>NW_016107334.1:1011524-1025491 GCF_001604975.1 Cebus imitator | reverse complement strand
CGTCTGTACACCCAGTGGCTGCCGTGGGACTGAAGAGGAGGGGCCGTGCTCTCCTCTGTACACCCAGTGGCTGCCACGGCCAGTGCACAGCAGGTACTCAGAACACTGTGCTGCTCAAAGAGCCCAGTGAGGTGGTCCAGAGTTAGCAAATGAGAACAGGACTGAAGATGGTGTGAATGAATGGCAGTGGGTCTAGTGCATATGTGCATGCTGCCTCTGTGCCAGAACCCAGATCAGGGCTGTCCTGAGAATGGCACAGGTTAGACTCTAGATACCCTACCGGGGGTGGGCAGGGCTCACCCAGGGTGTCCAGGAAGGTGCTGGGGCCGCTTGGGTAGGAGCTCTGTGGTCCCCTTCAGCTTCTGCAAGCAGGCACGGGCCGCAACATCTTGCTGAAACTCCTCTTCCTCACTGGGGGGACCGAGGTCTGTGAGAGTAGGAAAGATAATAAGGAACAGGAGCAGGAACTCTCAGTAAGACCTGCCCCCATCACTCATCTCCAGAAGGCTGGAGCACCCCTTTCCAAGGACCCCCTCAATCAAAGGACCTTCCCAGACAACCCCTGCCCTACCTCCCGCCCATGTTCCCCACCTTCCTGATCCATGGGATCACCAGGGGCCCCAGTCCCCTCGATGGGCAACTTGCTGGCTGTGGCTGGCTCCTTCTTCACCTTCCTAGCTTTCTTCTGCTTAAATTCTTGCAGGTCCCACTCCAGGTCCCAGAGCCAGGGGTCTTCTTTGTACCTACAGAGCCAGTCCACTAGGGCAGGGCTAAGGCTGAGCCGAAGGCTAGGCCTCCCACCTGCCAGTCCCCTGCCTAGATCCTGCCCACCCAAGGCCTGGCTACCTCTCTCCTGAGAGCAGCTGGCAGGCATCATTGGCCAGGTCCATCAATGACTTCTTCATCTCTCGCTGGAGCTCCTCATAGGTGCCCTGTGCCTCCACCAGGTAACGCTCCCAGTTCTGGTTGACAGGCAAGTAGGAGACACCCATCTCCAGCATGCCGGCCAGAGTCACCGGGTGAGGACACCTTGGAGGCAAACACCAGGAGCTGCCATAAATGACCACAGGACGCAAGACTTTGTCCCAATCCCTGAGCTGCTCTAGCAAGCTTCAACCGAGCCACCGACATGGCATAGCTCAAAAGTCAAACAGAAAAGGGATTAAATCCCAGCTCTACTGTCACTCATCCCTAAGTCACCCCATCTCTCAGAGCCTCAGTTCTTTCATCTATCAAATGGAAACAGTACATCCCATCCCCAGGGGTAATGTGGGAAATACAAATGGCAAAAGTGAAGATGCCTGCAACACATGGCCTATGTGCCAGGCCCTGTACTACACATCCCATACATGAAAAACATCACGCACGAACCTCACAACTTGCGCAGTAAAACACAGGTGACCTTAAACAACACAGGTCTGGATCATGCAAGTTCACTTACACACTTATTTTCTTCTGCGTTACCCACCCGTGACAGCAAGACTATCCACCCCGCCCGCCCCAGCCTACACAACGTGAAGACAAGGATGGAGACCTTTATGATGATCAACTTCCGCCTGATGAATAGTAAACATATTTTCTCCTCATGATTTTCTTAAAACATTTTTTTCTGGCTTAAGAATAGAGTATATAATACATTCAACATTCAAAATATGTATTCATTGTTTATGTTATCACTAAGGCTTCCGACCAACAGTAAGCTATTAGTAGTTAAGTTTTACGGGAGTCAAAAGTTATACCCAAATTTTCCTTCCTTTTTTTCCTTTCAATATCTTTGGTACAAATATACCTGAATTTTGATCTACACAAGGGCCATGTCAGAAGATGGACTCCTGAGTAAACATAAGCACGATGTACGTGAAACCCTTGGCTCAGGATCTATTTCACAGAAGGTGTGTGGTAAACCAGGGCATGCACAGGAAACACAGCAAAGCCCCATGGCCCTCTTCCCGGGGCCTCTGTAGAAATCCAGAGCCCAGGGCCCAGATGGACACCACTGGACAGAGGGCTCCATTCTTTCTGCCTAGAAAAGCTAAGGTCCCCAACCTGAGAAAGAACCAATGCCACCTGATTACAGCGGGCCGTGGGACCAGGAACACTGACTCCCAGAGATTCCCACATGGGCTCCCCCTCACCTCTCTAAGAAGAGTGGTAGCTGCTGCTGAAAAACTTCATGGGTGGCCCACACATCCTGGGCACAGTACTGCATCAGGTCCTGGCAAAAGGTGACAAGAACGTGCAAGTTGGGTGGCCATCCCAGAACCACCACCAGGTCTCAGGATCAGGCCTGGCAGCTAGGGGTGTGCCACAGCCCATCTCCCCAGTCCCCTCCAGCAGCACCATACCTGGAAGTTCTCACGAATGTCCTTCATGCTGCCCTTCACAAACAGCTCTCGAGGCTCCTTTTCTAAGTGAGGCCCCCCTACATAGAGGCTGTGCACCTCTGCCAGACTGTTGACACTGCTGATGTTCAGCCAGTCCCAGGATGAGATCTGGGGAACCAGAGAAAGGGACAGGCAGATCAGCTTGGCCTCAGGCCAGACGGGCTGCTGAGGGGGTCCCAAGCACCGTGTTCCTGCCCACCCACGGTGTACTCTCACCACTGGACCTCCTCTGGCTTTCCTCTGGGACTTTTGGTCTTGCTTTGTGAGGCGCTGGGCCTTGTGCTTGCCCTGCTTGGCTGCTATCCACAGACCGCGCTGGAAGCTGCTAAGCCCTGAGATGGCCATGTGCATGCTCATGGTGTCCAGGAAACGCATGCGGGAGCCCTGAGGAGGAGGAGGAGGAAAGGAGGGAGGCTGCAAGTGTGGGGCCAGCTCACCACTCCCTAATGGTTTGGACTTCCGGCCTTACCTCAGCTCTTCAAACAGCTTCCCCTCCCGGCACACAGCCTCCAGCACAAAATACAGAATCCTCATGCTTGTGCATGCTTGCCCCACCACCTGTAAGGGGCCTGCCTTCCCAAATCCTAGCTATCCTTTAAGATGCAGGCCTGGTTCAATCCCAATGTGCAAGTCCTTCCCAGCTTCCAGCAAGAGCTCTGAGCAACTTGGGGACAGAGGGGCCAAAACAAAGCTTTCAGGGCTATCTGGTCTAGCCCCAACCTGCCACTCAAGAGCTCTGTGGCCCCAGGCCTGTGAACAAGGCTATCTGAGCTATAGGCTAAGGTTGTTCTCCCCTGCCTGGACTATCTCCTAGGGCTGTTGTAAAGATACAACAAAAAAACACTTCATAAAATTAAGAATTGCCACGACTAGCCAGGTATGGGGGCTCATGCTTGTAATCCCAGCACTATGGGAGGCCAAGGCAGGTGGATCATGAAGTCAGGAGTTCGAGACCAGCCCAACTGGCATGGTGAAACCCCATCTCTACTAAAAATATAAAAATTAGCCGGCCATGGTTGCAGGCGCCTGTAATCCCAGCTACTCAGGAGGCTGAGGCAGGAGAATTGCTTGAACCTGGGAAACGAAGGTTGCAATGAGGCGAGATCACGCCACTGCACTCCAGCCTGGGAAAGAGCGAGACTCTGTCTCAAAAAAAAAAAAAAAAAGAAAGAAAAAAGAATTTCACTAGTATACACCAGGCAGAGTGCTAAGTGTCTGACACGCAGGCATTATTCCAACCCTCCTATTAATCCCATGAGGTTTCATTCTTTCAGTCTAGAAAGCTAAGACTGAGAGATGTTAAGGAGCTCACACTAGTCTTCACTGGTTAAGGTAGGAGCCCAGGCTGTAGCTCAGAACCTTCAAGACCCACACTAAGCTCTAAAATGCCGCAGAGAAAAAGGTCATTATTACTCTCTGAAAACTTAAATCCTACACCAGGCTTTCCTGGGGATATAAACAGCGAGGCAAAGACCAGAGGCATAGCTGGTCAACAGACGGGCCTTGTGGCTGCAGCAAAGGCAATAGAGACACTTGCCAGGAAAACAGAGTCTTCCCTAATCACTGAGACAAGGGCTCCTCCCAGGAAAGCAGTGCCTTCCCTAACCACTGAGACCAGAGCTCCTGGCCCGTCCCATGCAACCCATGCCAGAACCTTCAGCTGGCCCCAGGAACCTTACCTGGATCAGGTACTGCTCCCTGACATGGGCTCGGTCAAAGGAGACGTTGTGCCCCACCACCAACTTCTCCTGCCAGTCTCTCTGGGTGGGGCCGCTGGCACCAGCAGGGATCTCCAGGGGGATCAGGTCAGCCGGCGACAGCTGGCTGGTCCAAGAGTAACGCTCTTCCACCAGCCGCCGGCTGCACCAGGAATACCTGAGGGAGGCGAGAGGCAGGCAGGTTCACCATGGAGACATTAAACTTCCACAACACCCACGACACACCTACCACATGCCAGGTCATATACTGGCAGCTGGGGACACAAGTGACACCAAAGGGTGCTCCTAACTCCAACAGCTACAGGTCAGGTATGTCGGGCAAGGGAGGGGGAAGGGGGTGCTGGCGGGCAGGAGCTACAAGAGCTTCTTTAAACTTCCACACATAAAAAACGAAATACTAGGCTACAAAACCTACATGCAGGTATTATAGCCTGGGCCACTGAGGTGTTTGCTAGGCCCAGTGTTCACTGGGTCTGCATCCGGCTCTGAGGTGTTTTATAAACATGCTCAACCCCTCGTGTCTATAAGCACAAACCAGCTACTGCTCAAAGTGCTAGTAAAGGAGAGAGACATAACAACAGAACCCAAGGTGGAGACTTTTTAAATTGAAGTGGCGAAAAAGACAAATGCTGCACACATGTACAGGATGAATCATCCCACTGCTGAAAAGATTCTGGGGGACAAAGAGCAAATCACACACCTTGGAGAAGAAACTACTCTCAGTGAGAGACCAGGGAAAAGTGCTGGAATGAGAAAATGTATGCACATGTGACAGGGTGGGGGTGGAGGGATAGGGGATGAGTGCTGCCTGCTGGGGGGCCAACACCGATTCTGGAAAAGGTGCAGTTTGCTCCGTCCATGAGGCTAGGTGTGGGGGAATGGTCACTGGGAAAAGGCCTGTTGCAAACCACAGACTGTTCTTAACAATCAAGGCTCACTCAGCATCACAGTGAGTGATGAGGCCGCATGTGGACAACACAGCTACAAAGGAGCTCCTTGCAACCTTTATGGAAGGGAAGAGGAGTATCTGCTTCAACAGATTCAACACATATAAAACGAACTTCTTTCAAAGAGAAAGCAAAAAGAGGTTCCTAGTTTTAAACCTGGCAACATCTAATTCATATTCCACATGGTGAAAATAAGCCAAGAGACTGAAAGAAACCCACTCCCAATTTTTAATTCAGCATGTCAAAGCCCTTAAAACACCACAGACAAAAAGGCTAAAGAATACCAAATAGCTGAGGCCATGATGATAACAGGGACTTTAGTTACATTAAAAAGCCACACTGGTGTCAAGATGCAGCCCTACAGCTGTGCATGAAGCCATCTTATTTATTATACGCTTATTTGTGATTAAAGAGGCGGCGGCCAAATTTATGATGAGTAGGGATTCATGCCATTAATGCTAGTTTTCCTGTCAATCTTACATAAACACTGACGGCCAGAGAGATGTCCCTCTAGGCTGATAGCCAAAGCCCCTACTCACAGCCTTTGGGGCGCTGCCCTGGGGGAGGCTCATAGCTGACGAAGGCTTTTCCCTCCCACTCGAAATTGTAGGCTGGCCCAGGACCTAATGCTATACAGTTAAGGGGCAGGGGCATGCCCGGGTTCAAAGTAGACTGCTACGAGGGCACCACTGGGACCCCACCCGCCCACCAGACTCCCAGGAGGAAGGTCCCAGCATCAGCCCAGGCCAACTAAGCAATGCCCCGAGTACCACTGGCAAGAATGGAATGAGAATGAGGGCAGAGAGGGAAAGGCAGAGAGGGAGAGGGGAGTAAAAGGAGAGAAAGGGAGGAGGAGGAAGAGAAAAGGGGACTTTAGGTAACTTGGCCAAAAATGACCAACAGATCAAAAACACATCTTTCTTGTCCCTGGTTTCCTAATTTTCTTTCAGCCACCAAAGCCTACTTTATCTTTTCAAATGATGGCCGGTATTCCCCTTTACTTTGACCATCAAGTTACATATCATAAATAGTGTGATTCTCATTGCAACTGGAACTCAATCAATGTGGAATCATCCAGTTTTGCTCTTTTCAGCCATTAATGCCTACCTTATCTATTTAGCCATGTTTTCACCATTTTCAACTGCATATTTAACATTTCGCAGCTTTCTTTACAAAGATGTAGCTTCCAATAGGAATAAAGAAACTGCCAACTTTTTTTGCTGGCCATGCCTGAAAGCATTAAGGTTGTAAATAGTATTTTAATCCTGGAATGAAGAATAAAAAAAGGGGAGAGACAGTACTGCCATCATTGTTTGAAAAAGAAACTTGGGTAGCACTTAGAAAGTTATTTAAAAAGAAAAGAGAGATTGGATATACTTGTTTGGGACCAAAATGCCTGCTTGGAAGGCTGGGGGAAGGAAGCAATGCTTCTCAGCTAGGGGTGGTCAACCAGAAGCCACCTCAAGGGGCATCTGGAAACATTGGGGGTGGGGCTTGGTCTGGCGTTTTATGGGAAAGTCTCGGGATGCTAAATGTCCTATACTGCCTGGGACAGTCCCACGAAAAGGAGCTTTCTACTGCTCAAAATAATCAATAGCTCCCCAAACACAAACACTGTTCAAATGACTGACAACTCAGACCTCCACTAACTTCTCATGACGCTATCAGGGGAGGGGCAAAGGCACCAAATCATGGTGACCTAAGTGGCCTCTGCAGGTCTCATGTACAGCGCTCTGTGATTCTCTGCACCGCCTTTACTGCCTGACACGCACTTGGGTATCTGCTTACTGCCTGTGATCTTCCCACCAGAAAGTGTGTCAGTCCCAGAGAAGCAGGGGTCTAGTCTGTTTGATTCACACCGGCAGTCCCTACTTGAGCACCCAGCACATACAGGACCTCAGTAAAGTTTCACCGAAACGAACTCTTCAGCCGGGCCCCCATGCCTGCGTATGTCCCCAACCGCGCCCCCTACTTACCAGGCCGAGGGGGATATGGCCACCGCCAATGTGGGGCAAGTTCCCTCTGCCAAGCAGACCTCCACGTCGAACACCAGGGCCCGCTCCTCGGGGATGGCCACGGGTACGGCCTCCCCCTCGGGGCCGTACCGGGTCCAGCCCTCCGCCCAGGCCCAACTCGGGGGCTGCGGGGGCAGCTGGGCCTGCAACAGCGAGTTGGCCGCCTCCAGGTAGGGCAGGCTCTGCTTCTGGGCCAGGAGGCGGAAGTGCTCGTCCAGGTTGTCCCCGTAAAGGGACGGCAGGCGCAGCTCCACGTCGGGCAAGGGCGCGGCTGGCTGCCCCCAAAGCCCGTGCTTCTGCAGGTGCTCGACGCTGCGGCGCACCGCGGCCTCGCCGGGCATCTCCCCTCCTTGCCCGAAGATTTGCTCGTGCAGCCCTCTCGAGAGCATCTGGATATGCAATGGGTTGTGCCGCAGCTGCCCGCCCTCCGAGGATGGCACTTGCGGCGGCTGCTGCTGCGGCTGCTGCCGCCGCTGCCCGTCGCTGGGGTCGGACGCGAGGACGGAGCTGGAGCCCCAACGCCCCGGAGCTGGAGCCAGCCCTGGCCCGACGGTGGCGCCGGCGGCCACCTTCCTCCAGAGCAGGCGGCTCATGGTTGGTGCAGGGACCCCCCCGCTGGGAGTCAGAACACCTGGCTTTGGGCTCCAGCTTGGCTGCTCTTACTGGCTGGAAGACGTGGAGAGAGACACGTCCTGTCTCCGCTCTCCAGTCAGTGAAATGGGCTTGACCATGCCTGCCTTCCACCCCAAATCCTAAAGGAGACAGAGGAGATAAAGCGTTATTTTCCATATAGGTAACAGGTGTGTTCACAGTCAATATTCCTTGAGCCTTTACTGAGTCTCCGGCCCTGCGCCAGGGGCTTCAGGTACATTTTCTGTTGTTAGCTCTCAAAACTTGGGAAACGTCAATACCCCGCCTGGGGAAACGAGTCAACGCAGCTCCGTCGGTGACCCACGTGGGGAAGCCGAGGGCAGCGAGTAAGGGCGCAGACTCGAACCCGCTTCTGGCTCTCTGGAGCTGTGCGACCTTGGGCAAGCTCCTCAGGCCCCGACATCCTACTCCGTGAGATGGGGTTACGAATTTCACCTGTCACGCAGGGCTGCTGTCTGGGTGACACAGGAGCCTATGTCGCGCGGCCCTGCTCCAGGCAAGCCCTCTGCAACCCAGGGCTACCATGACCACGACAGGCGCGGCCCGAGGGCCTAACGTCGAGAACGGCCGGGGCCCGGATTCGAACCCCCAGGGTGGGCCGCCGTCTCTTGGGACCCCGACCCACGCCCAGACTCCGGCCCAGCCGGCCGAAGGCGGCCACCCCCCCTGCGCCCCGCCGCCCGCCCGCACCCGACAGCGCCGCCGCGGTGCGCCCTGGGACCAGCCGCCGCCCTGTTCCGGGCCTCGCTCCCTGACTGGAAAGGGAGGGGCCGCGCCGCCGCTCAGCGACCCGGCCTCCCCGCCGCCGAACCCGCCGGAAACCTCGGTCCGTACGGTGCTTCCCGGCCTGCGGTTCCACGGGCCCCGAGTCCACGGCGCAGCGTCCCCCCCCGCGCGGCCTACGCAGCCTCGGGTGGCGTGTGGCCTCCGCCCGGCCGGTCTGCCTCGCTGGCAGCCGCAACTTCCCGTCTGCGCCCGGCTTGGTCCCGCGGCGGCCCGAGAGGCAAGCTTGAGACTCCCAGCGCGACCAATAGGAGGGCCGCCAATGGAGTGATCCGCCCGCGGGGGGAGAACGGGGACTTCCGGGTGGGCCCTCCCCGCAGAAGGCTGCGAACCAAAGGCCAATCTCCCCTTCTCAAGGAGTAGGTGGGTTAGTCCCAAGCAAGCCCGCTGGCGAAGGAGATATGTTATGAGTCGCGCAAAAGACGCTGTAGGCCGCGTGGCCTAATGGATAAGGCGTCTGACTTCGGATCAGAAGATTGCAGGTTCGAGTCCTGCCGCGGTCGTGAGTCAATCGGAAATACCTTTTAGTTTATTCACCGCTAAGAATGAAGTATTGGAAGAGTACGGGAGTAGTTGCTGATTCTCACCCCACTTCAAACATGTGAGGACGCCAAGATCCGCGGAAGTAAAGACTCCCCAATATGCCCAGCAGGTCCCTGCGAGATTGCCCGCCTACGTGTCTCAGCACAGGCACTTTTCTAAAATGTACCAGGTCTCGGGCAGCCCGACGCTGGTGAGGGATAGGGGAAAGGGAGGAGCATTCTATACGGAAGAGTTAATCTATACACTCAGCAGATGGATGGCAAGGGTTGGGGCTCGCAGCTGAAGCGAGTCTCCGTCCCTCGCCCAGCCCGTGCTGCCTGCTGGTCCGGAGCAATTCTGATTAGTAAAAACGCTGCTTTTCTTGGGACCCGAATCTTATCGCAGACGCTAGCCCCGGCCCACAGCACAGCTGGAGCTAGTCCCCCTGTCCGGCGTTCTGCAGTCTCCACATCCACCTTCTGTTGCTGCAGGTGCTCCCACAGCTCTTGGCGCCCGGGGGTCTGTGAAGTGCACGCGGAATATGGTCTACCTGATTAGCCACAACCTGGGGCTTGCGGTCTCGAGGCCCAGCTGTACGGGTGAAAATTCAGGCCTCGTTGAAAGTCTGCCGCTACCGTCCAGCGTGGATGCCAGGAACGGACTTGAGACACTGACTCCAACTCGCCCCTGCTCCTGCCACCTGGAGAGGTAGAGCGACGCCCAGGGCCATGCAGCATTGAGCCCTGGTGCCTTCTATTTAAATATGAAATATTTTCCAAACACTTTTCTAGATGTACTTAATATACACAGCGTTTTAATGTTTGTGTTTTGTTTTGCCAAAAAAAAAAATCAGAAACTCTTTTTTTTTCAAGTAGTTGTTGACTTTTACAAAATACTGGAAGGAGAGGCTCTCGGCTTAAATCAGGGAGTCTCTGAATGGGGAAAACATTCTCATCTTTTTTCTTCTAATGTCCTACTGATACTTGGCATTTCCTCCAATTACGAGCATAGGCAGTCAGCTACAGTGGTATTGCCTGTGACTTTGTCCCTCCAGCAACCACAGATATTTTCGTAATGCATTACAGGTGCTGCAGATTTTTCAAAATTTGCACTCATCTGTACTTCAAAATAACAGTGGTTACTAGGCTGCTGCTAGATCCTGTTAATCAGCTTACCTATTCGTTCTAATGGTTCAATACCTTTGGGGTCCTTTGTAATCATGTATGTTTTATGTGCTTGAAAACACTATTCTTCCATATAACCAAAAACTGCCTGTACCCCAAAAACTATTGAAATAAAAATAAAAATTAATAATAAAACAATAAAAACACTACTCTAGGCCAGGCGCAATGGCTCACACCTGCAATCCCAGCAATTCTGGAAGCCAAGTTGGATGGATTGCCTGAGCTCAGGAGTTCAAGATCAGCCTGGCCAACATGGTAAAACACCACCTTTTCCAATAAATAAAAAAATTAGCCCAGAGTGGTGGCGCACACCTGTAATCCCAGATACTCAGGAGGTTGGGGCAGGAGAATCACTTGAACTGGGGAAGCAGAGGTTGCAGTGAGCTGAGTTAGTGATACTGCACTCCAGCCTGGGCAACAGAGTGAGACTCCGTTCCCCCCCCCCCCCCCCACACACACAAAAGATTCTAAGAAAGTGTCTATAACTCAAAAAAGCTAAGAGCCCCTGGCCCAACTGTCCGCAGAGGCCTCTGTTACCTGGCCTGGCTGGCCTCCACTGAGATGCAGTTTCAGGAGATGTCTTTCGAGATGCCTGCTCCTCCCATAGGCTACTTCAGGCTAGCCTGGTGCCCTGGCCACATAATTAGAACCTTCAACAAGGACAAAACTGGTTGATATTGGTTCCTGCTGAGAGTGGGTGCCTGGAGGCCTGCATCCTTCCTGCCAAGCTACATCTTGTTTGCAAGCCTGAGACCAGCTCCTCCACTTTTCCCACCTCCTTTTCTAGGAGCTCCCCCACATCCTCCTAGAAAAGTCTGTCTCTGATAGTAGTTCCTGAGAAACACATTTTCCCACAATTTCCTGGACCTCTCCCCTAACAGAGCAAGAAGCAATGTTCATGAGGACCGCCTGTCTTCATCAAAACACTGTACTTTTTTTTTCTTCTGAGATAGAGTCTCGCTCTGTGGCCCAGGCTAGAGTGCAGAGGCACAATCTTGGCTCACTGCAACCTCCACCTCCTGGGTTCAAGCAATTCTCGTGCCTCAGCCTCTGGAGTAGCTGGGATGACAGGCGCCCGCCACCACACCGAGCTCTTTTTTTGTATTTTTAGTAGAGATGGGATTTCACCATGTTGGCCAGGTTGGTCTTGGACTTCTGAGCCCAGGTGATCCACCCTCCTCTGCCTCCCAAAGTGCTGGGATTACAGGTGTGAGCCACCGCGCCCAGCAATAATTTTTGTATTTTTAGTAGAGATGGGGTTTCACCATGTTGGCCAGGCTGGTCTGGAACTCCTGGCCTCAAGTGATCCGCCTGCCTCGGCCTCCCAGAGTTCTGGGATTATAGGTATGAGTCACTGCACCAGGCTAGAACACCCTGTACTTTCAAAGCGTGTACCTCAATTGTAACTAAATGATGATTTGTTTAAATCTCCCCCTTCCACTGCTGTAATGCCAAAAGGGACTGACCTTGTGTCTTGTTTTGTGCTCAGTTCTGGGACCTGGCTGGAGCTTGGTAATAACCGGCACTTGCTGGCTGCCAGGCGCTGTTCTAAGGGCTCACACATGTCAGCTAAGTAAATCCTCACATGGACCCTTTGGATAGAGGTACTGTTATTATCCCCTTTCACCCATGAGAAAACTGAGGCACAAAGAGGCAAAGCAGCTTGCCTGAAGCCCTGTAGCTGATCATTGGTAGAGCTGGGATTTGAATTTGTGGAAACCAGGATCTCAGCAACTCCTCTATACGGTAAATACTGGCCGATGATGTTAGGGGAGGAACCCACTCCACAGCTGTGTGCCAGGCGCTGCACATGCAGACGGTGCAGCCTCCCACATCACTGCTGCTGGCAAAGTAAGGAGCCCTCAGGTGACAGCCTGCTCCTCCAGGGTCCCTCTCGTACGCTCACTTCCTGGTGACTTTCATGGCCTTCTCTCACGTTTGCCAAGCCCAGCTCCAGCAATTTCTGCCACAGACAGAAAATATCACTGCTCTTCTTTTTTCAGCTGCTACCACTTCCAAATGAATGCTCTAGAGCACCATTTTATTTCATCCTTTCAACGACCTCATAAAGTAGGTGCTATTATTATTCATTTTACAGAGGAGAGAAGAAAGACTCTAGTAAGAAGTGTGAAACATGGTGGCTGATGCCTGTAATCCCAGCACTTTGGGGGGCCAAGGCAGGAAAATAGCTTGAGGCAGGAGTTCAAGACGAACCTGGGCAACATAGCAAGACCCCCATCTCTAAAATGAAAAAGTGGTTTTTTCAATTGTATGAGTGTGGCAGTACCTATCTGTAATCCCGGCTACTCAGGAGCTGAGATGGGAGGATCACTTGAGCCCAGCAGTTCTACTCTAGCTTGGACAACACAGTAAGACCCTCATCTCTAAAAAAAAAAATGAAAAATAAAACTTTAAAAGAAAAAAATGAGAATGTGTCCTTGTGACCTATGTGTGAAATCCAGGATGATAGGCATAGACTATTTTCAAAACGTGCTTCATATTTCGGGGAGGGAATAACTGGTTCCATCAACTCCGCATAGTCTAAGAACAGGCCAAAAAGAAATTAAAATGCAAATAATTTTTTGATGATTGGGGAGCTTCCTGATGGGAAGAAACCGTACCCTGTCATGTGTCTGTCTGGCAGGCAGAGACAGACATCTGTGGTTCTTGTCCCCACCCCAATTTGTCCCTCCTTAGCTCCTGACCAAGGCTCCTGGCCCAGGGAGTTAGGGACAAAGCTTATTAACTAAGTTGAGCCAATCGGGACACTGCACTAAAAAAATGAACAGTATTCCCTTCATATCGTCAAATATCCAGTCAACATTGAAATTGCCAATGGCAAGAGTGTCTTTTTGCTTTAGCTAGTTTGGGCTGGATTTCCTGTCACTTGTGATGGAAAGAGCTCTCACTGATTGAGTGCTTATTAAATATTTGCTAAACAAATGAATGAGCTTTTTGAAATAAAAGCTAAATTTCACAGAAGGAAATTTCACTGAGATGAGACTAGCTAGGCTGTATGTAGGTGAGAGTTTTAGATTTGCAAAATGCTTTGTGGTTTCTTGTTTGCAACTGCTCAGAATATTACCTTAGCTCCACAACAATCTATGACACTGGAGGTATCTATGATACAAGTAAGTATTTTCAAAGGAAATGTGATGTATTTCTGCCCTAAATTGAAAACTCCTGTCACTTATCATACATGCAGTTGAAATATAGACAACTACCTATAACTGTATGATATGTAATTTAAATATTAAAATGTATAACATACATTTGATATATCATTTAATTTAATGTGTAAAATAAAAATAACAATTACTACTAAGAAAGTCAACCAGCTTACAAAAAGTCGTACCTAAATGTAAGTTCTTTGGTCAGAAGAATGACACTTTGTGACCAATGTGCAATAAGGGGATGCTCCATTAATGCCTCATAGTTTAAGACAGAGATGGGCTGGGCCCAGTGGCTCACGCCTGTAATCTCAGTATTTTGGGATCTCAGCACTTTGGGAGGCCGAGGCAGGCGAATCATGAGGTCAGGCATTGGAGATCATCCTGGACAACATGGTGAAATCCCTTCTGTACTAAAATTACAAAAAAATTAGCTGGGCATGATGGCACATGCTCACAGCCCCAGCAACTCAGGAGGTTGACACAGGAGAATCACTTGAACCCGGGAGGCAGAGGTTGCAGTGAGCCGAGATTGTGCCACCGTACTCCAGCCTGGGCGAAGGAGCAAGACTCCATCTTAAAAAAAAAAAAAA
>NW_016107334.1:964675-1011114 GCF_001604975.1 Cebus imitator | reverse complement strand
AAAAAAAAAAGAAAATATTGATGTTAACCCCAAGAATCTCAGTCTACATGTGTATGTCACCAGAAAAGGTAAAAAATAAAAAATAAACTGCCATCTCTAATATATTTTTACATATACTAAACAAATATTGATTTCTAGTAGCAACACTTCTATAAATGACTCAAAAATGTTCCAGTAAGAGTGGACACTGGGCCATGTGTGGCGGCTCACACCTGTAATCCAAGCACTTTAGGAGGCCGAGGCAGGCAGATTGCCTGAGCTCAGGAGTTTGAGAACAGCCTGGGCAGCATGGTGAAACCCCATCTCTACTAAAAATACCAAAAATTAGCTGAGCATGGGGGCACATGCCTGCAGTCCCAGCTACTCGGGAGGCTGAGGCATGAGAATCACTTGAACTCGGGATGTAGAGGTTAGAGGTAGAAGTTGCAGCGAGCCAAGATTGCACCACTGCACTCTAGCCTGGGTGGTAGAGTGAGACTATGTCTCAAAAGATAATAATTAAAACAAAAAAAGAATGGACACTCAAAGTCCAGGCTTGGTGGCTCACACCTGTAATCCTAGCACTTTGGGAGGCTGAGGCAGGAGAATTGCTTGAGATGAGGCATTCAAGTCCAGCCTGGGCAACAGAGTGAGACCCCATCTCTACAAAAAATAAATTTTAAAAATAACGGTTTAAAAATTAAAAAGAGTGGACACTTGAATACAAAGATTCATTCTGGAAGCATGTCATCGGCAGCGTGTCCTTCAGAGAGAAGGGCTGAACCTTCGGTTTCTGAATGACTGAAACATCCATGGGTTCTGAGGCCTGGCCAGGGCCCTGTGGCCTGTTTCACCAGCTGCAAAATTGCACGTTCCACATCCTGACCTATTAACTCCCAGCCAGGCCCAGCCAGCCCATCACTGCCCACCGAAGACAGCCTTGGCTTCCAGCCTTGACTTACAACCGCTGCCTGGGGCCTGCTGCAGATGGCAGATGAGTTTTTTGCAATTTGTTTATCACAGGAGCTTCTCAGCACAAAACATCGGCTGAGTGTAAATGGGGTGAAGATAAGTGTATATTTCTCTCTCACAGAGCCCTTTCTTTTGAGGAATATATTGGGCTAAACTCTTGGGGTCAAGAACTTTTGTGGAAATGGTGTTGTTCGCCTGTTGAAAGGGGAAATGCCCCATCCTATCCCAGGAACAAAAAAGTATAAAGTTATCCAAGCAATGGAGGAAAACAAGAGCAACACTCTGTGAGCAGGTATTCACACGTCAGGGAACGTCATCTTCCGCATCCTGTATCTGGAAGCAAGTAGCCCCACTCCTTTTTCGTTTAATTATCAGGGCCTGGAGGAATGATTCTGTATTTTTTTTCTTCAGGGAAAATGATGGACATGTTTGGTCATTGCAAAGTGTCATTCAGTTTGGATTGGTCCATAGTTATTGATTTACTGCCCACTTTGTTCCAAAAAGACTTTGAGGTGGCAGAGGTGAGCTGTGATCACATAATCATGACTCTCTGAACATAAAGCAGGGAAGCAGCTCAAGCTACCCAGTGGGATCCTGCCAGGAGGTGTAGCAGGGCCTGCCACTCCCCCAGGCCCCACCACCCAGGAATCTGGCCATGCTCCCCTGGCCACAGCAGGCTGGACCCAGGCAGGTGCCTGAGCAAGGTAGGCATAAGCTGGCCAGGCTTGAGGGAGACCAGACATCCACAAGCGAGGCTCAGCCACTAGGGCTGATCCAAAGCAGATGGTGATGGAGCATCCCAGTTACATCACCTTCTTTTGAGAACTATTAGAAGGAACCCTGGCCATTCTCATCTGAGAGGACAGGATGCCCAGGGTCACCGGAGCTGCTGCTGCACCATGTGGCAATGAAGAGGATGGCAGGACATCCCAGCCGTGGAAGCTCAGGGGGTTCTCCCCACCGTACTTGGAGCATTAGAGTGATGCAAAGTTAGCAGTCCCAGGAGTGGCTGGGATGGTGGCCAGGGTCACTGCTTTGCAAGAGGGCTAGTTCTGTGGCGTTCTGGGACTGTCTGGCGCTTCCAAAGGTTTGTAAGCACCTAATCTTCTGTACTACGTCTGTCTCACTGAAATGTCTGGGAAGTTCTGTGTTTCCTGCAGGTGAACCCTGACTGGTTCCAGTGCCTGCCTCTGGGCTCCGCTGCACGTTATGCATGGATCTCAGGGACTGAGATTGTTTAACCTTCTCCCCCATCAAAGTGGAGCTCCCTGAGGGCAGGGATTCTGCCTGGTTTCTCTTCTATTCTCAGCACCTAGCATAGGGCCTGCCCTGGGAGGTAACAAATCAGTATTTGTGAAATGAACCACCCCAGTGAGAATACATTTCTTTTTCGTCTCCGTATGTACCATTGTATCATTCAGAGGAAGAACTAGGAAACAGTCTCAGATTTTTTTGGTTTGTTTTCATTTTTTAAAATTTATTTTTATTTTTTCTGAGACCAAGTCTTGCTCTGTTGCCCCGGCTGGAGTGCAATGGCGTGATCTTGGCTCACTGCAACCAACCTCCGCCTCCTGGGTTCAAGTGATTCTCCTGTCTCAACCTCCCGAGTAGCTGGGATTGCAGCCATGTGCCACCACACCCAGCTAATTTTTGTATCTTTGGTAGAGACAGGGTTTCGCCATGTTGGCCAGGCTGGTCTCGAACTCCTGACCTCAGGTGATCCACCCATCTCAGCCTCCCAAAGTGCTGGGATTACAGGCATGTACAACTGCACCTGGCCTGGCTGCTTTGGTTTGTTTGTTTTTAAAGACAGAGCCTCTCTCTGCCACCCAGGCAGGAGTGCAGTGGTGCCTCCCAAGCAGCTGGGACTACAGGTGTGTACTACCATGCCAGATAAATTATTTTATTTTATTTTTTGAGAGACAGGAGTCTTGCTATATTGTTTGGCTGATCTCAAACTCCTGGCCACAAGTGATCCTGCCACCTCAGCCTCCTAAGGAGCTAGGATTACAAAATATGCCCCCACACCCAGCTCGTTCTGGTTATTTCAAGCAAGAAGAAATGTAATGCAGGGCTTGACCTACATGAATCAAGACAATTGGAAGGGCCAGAGGAGTGGACATCAGAGAGTGACTCCACCACAGCTGTGATCTAGATCCAAAATCTGAAGGAAAGAAGGCCACTGTTACTACGGCTACCACTGTTGCTGCCACCACACATGAAGCCGGGGACTAGAGAGTGAAATGTGGCGCTGGGCTGCCCTAAACAGCCTTGTCAGCCAGAGCCAGGGCCACAGGAGTGTTCTCACAGGCGGAATCTAAGTCACAGCCAGAACCCTCACTGCAAGGGCATCTGGGAAATGTAGTTCTTTGCTTTCCACCACCTGTAATTCCTGGGGGACCAGAGGAGAGGGCAGGAATGGGAGCCAAGTTCCAATAGACAATGTCTAGCAGGCACAGTTATGCTGTTGTATCTGCACCTCTGCCAGGACATGTGTCATCTCTGCCTGCCCTAGGGGTTGGGAATACACACACTGGTTCCCAGCAGTGGGAGCAGGGGCTGTTTCTTCATCACTTCCAGCCTGCCTGTGCCCAGTGCAGAGTCTATCCGAGAGCAAGTGCTCCATCGGTGCTTCTGGCCAAGTTACCATGTTTTCTGCTTTCTGCAGGTATGGGGATTCAGGCAAGGAGCTGCCTGGTTATCCCCACACCTTTTTCTTTTTTTCAAATAATCTTTTAATTTATTTTCCTTTTTAAAAATAGAGATGAAGTCTCACCGTGTTGCCCAGGCTCGTCCCAAATTCCTTAATGCAAGTGATCCTCCTGCCTCAGCCTCCCAAAGTGCTGGGATGACGGGTGTGAACCACTGTGCCCAGCCCTGGTGACCCCTGAAAACTGCCTGGAAACCACTATCAACCTCTGACCCTGCTCCCAGTTCAGAGGTCACAGGAAAGAGGGGCTGAATGCCAGCAGTTGGGGCCTAAATTGCCTCAGCTCAGGGACCAGCAGCATCTTGCAAAGCAGAGGGCCTGGGCTGGCAGGAGACAGGCCTGGCCCAGGCAGATGGAGGAGCTCTGGTGACCCTGCTGATGAAGCCTGGTGGTCCCAGACAAGGGGCGCATCCAGTGTGTGTGGCCCTGGGCTAGGCAGGTAGGCCAGGAATCCAAAGGAAGAGAAGGTGGGAATCAGCCACCTCCCCACCCATGGATTTGCAGAGAGACTCAGTGGCTCCAAAATGTCAGCAAAGGCCACTGAGGTGTGGGCAGTACCTGAGAGGCAGGGACAATGACAGATAGCCAGCTGAGGACTGTGCCCCACTGCAAGGGTCAGAGAGCAGAGGTGGCTGCCCAGATCCACCCACATAGACTCCTTACCCTTCACTCTGGAGGTAGTGGGGTCTGGTTGTCCCAGCTCATCCTTACCTGGGCTCCTGAGTGGACTGTCTATACCTGGCAGAGCCCAGACTCCATGACCCCTTCAAGACTGTCTAGCCTCCTGCCAGCCTGGGGTATGATGGGCCATGAAGAGGCCTGGGGATGGGGGAGGTCATGATCAGGCTGGAGCCCCCAAATCTGAACCTAAGCTCCACCAAGTGGGGGTAGAGAGGGGAAGGCATGGTGGAAGCTGTCAGTGCACTGCCAGCCCCAGTCAGGCGCAGCAAGGAGGGTCACCAGGGCACCCTGCTGGACTCACATGGGAAGACAAGACTGGGAAGGGGAGGCTGGACCCACCAAGGGGCAGGCACCCCAGGGCCAGATCTGAGCGGCAAACTCTGGTTCTTCATCTCCTCCATGGCCTCACCTCCACCATGAAACTCTTGAGGGGAGCTCCAAAGTCTCTATCCCTTCCCAGAAACCCAAGAAACTGATACCATTGATGTCTCTAGATGGTGGGATATGATCAAGGGGAGACTTCTGACTTAATCCCTATTGCGGTTTTCCAATTTTGAATTGTGAACTTTTTACCTATTCAAAAACAATACATTATTTTTACATAATATATATTTTTTTCAAATAATATATTAAACTAAAACTTAAAAAAAAAGGAAAAGGCTAGTGTAGTGGGCTCACACTAGTAATTCCAGCACTCTGGGAGGCTGAGGTAGGAGAATCACTTGAGGCCCGGCATTTGAGACCAGCCTGGGAAACAGAATGAGACCCCCATTTCTACAAAAAAAATTAAAAAATTATCCAGGCATGGTGGCATGCACCTGTAGTCCCAGCTACCAGGGAGGCTGAGGTAGGAGAATCGCTTGAGCCTAGGAAATCAAGGCTTCAGTGAGCTATGATTGCACCATAGCTGGACTACACTCCAGCCTGGGCAACAGAGCAAGATCCTGTCTCAAGGGAAAAAAGAAAAGAACAGAAAAGACTTCCTCATCTCCCCCTCTCATTGTTCCCCCTCAACCCAGGAAAGCCAGGTAGAATCTCTCCACTCTTTTTTCTCCATCTTCCAACAAATATCAAAACACACATACAGAAGCCTTTTTTTTTTTTTTTTTTTCTTTGGGACAGAGTCTCACTCTGTCGCCCAGGCTGGAGGGAAGTAGCACAATCTCAGCTCACTGCAACCTCGGCCTCCCAGGTTCAAGGGATTCTTGTGCCTCAGCCTTCCAAGTAGCTAGGACTACAAGCACATGCCTCCACACCCGGGTAATTTTTGTATTTTAAGTAGAGACAGGGTTTCACTCTGTTGTTTCACCATGTTGGCCAGGCTGGTCTCAAACTCCTGACCTCAAGTGATCCTCCTACTTTGGCCTCCCAAAGTGTTGAGATTACGGCCATGGGCCACTGCACCTGACCCAAAGGCCTTTTTAAAAACTTTATTTATTTACTTATTGCAAATATGGGATCATCCAATACTCTGTATTCTTTAACTGACAGCTATCATTCAACTGAATATCATGGACATCCCTGACTGATGAATAAACAGTCAGTTCTCATTATTTGCTGTAGTTATGGTCTCTAAAGTCACCATGAACATTGAATGAGCAAACATAGAAGCATCGTTCCTAGAGGAAATACACAGTTAGGTTCCTGTGAGCCTCTGCTCACCACATTTCAATCAACTGGATCACTACATAACCTTGTGTTATATGTGTTTACATTTAAAAGCACCTTATTTACTACATACTGTTGATTCATTGTATTGAACTCACAGCCAACCGTGCTATAACTCATGCCTGAATGAAACTAATCTAACATACGTATTTTTTCTGTAAGGACATCACAGCCCTCTTGAGCTTGGGCACTCTAGACAGCACTGTAGCACTGTGCTTGGAGGCTCTGTTAAACAGCAACAAGAAGCACAAATATGTGAAAAGCGTGGTCTAGAATAAACTGCAGAAAGAACGTTTGTTTACAGCACAAGAGCTGAGACAGGAGGACAGAGTGTCCCTTTGTTCAACCTCACAAATTGTTTGCTGCTCTGCAAATGCCTTCCAATGACTATGGAAACATCATGATTATGGATTTAGGGATTGCAAATAATTATTAGAGAGAAGGCAAATTCACAAATGCTGAATCATGAGAATCAACTGTATATGGATTTAAATGCATTTTGTAAAATTTCCACATTTAATCTTTTGGTTGGGGGGATTCTTTGCTTTTTTGGTAAACAGACAAAAACATATTGGTCACTTAAAAAGGTGGGACTTGGAGGGTGCAATTGGACTTTTATGTCCTCTGTTAACTTCATCCGCCACCCTGGTCCCTGGGATGGAGTTAAAATGGCAGTAACCTGGCTGGCCCTGGAGTGGCCCTTGACATGAGTACAACCTGGGGTGGAGGAGGGCACAGCTCTTCCTAAAGGCACACAGAAGTCTGATGACTGGCAGACAGTAAGCTGGACAGTGTCCTCAGGCTTCCCCACTTGAGGGCCCCTCTGACTGTGAGAAAGAACAGAAGCATTTGATCCCTATCTTACAGATGAGGGAATGGAGTTCTTGAGGCCACATGGTGGTAGATGTGGCCGAGAGCCCTGCCCTTGAGCCTTTTGGCTGGAGGCTTCATGCCAGCATCCATGGCATCCATGGAGGCAGCAGTCTGGTGGCCCAGCCAGTGGGCGAGAGAGGATGCTCTTTTCCATTCCTGGTTCTGGCTAGAGGTCCTGAGGGAGTTAGGTCCTTGCCAAAGAGTGGTAGAGCCTGTGGTCAAGTGGAGGTTTCTGAAAGAAATGAGTCTGAATCCTGGCTCCAACTGTTTAAACTGTGATCAAATTTAATTTGACCTTAGGTCTTTATAAGGGGCGAGGTATTTGCCAGACAATTTAGCAGTATTAGCAATTATTATTACTGTTATCGCAGACTTTACAAAATTTCAGAAGGTTTTCAAAGCTAACATGAAAATAGCCTTCAGGGCCAGACATGGTGGCTCATGAACTATAATCCCAGCACTTTGGGAGGCCGAGGCAGGTAGATCACTTGATCAGGAGTTCAGGACAAGCCTGACCAACATGGTGAAACCCCATCTCTACTACAAAAAATAGCTTGGCGTGGTGGTGGGTGCCTGTAATCCTAGTTATTCAGTAGGCTGAGGCAGGAAAATCGCTTGAACTCTGGAGGCGGAGGTTGCAGTGAACCGAGATTGTGTCACTGCACTCCAGCCTCGGCAACAGACTGAGACTCTGTCAAAAGAAAGGAAGGAAGGGAGGGAGAAGTAAAGAAAAGTAAAGAAAGAAAATAGCCTTCTGACTGTAGCCCTCTCCATTCAGCAGCCCAGCCTGGGCTGTTTGATTCCCACTTAGACCCAAGCTGGCCCTCGCCACCATCTATCTGCCAACCCACACGAATAAACAAAGAGAAGAGAATTCAAACCTTCCATAAGCCCATCACCCTGAGATAACCACTACTAACATTTTGGTGAGGCCAATTTGTGATGTTTTATATTTGTAATGCTCAGCTTGCACCGTGCACCCCCAAACCTGTATTTCTCACCTGCACCATGATGTGACTGTTTTTCTGTGGCAATGCATGATGCCTTAGACAGTAATGTTTGTCACTGCCAGGACATAGAGGCTGTTTTCTCCTTATTTATTGCTGCACATGGCCTCCCTCACCCCAGATGGTTTCTGCAGATCCATGTGCTCTAAGGTGATGACTAACCCGCGAGCAGGGCTGGCAGCCGCCTCTGTGGCACAGAAGGGTGGCATCGCCGAGTTTCGATTTAGCTGAGACAGAACACCCACGGATGCCACCTGCACAGGCTGCTGGGAACATGGCTCTGATTTACACCACAAAATCCCTCCTGATCTAGAGCTATCCTGTCTCTAGAATAAAGGCTTTGGACAGATGGAAACTGAGCTTTGGAGAGATGGATATTCTGACTCACTCTAGCTTGGAGTGAGATGATGCCCACTCCTGACCCGGCTTGCCTCAGAGTGGGGACAGGGCAGCAGAAATGCAGCAGGACAGACCCTCCCTCCCCAGCCAGACTGAAATCAGGGCTGAGTCAGCCTGGTGCAGCCTGTGCTTCCAAGAGAAACGCGGGACTTCATGGCTAAAAGGAGCTGATGGCAGGTTCCTGAGTATGCGGGAGCTGGGCACAGGAGAGTGTGTCGTCAGATCATATCAGCAGGTCCCTTGGGGAGAGAGGGGCCAAAACAACCTTTCAGAAAGGATGGTGGTGGGGACTTTGGCCAGGGGGTAGGAGGGTCCCGGTGATCCGATGACCCCATGACCCAGTGGCAGCTGAGAGACCCAGTGATCTGATGACCCCATGACCCCATGACTCTGTGGGCCTGGAACACACACTTGGGGAAATGGAGGTGGTCTTTGTGCTGTAATAATTCCTGTGCTCCCAGACCCACACTGGCCCCAGCAGGCTGCAGTTCACCAGCCAAGGTGGGACATGGGGTTGGGATGGTGCCCATCTCTTATGGGCTAAATCGTTTCCCCCACCTCAGTTTGTGTGTTACAGTCGTAACCTCCAGAGTTAGTACCTCAGAGCATAACAGTATTTGGAGATAGACTCTTTAAAGAAGAAATTAAGTTAAAATGAGGTTGTTAGGGTGGCCCTAATCCGTTATGATTGGTGTCCTCCATAGAAGAAGAGGAGATTTGGACACAGACACACATAGAGGGAAGAGCAGGTGAAGACCCAGGGAGAAGATGGCCACTTATAAGCTGAGGAGAGAGGGCTGGGAAGAAGCCAGCCCTGCGGACACCTTGAGAATTGAGAGAAAACACATTTCTGTTGCTTGAGCCACCCAGACCATGGTTTTCTCTCTCTTTTTTTTTTTTTTTTTTTTTTGAGACAGAGTCTCACTCTGTTGCCTAGGCTGGAGTGCAGTGGCGTGATCTCGGCTCACTGCAACCTCCGTCTCTGGGTTCAAGCCATTCTCTGCCTCAGCCTCCTGAGTAGTGGGGATTACAGGGGCCCGCCACCACACCTGGCTACATTTTGTATTTTTTAGTAGAGACCTCTGCCTTACAGGTTCAAGTGATTCTCCTGCCTCGGCCTCCCAAGTAGCTGGGATTACAAATGCCTGCTACCATGCCTGGCTAAATTTTTTGTATTTTTAGTGGAGACGGGGTTTCACCATGTTGGCCAGGCTGGTCTTGAATTACTGACCTTAGGTGATCTGCCCACCTCAGCCCCCCAGAGTGTTGGGATTACAGGCGTGAGCCACTGCGTCCTGACAGTGGTACTTTGTTATGACAGCCGGAGCCCACCCTCTCCTGCAGAGTATGGAGTACACGTCTGGGTGGGAGGGAATCCTCAGCTGGGAAGTCAGGGGCATGTTCGCTGATTCCACACTCATTTCCCAGTGCCCACTACGTGCCCAGGACTGTGTGAGGCATGGAAGATATATGTGGCTAGAATGATGTGGTCCCTGACGGTATGTTCTGATCACCTGAGACAGCAAAAGGTGCTCAACCTTTAGCATTTTCCCCCCTTTACATAGGATGTGATTCATGATGATTGCTATTCTCTGAGGTGGTTGTAGAAGATGGCTAGAGCTGTGGGGAGCCTAAAGCCACCTGCTGGGTAGAGGGCTGCTCACCTTGTTACCCCTTTGGCCCTTACCAAGCTTGTCCAGTGTCCTCTGCTGTGCATTCAGCCTCTGCTGGACACCCAGAGATGGCAGCAAGAGGCTCACCCAGGCTTTGGGACAACCAGTATCTCAGTTGTTTCTCTTATTACCTTTTCTTTTTCGAGACAGGGTCTCACTCTGTCACCCAGGCTGGAGTGGAGTGGTGAGATCACAGCCCACTGCAGCCTCAACCTCCAGGTGCTCAGGCAATTCTCCCATCTCAGCCTCCCGAGCAGCTGGGACTACAGGCACATGCCACCTTGCCACCTTACCTGGCTAATTTTTTGTATTTGTTGTAGAGACAGGGGTCTCACTTTGTTGCCCAGGCTGGTCTTAAACTGGGCTCCTGCCTTGGCCTCCCAAAGTGCTGGGATTACATGTGCGCGCCACTTTTAACACCTGGCTCATCACCTTTAACAGACCTAGGCGTCTCCTACCCTCCCACTCAGTTGCACACACCATTAAGAATCAAAATCTTCTCCATCGGCCTCAGCAGAAGGAAAGGTTTTGCTTACTTTTACTTTCTATAGGTGCACTGCGTAAACAATGTAGAATTTCTTTTTTCCACAAAGGAAATTATACCTTAATATAGGATTTTTTTTTTTTAAGACAGAGTCTCACTTCCAACACCTGGGCTGGAGTTCAGTGTGCTCACTGCAACCTCCACCTTCTGGGCTCAAGCAATTCTTCTGCCTCAGCCTCCCAAGTAGCTGGGATTACAGGCCCACCACGCCCAGCTAATTTTTGCATTTTCTGTAAAGATGGGGGTTTTGCCATGTTGGCCAGGCTGGTCTTGAACTCCTGACCTCAAGTTATCTGCTCACCTCGGCCTCCCAAAGTGCCGGGATTACAGGTGTGAGCCACCATGTCTGGCCAGGATTTTTACAAATTATTATTCTTTTTTTTTTTTTGAGATGGAGTTTCGCTCTTGTTACCCAGGCTGGAGTGCAATGGCGCGATCCCGGCTCACCGCACCCTCCGCCTCCTGGTTTCAGGCAATTCTCCTGCCTCAGCCTCCTGAGTCGCTGGGATTACAGGCATGCACCACCATGCCCAGCCATTTTTTGTATTTTTAGTAGAGTCGAGGTTTCACCATGTTGACCAGGATGGTCTCGATCTCTTGACCTCGTGATCCACCCGCCTCGGCCTCCCACAGTGCTGGGATTACAGGCTTGAGCCACCGCGCCCGGCCACAAATTATTATTCTTATTTTTTTCTCACTCTGTTGCTCAGGCTGAAGTGCAGTGGTGTGATCATGGCTCACTGCAGCCTCCATCTCCAGGACTCAAGAAGTCCTCCTGCCTCAGCCTCATGAGTAGCTCAGACTATAGCACGTGTCACCACGCCTGGCTAGTTTTCTCTTTTAAATTTTTTTGTGGAGACTGGGTCTCACTCTTGCCCAGGCTGGTCTCAAACTCCTGGACTCAAGCAATTCTCTGCCTAAGCCTCTCAAAGTGGTGGAATTACAGGCCTCTGACTGGACTTTTCTTTTTTTTGAGACAGAGTCACCCAGGCTGGCGTGCAGTGGTGTGATTTTGGCTCACTGCAAGCTCCACTTCTCAGGTTCAAGTGATTCTCCTGCCTCAGCCTCCCAAGTAGCTGGGATTACAGGCACCCATCACGCCCAACTAATTTTTGTATTTTTAGTAGAGATGGGGTTTCACCATGTTGGCCAGGCTGGTCTCAAACTCCTGATTTCATGATCCGCCCACCTCTGCCTCCCAAAGTGCTGGGATTACAGGCGTGAGACACTGCGCCCAGCCCAGACTTTTTAATAGGTGGCATTCTTCTTTACTGAAAGGTTCTCAGGACCCGGAAGGCAGAGGTTGCAGTGAGCTAAGATCGCACCACTGTACTCCAGCCTCAGCTACAGAGTGAGACTCCATCTCAAAAACAAAAACAAACAAACAAACAAAAAAACAGGTTCTGATATGCATCATCATCCTTAATTCCTCTCCCTTTGCAATATGCACCCCCTTTGGGGGGGAAGGACCAGGGTACTTGTGAAGGGCACCCTCTGGAGTTTTGCAGTTCCCCACCTGCATAACCGTCTGTGGTGCCTCTGGCTCAGGAGGCAACCCCAGCTGAACACGGTTGCTCCACAAGCTGTCAAAGCTGGACCTGTCCTAGTGTGGGGTTGCTGCAGTCACCAAGACAAGCAGAGATGTCTGCAGAGAGGGAGCGTATCTGCCAGGCTCCTTCTGAGGACAGAGCAGGAGGAACCTGAAAACTTACTTCAGGTCTGAGGGTGGCATCCAAACCTTGGTTGGTATCCTGTGGCCTTAGTCAGGAGGGTCACTGTACTCACTGAAAGGGATACAAAGGCAGCCAAGTTATAAGGATTTGGCAGAGACAGAAAACTGAGGCATGAAAATAGGAGATGGAGACCAGCGTCCACTGAAGGGTAGAACCTGAGGAGGGCGCAGCACCAGGTCAGGTGCCCAGCACACAGGCTTCAATGCAGTTGCCAAAGCCCCAGATGACCTGCAGCCTGGGGGCATCCTTGCCTGGTTCACCCACACTCTTGGTTCTGCTTACACACCTCCAGCAACAGAGAGCTCACCACCTCTGCAGGAAACCCATCTCCTAATTGGGCAAATCAGGTTACTGAAAATCTCAGACAACTAATAGGAGCCAATGGCTAACAAGGATTGATCACCTACTTGCAGGCATTATTCTCAGTGTTTCTAACAGTTGTCTCTTTTAACCCTCTCAATAACCCTGTGAGGAGGGGACTATCACTAGCCCCATTTTACAGATATGAAAACTCAGATAGGTTTGGGCATGGTGGCTCATGCCTGTAATCCCTGCACTTTGGGAAGCTGAGGCGGGCTGATCACTTGAGGTCAGGAGTTTGAGACCAGCCTGGCCAACAGGGTGAAACCCTGTCTCTACTAACAGTACAAAAATTATCAAGGCATGGTGGTGCATGCCTGTAATCCCAGCACTTTAGGAGCCAAGGTGCACAGATGACTTGAGGTCAGGAGTTCAAGACCAGCCTGGCCAACAGGGTGAAACCCTGTTTCTACTAGCAATACAAAAATTAGACAGGCATGGTGGTGCACATCTGTAATCCCAGCTACCCAGCTACTGGGGAGGCTGAGGCAGGAGAATCGCTTAAACCCTGGAGGCAGAGGTTGCAATGAGCTGAGATTGTGCATTGCACTCCAGCCTGGGTGACAGAGTGAGACTCTGTCTAAAAAACCAAAGAAAAGAAAAGAAAATAACCCTCAAGTACAAAAAAGTTGTCAGTTGGCATAAGTCCCACAGGAAGTAAGCGGTGGGTAGAATGAGAGTCAGGAGATGAGAACATTGGTCTCAGGCTCAGAGTCACCAGTGAAGCTGCTGGGAAACTCCAGCCCCACCCTCCCGGGCAGGTTCCAGGCAGGTCAACTCTTCTCCATGGAGACAGAAGGAAAGGCTCTGGAGTTGGCCCTCTGCTCTACTGTCCCATGGCCTCTGCTCAGCTGGGGCCTGGGGAAGCAGGCCTGTTCTCAGTGAGCCTTTAGAATGTGTTCCTGCTGTTTACTTGTGGGTCCCTGGGGTGCTGGTTGCTACTCTCCTCTAATCCCCCTTCATTGTCTACACTGCCCCGACCTGACGGCCTCCTATGGTGAACCCCACTGGCTGCTAGTAACCTAAAGCCTACCCTGGCTTAGGACATGTGTGAGTCAAGGTGCTCCAGAGAAACAGAACCAATAGGGTGCGTATCTGTGTGTGTGTGTGTGTGTGTGTGTGAGAGAGAGAGAGAGAGAGAGAGAGAGAGAAAGAGAGAGAGAGAGAGAGATTTATGTCACATAATTGACTCACCCAATTTTGGGGGCTGTGGAAATTCCAACAAGAGTGGACTTCGCAGTCTTAAGTTCAAAAGCAATCTGGAGGCAAAATCTCTTTCTCTTTGTGGTATCTCTGTCTTTCCTCTTAAGGTTTCACTTGATTGAATGAGGCCTACCAAGTTATGGGGATTAAGATACTTCATTCAAAGTCTACTGATTTAAATGTTAATCACATCTAAAAAAATACCTTCACAGCAACATCTAGACCCGTGTTTGATCAAACAATTAAGCACCACAGCCATGTTGACACAGGAAATTAACCAGCACAGGCCAGTTCTGGCTTTTGGAGTGACCCCATGCTGTTCCGCCAGCTCTCTGAAAGTTCTGGCTTTTGGAGTAACCCCACACTGTTTGACCCGCTCTAAGTTCAGGCTTCTGGGGTGACCTCATACTATTCCACCCGTTATCTCACAGAAAGTTCCCGCTTCTGGAGTGACTTCATACTGTTCTGCCTGCTCTCTCATGGGGAAGTTCTGGCTTCTGGAGTGACCCCACATTGTTTTGCCCACTCTCTCACAAGGAAGTTCTGGTTTCTGGAGTGACCCCATGCTGCTCTGCTTGCTCTCTCACAGGAAGTTCCGGCTTCTGGAGTGACCCAATGCTATTCCACCTGCTCTCTCACAGGAAGTTCCGGCTTCTCGAGTGACCCCACGCTGTTCTGCTCACTCTCTCACGGTATGTTGCAGCTTCTGGAATAACCCCACGCTGTTCCACGCGCTTTCTCATGTGGCAGTCAGGAGTTCAAGGCCAGCCTGGCCAATATGGTGAAATCTCATCTCTAGTAAAAATACAAAATTTAGCTGGCACATACCTGTAGTCCTAGCTACTCAGAATTGCTTGAACCAGAGAGGCAGAGGTTGCAGTGAGCCAAGATCATGCCACTGCACTGCAGCCTGGGAGACTGAGTGAGACTCTGTCTCCAAAAAGGAAAAAAAAAAAAAAGAGGCTTGCAATAAAGTCTGATAAGTACTGGTCAGCTCGTGGATGATATAGAACCAGTGAGACAGTGTAACATAGTGGTTAGGAATTTGGCCTCTGGGCTTTCATCCCGTGCAAGTCACTGACTAGCTGTGACTTCAGGCAAATTGCTTAACCTCTCTGTGCCTGGGTTTTTCCCATCTGGTGAGTGAGGATAGTAAGAGCAGCTCTGGCATAAGCACAGCTGTGAAGATTAATAATAAAGTGCTTGGAGTCGTGTTTGGCACCACATACCCGCTCAGTAATCGTTAACTATTAGCAAATTCTCACCCTGTGCACAAATCTGAAAGATGCAAATCCTAAAACATTTTAAACCTTAATCAATAAACTCATCATTCTGCACTGGCATCCAAATGGATTGCAAACGGTGTTTGTCACAATTGCCACATGGTGGCGTGCCTGCTGGTGGCTCTGGGGAAATTGAATTATGTCAGTTCTGAATGGTGCCAGGCCTTCAGGAGGCTGGTCACCATACAATGTGCTAGTTGTCCTGCAGTAAAGCCCAGGGACTGCTTCAGCGGGAAGGCACACAGAGAAAGAGGGCCAGGCTTGGCAGAAGGGGGTTGGGGTCAGAGGACTGGCAGGGGCAGAGGACAGAATTCTATGCAAAGCTGGCCGAGGGAAAGGAGCAAGACTCCCCTGCTAGGGAGGGGCGGAAGCCATCTGAGAAAGTCTCTCTCTTGCCCTGAGTCCCATGGCCTTTTCTCTGCTAGTTTATGGACCCACCTGCTCCATTCTCCCAGCTTCTTTGCCCCATCATCACCTGGGCTGACCATGGCACTGACTCCATGAAGCTGTTGAGCTCCCCCTGCTCACTGCAGACCTTCCCAGTTTGGGTCTCACTTCAGTGCTCAGAAGAGACCCTGGTAGGTTCAGGCTGGACCAGAGATTATCCCTCGGGGGTCAGTGGCCATGCCAGCTTCAATTAATTGGTTGTCAGAGGGGGAGGGAGGATGAAAGATATCTAAGCATGGCCACTTAGGCCCATCCGGTCTTTAGGTGATTGGAGAGGTCACCATTGATATGTCTGGATCAGAAGGTTTCATGGAGGAGTGACATTCACTCAGGATCTGAAACACCCCAGGGAGGAGTATTCCAGGCAGAGACACTCCAGGCACACACAGAGGCAGGGAGTGGTGCAAGAGCACCACTTAAGGAAACGTTCTTGGGATGCCTGGGAGGGTGGGACTGTCAGGTTCCTGAAGATGCGGGCAAGGCTCTCAGGGGCACAGGCCTTGGGAGAAGCTCGGATGCCTGTGAGAAACTTGAGTCTTTTTCCTGGAGTCAGAAGACCCTTACTGACAGGTGTCAAGCAAGGAAGAGACAGGATCAGATTGGCATTTTAGTAAGGTCTGTCTCTAGCAGTGTGGATGGCGTGTTGGAGGGGCTGAGTTCTGAGGTGGAGCTCCAGTTAGAAGACTTCTTAAGTCATACAGGTGAGAAGGGAGAGATGGGGCTGGAGTGGCTGGGGTGGCATCTTGGTTCCGGGAGCTTCCAGCTGTGTGACCTTGAGCACGTTTCTTACCCTTTCTGAGCTTTATCCCTAGCGGCGCTGGCATCTAGTAGGAGCTCAGCACATATTTGTTGAGTGAATAAATGAATGAATGTCAGGAACCCATCGAAATGCATGGCCAGACCGAAGACACACCACCATGCCATGCCTGAAAAGACGCGCCTGTCACTGGGCTGGGAGCCTGGGGAACATCTCCAGAACTTTCCAAATCCCGGGCCTTGCTCCCTCATCCCATCCTTACCTCCTACCCATTGCCCACTGCAATTGGAAGAGGGGATCTCCAGCCCTGATGAGAAAGGGCTTTTACTTCTTAATTCTTCTGAGGCCCTGCAGATACGAGAAGGACTCGGGGGAAAGGAAAGTCACTGAGACGGGGAGGGCGAGGCTGCAAGAATCCAAGGGAAGGTCCTGAACCTGCGCCGCTCTCTTCAGCTTCCAGAGACCCTTCCTGGAGGAGGCGCGGGTAGCAGCGGCGCCCGTCTCAGGGAGAAGAGGAGGTGAGCGCCCACGCTGTCCTTCACTCTGTTTCCTGACCTGTAGGGGCTGAGAGGTAAAGAGGTGCCCGGTTGTCCTTAGACTACCGCACCTCCGTCCCCTCCACTCAGCCACTAAGCAGCAGGCAGGCGCCCAGGCACCGCCCGCGCTGCGCGGGTCCAGAGCCTTTCCCGCCAGCCGGGGCCGCCTCCGCCGCGCTCACCTGCAGCTCTTAGGGGCGCCCGCCAGAGTGCGCTGTTGGACCGGGCAGAGCCGCGCTGAGGGGAGGAAGAGCGGCGAGGGCGGCAGCGCCGACTGGAGGCCTCGGGACGGGCGGGGAGGACGCGGAGGACGCAGGCTGGAGCGTGGGAGACCTTCGGGAGTTCCTGCGTCCTCGGAGAGGCGCGGCGCGCCCCGGCCGGGTCTCGGGGGTGCGGGGACGGCAGCCTCCGCCCCCTCAGGTCTGGAATCCCGCGGGACGGGGACGCGGCGGCGGCGGCGCGGGCTCGGCAGAGGCGCCAGGGGGCGCTAGTCGCTCCTTGCCGCCCATCTGGGCCGCGGCGGTTCCACCAGGTCCCGCGTCCGGCGCCCCGCGCCTCGCAGTTCTGGCCGGGCGCTCGGAGACGGTGCGGCGGAGACGACCCGTTCTTCCACTGCCCCCTCGGCCCGCGGGAAGTGGCGCCCGCCATCCGGTGCTGCTCCTCCGCGCCCTGCACCCCCAGCCGCAACCTCTCTGGGGCCAGACCGCCAGGCGCCCCCGTCCCTGGTACCCGCGCCGGGCCCCATGGCTCCTCCGCGACTCCCGCCAGGAATTCAGCTTCTGGGAAGGGTTTGGCCGCTTCTCAGACTGGAGAAGGCAGGCCCGAGCAGAGGCCCGAGTGATTTCCAGAAGCCTGGTGACTGGGCGTCGATGTTCGCCCTGGACTCGGTGACCCAATAATCCCAGAGCGGGAGGAGGGGCGAGGCTAGCGGCGGGGCGAGGAACCTGCAGGCACCGAGAAAAGATTCGCAGCCCCAAGCCAGCCTTTTAAAAGGACACTGGCTGTGGGAGCGCTACCTCGCTGAACCTCGACTTTCCCGGGGCGCGCAGCTCAGAGCTGAGCCCCTGGGGACTCCCGGGATCTGCGTCTCCCTGGGTCCTGAGGCAGGAGAGGAGGAGGCTGCAGGGGGGACTGAGCCTCCTCCCAGCCGAACCCTCGCACCCTGGGAGCCTGAGCCGGACTGAGTCTCCTCCCCCCAGCCACATCCTGGCACCCTGGGAGCCTGGAACTTGCATCTGAGGCCGGAGCGACTCTTGACTCTTTTCCAGTGAGCTGGGGGGAAAGTCACTGTCCTGAGGAGATCAGCCTTCAAGGGCGACGTGAGCGCGTTTGGCGCAGGAACTGGCCGGCCCTCCCTGTTGTGCTGTCCCCTGAAACTGATGGCCCCCCTTTCATTCCCCCAGCTCAGAAGAGGCTTGACCCTACTGGAAGCTTGAGGGCGCAGGCTGGGAGGAAAGAGAGGAACAGAAATCCAGGCGGTGGAGCAGCTGGAAAGCCGGAGAATTCGGTGGAAGGATGTTGCTGGCTGTTCTTTCCCCGCCCGCATTCCTGAGGCTGGGGCTGCAGCCCCCTCAAAACCTGCCCTGCAGGTCCAAGTAGTACCCAGCGGACAAACAGTAGAATTTGGGCAGGACCCCGGAGAGGCTTGCTGAGTGGGATAGAGCCCACAAGAATCATCCTAGGCTGCACCGCCCCCAGTCCCTCAAGACAGAGAGACACCCAAATAACCCATGTGTGCAGACCCGCAGCTTTCTGTGACTCCACCGTGGAGTCCAGAAGGCAGCTGAGGGTGGGAGCGGAGGGGACGGGAGGGGGACCGCCGGCGCCTGGGCGAGAGAGACGCGTCAATGGGCCGCAGGGGCCGGATCGGTGGCCTAATGGATTCAGGCCTGCAAGGCAGAGGCGCACCCGGCGGCCTGCCCGCGCTCTCAATAGCGGACAATGGAGTCCTGGGGTGACCTGAACAAAGAATTTGGAAGTAGTTAAACTGCAGAACACGTTCTGGGCCTGGGTGCCTCCTTTCAAAAGGAGCGCTGGGAGAAGAAAAGAAATCGCTGGGGGGCGAAGGGGGTGAGAAACTGCCTAGGGGAAAAGTTGGTGGGTCGCCCTAGTTGCCGCCAGCTACCAGACGCCAGGAATTCAATAGAAAATGGGGGAGGGGTGGCCCAAGTCTCCCAGACCGCAAGGAGAGTCAGAGAAAGTTCTCCAGGGATGGCTGGGGTTCTGGAGCAGGACTGAGCTTTCTCCCATCAACACACACGGTCAAGGGAGCAACCCCCCACCAACAGACACACAGTCAAGGCCAGGAGAAGCTTCCCTCGGACTTTGGGGCTAGAACAGGGACCAGTGAGTGGAGAGGGTGTCTGGGCCCCTGTGTCTAGACCTCCATGGACCGCTTCCCTCCTTCCCTCCTCTACCAGGACTCTATGGACAGGTCTCCCTCTTTGAGCCCTTTCACAGAGCTTGTTTTTGTTTTTCCTTCTCCATCCAGTTCAGAAGGACTGGGTTCTCTCCCTCCTTCCCTTCTTCACTCCCCACCCCACACAGCCAGCAATCTAGATTCTTCTATGAGAATATGTATTTTTTAAAGTCAGGCCTCTGGGTGTAAAATAGAGGGCCAATTATTATTTTATTTCTTTTTTCTGAATTTTCTAATTTTTTTTCACAATCAGCACAGCCAACAACATAGGAAAAGAAGACATTTGAAAAGCAATCAGTTATACTGGTATCAAACTAACTTAGAATAGGAGGAACTTGAAAGACTGTGGAAACCAAAAGTGTAAATAAAATGACGGAATAAATGGTTAGGAGACAAGTCAGAAAAGAAAGGAGCGGTGGCTGCCACGTTCCTGGGAGGCAGTGCCTCTGGAATCCGAGAGAACGCTCCCTGGCCAGGAGGCTTTCTCCTGTGGGAGGCGCTTGGCTTGCAAGGGGTTAACAGTATTGCTCATGAACTTGGCCTGTCTGTCTGGCTCGTGATGAATGGTGAGACTCGCTGACAAGTTCAGCCTAGGGACCTCCCCGCTGTGGAAGTGGAAGAAGCACACACAAGCGAAGGGGACCCGGGGGGAGCCACCAGGGCGCGTGGTTCGGAGTGCCAGGCACACTTTCTGCCTGCTCTCTTGGCTCCTGTCTCCCTTCGGCCGATCACCTGCTCTCCTGAAGCTTTCCAACGTCATCCTGGAGCCCCAGAGTTTCCTGAGGCCTCCGCGTTGTGCGTCCCAGGACCCCTTGCCCGCCCCTGCGGGAAACACGGAGCTGTAGGCAGCAGGACGTCCGGAGCCGGCCCAGGGGAGGCCAGATTCAGCATTTGGACAGCGGCTCCGGGGCGCCGTCGGCCCAGCGAGTTTGCAGGTGCACAGCCTCTGGCAGATGGCGCGTGGGGGGCCGTGGGGCTGCCCTGGGTCTTGGAGAAGCAGGTCCCTGCGTGGAGGGCATCCCCAGCTCCAAATGGGACACGTTTCCCCGGGCTAAATGATCCCTTTTGAGCTCACACGGGTACCCAGGGACCAGCCAATCCAGCGTGGCTATCCCCAGCCTAACCAACACCTGTGCTTGGGGTGAAGATAAAACGCCCCCTTTCAGCCCAGAGGTGGATGCCCCTCATGCCCCAGCTTCCATTCTTCCCAAAGCAGCCCAGATCTCTGAGTCTGGAGCCGCCGGAGAGGCTTCCAACCCGCTGCTTGCCACCACCTCCCAGGTCGTTGGTGGCTCCGGGTGAGTCTGGCGGCGCGGGGAGAACAGGGGGGACAAATGGCGTTGCGACTCCCCGGGAAAAGCTAGGAGGCAAGCGGTGCGTGGGGAGGAAAGGCCAGGGCACACGGCTGGGTGCCCCTCGCAGCCTGCCTCCGCCCCCTCCATTCCTCACTGGTCGGGGTGAACGGAGGGGGGGGCGGGGGGAGCCGCGCTGACGTCACTGCGGGCCGTGCCCGCCCGAGAAGGCGGCGCTGGGAGCCGCTCAGAGCCCAGAGAAGCCGCGCGCCGCCAGGAGCCCCCGCGCCGCCACTGCCGTGCCCGCCTCCCGCAGCTCGCTGCCATGCGCTCGCCGGGGCAGGGTCTCCCGGAGAGCGGCGAGAGCTGGGCCTGAGCCCAGGAACGCGCCTGATCCGGAGCGGCAGAGCCGCGGTGCCCGCAGCCGCCCTACCCGCCCCACTGCCTCGCTGGGGCCCGGGCCCCCTTCCCGGTCCGTAAGTGCCACTGCCCGCTGTGTCTCGGCGAGGCTGGGAAGCGAGGGCTGGGGATGAGGGCGGTGGCCTTGGCCAGGGCAGCGTCAGGAAGCTGGGCTGGACTGAGAGAGGGGGCTGGGACATCCCTGCCTGGTCCCCTTGGGCAGCTCAGGCGGCTGGGGCTTCCCTTTGCCGCTGGGGGTGTGATGAAGGGCGCGCTCCGACTGTGTGTGGGAGGCGGGACTCAGTCATCGGGGCAGAGGGTTATGGGGCAGCGGAGAGCGCCCAGAGGTGAGGACTTTGGGTGAGCAGAAAGGGGAAGGGCGCCAGGTCGGATGGAAGTTGTGTGGCTGCAGACATGGTTAGCAGGAAGAAAGGAATGCTTCTGAAGTGAGGTTCTGCTGAGTCCCAGAATCGCCCTCTCCCTAGCCACTGCCCCCTACTCCCTTCTTATCCCCTCCCCCACAAAAAATAATAACCTAGAAAGCAGCTTCCTGAAAAAAATATTTTCAGAAAACGCACCACACAGCACCCACTCTAGACAAGATTTTTGACATGTTTTCCCCCCTCTGAAATGGGAAGTTGTTGGGAAATCCTGTCCGCTCTGCTCCCCACTTCGTACCCTAGAACAGGTCTCTCTGATCTGCCCGTGGGCGTCTCTGCAGCCACCTCTAGCCTAGGCTCCACTGAGCTGGGGAAGAATAAGGGCATTGGTGGAGGTTGAGCCAAGTGAGGGGCTTCTTTGGGAACAGGGTTGGTGGGGAAGCTGGTCCCGTTTGGACCCATCAGAGCAGGGAGGTAACAGAAGGTGGGAGACATTCCAGGGCGAGATCACAGAAGCAGTATTGGAGTCCAGAAAAACACACTGAGTCTTTGTGGCTGGGGATAAATTGAGGTGCTGGGCCTAAAGGGACCCCTCTTTTAAGCCTGCATATCCTGGAGGAGGGCGATTCTTAGGCCACGGAGGGGAAGAGGATGGAGTTTTAGGGTCTACCTTTCAATCAAGGAACAGAGGCCCGAAGGTAGGCTAAGTAGGCACTGAGATGGGGGCATCATACAGGGTCCACCTCAGGACTTCCATTAGTAGTATCTGCTGCTGGAGACCCCAGGGAAGGGGTAGTGCTCTGTCCAGGCCTTTTCAGGAGGGGTGTTTTCAGGTTCCTGCCCAGCTTAGGCCTCCCCAGAGCCGACACCTCAGCTGCTGAGGAGAGAGGCTGGATGTGGGAGCCAGAGAGAGCATTACCCTCAACTGACCAGGTGTAAATGAAGGCGAGTGTGCAGGCTCTGGGACCCCCTGGGTGCAGGGAGCTGGGGCCATCTGAGCTGGCCTAATGCTGGGTCTCTTAGCTAGCAGTCCTGCCAGCCTCCAGACAATAGGGAGATCAGCTTAATCAAAGCTCGGACCTGAGGAAGGAAGGAGGGAGGGAGGGAGGGGCAGTGGGGTGAGGGCACCCTGGACTTAGCCTAGATTGTGGCTGGAGACACTGTCTCCTAATTAAGAACCAGTGAGGCTCAGGAAAGGAGCACTAGCTCCAGGCTGAATCACAGGCTGGGTGGCTGTGTCTGCCTGGAGTAGTGCCTGCGGAGTTCCATTGGCCTCTGGCTCCCAGCCTCTATATCAGGGCAAATCTGGTCTTAGTTGAAGGGAGGCTGCACAGGACTGTTGGCTAGGGTCAGAACTGTCCCCCTCTCCTGCCAGTTAATACCTTAATTTACTATGTCCTGAAATAGAAGGTGCACTCCTGTGGATTGTCAGGTCCCCTTTACTGAGTTGTGTAACTACCAGTAGGAACTTGGGCCAAAGCCAGCTTGGAGTCCAAGCAGCTGCCACTGCCGATGGGTACAAGAGTGTACATGGGTACGTGCATGGGCAAGGTACCAGCCACCTGCGTCAGGCTGGCTGCTAGATGGGTGTATGGGCCAAGTGTGTGAGGGGGTGTTGTGCAGATTTGCTGAGTCGAGGGAGTGCAGAGCATGCCTGTGGTTGCAGCAGGGACGGGTATTTCTCTTGATCTGGATATGGGAGTTTCATGGCCAGGAGCTCTCTTTCCTCAGTAGAGGTTTGAATATGAAAAATGGAGTCTCAGGCCCTCAGTGAAGGTACCTAGTTGCTGAGGCTCTGTCTTTCTCTGGTTGTTAGTTTCTCCTGGTAGCTGCGGGTGCCTGTGGAGCCTGGGTTCAGGACTGAGGGGAGGAGGTGGAAGAAGTTCAGGGAAAGTGGGGAGGTGGAGAGACAGGCCTGGCAGGCAGCTCTCAGCACCGTGGCCAGCCCGACTGCTCCCACCAGTGCTTTAGCCTGGGTGCCCAGTGGCCGGCCAGACCCAGTACCTGATCTTCTGCAACTTCAGGGACTGTGCTGTGGCTGAAGGCCAAAGCCAGGGGCTTGGCGTGGGGAAAGTTCATGGAACCCAGACCCGGCCTGAATTGCAGGCAAGGGGGCAATCTGGGTCAACGCTGGTGGCTGGTCAGATTCTCCCCACTTGGTCTGTGAGTTGGCCTGCCCAGCAGTCTGCCAGCCTCAGCTGGCAGTGCCCAGCCCACACAATGCGCTTCTGCCTGGTGTCGACCTGGATGGCTTCCCCAGCTCCTGTGAAGCTGTGCGTGGAAGCTGGCTGCCAACCCACGGAGACTGCAGCTGCCTTGACCCACTGGAACAGCCTCCTCCTCCCAGCAGCCTATGGCCTTGAGGCTCCGTGTCTCTGTGGCCTTCCTCCTGGGAGTGGGGCTACAGTGAGGTGGAGGAGGCACTGATTTGGGGCAGGTCCCACTCAGGCAGGGTGTGGGAGCCTCCCTGTGGCCAGCCTCACCTGCTCCCAACAAGGGACTCGATTTCCCAAAAAGACAGCGGAGATGTGGCTCTGGTGATAGTGGCCTCCTGCATCTGAGCTGAATCAAAAGCAGGCTTTTAATTTTTTCTCCCAAAGCCCCCACCCGCTCTAGGCTTGCAGGCCGGCCTCCGCGCAGTTACCGTGAGTCTCGCTGAGGAGCCATTTTGTGCAGCATCCTGCTTAAATCACACTCTGAGGGGCTTGTTCCTCGCTCTCTCTTCCCCCTCGTTTCCTCTCTTTCTTCCCTCTCTCTCAGGTAAACCAGGCTTCTGGGCCCCTCCCTGCCTCCACAACCCCACCCTTCCCACCCCTGGGTGGCCCGAAAGGGCTAGGGCTCAGAAGGCCGCCCACACACACATCAAGAAGGGAAGAGGGTGCAGGTTCCTGGAGCTGCAGGAGGAGGGAAAGCAAGGGGCGCCTCCCAATTATGGAAATCCTTGGAATTAACTGTCTCGGGCCCATATTCAGGGCTTCCTTCCTGAACCATGGCTGGCCTCTCTGTTCCCCTGCTGGTTTAGCATCCAGGACCTGGTTCACCTTCTGGAAAAAGGAATGTGTCTGCGAAGTGGGATTTTGAGGGAGACATGTAAATGCCAGGTTTGGTTGATCACAAGCTGGCTGGGATGGGAGCAGGATGTCACCTGCCTCAGATTGAGAGTTGGGATGAAATTAGAACAAACCACAGACAAGCTAGTGGGGAAAGAGGCACTTGCCAAAATCCGGAACTGGACAAAATCCACTTGTCATTTTTAGGGGAGAATATGGAAGGAATGGATTTTTAGTAAAATCATGAAATCTTTTTTCAAACCATCCACTTTTAGCCTCTTGTTTCCAACCCATCCTGCAAGGGTTTTACCTGGCCCAGAGTGGCCTAGTGTCCCAGACCTCAGTAAAATGTATCTGCATGGGTACCTTCACCTTACCCATGATGCTTGCTGTAGACAGCAGCAGCGAGTCTCTGTGACTCCTGTGTATTGACCGCTGGAAACAGGGGATCCGCTTGCCTAGTCCAACATCAAATCTCTCCCTAGCTGTTGAACTTAAGATTTTTCTGGGGGCATTTTCATATTTAATCCTTTGCCTCTTGGGGATGGCTGACAGGTGGAGGTGAATCATAGGGTCCAAGGCAGGAGGGTAGCCACAGCAGCAAGGAAGAAGGGAGTGATGGCTGAGATGAGCATGCAGCAGTACGTATAGGCCACTCACATCTGGAAGGCTGCAATGGTACCACCAGTTCAGCTGCCAGGCTCAGTTTAGGGGTAATTCTGGGAGATCCAAGGTGGCAGTCCCTGTCCACTATTGTGGCTACTTGGAATGAGTAGGCCAGGTGTGTGCAGAGAGCTGGAGAAGGAGAGTGGAGGCATGGCTTTGTGCTTTAATTTTTTGATGAAATATGGATTTAACCAGGAGCCAAGATAGAGTCTAGGACTTCTCCAAGGTACTTGGCACAATCGGTTTTACACTCCGAGTGTGACTAGGAACTGGGAGAGAGAAGGGACCCAGCAGCCTGGTACCGGGGCCAAGGCCAGGGCCTGGTCCAAGTGGAGCATAGCTCAGGAGCCTCTGAACGCCAGGTGTTTTGGGTGGGACACCGACCTGCAGTCACCGGCACATTTAATTCCTACCCCAGCCCCTGGTCTTGCTGCCTGGGCTAGAGCTACTGCAAGTACTGGTCATGGGGAAAGGAAGAGAGAAGTGAAAGGTGAAACAGCTTCTGCTCTCGGATCCCCCTCCCCCCCCCACCCCGGGGAGATAGCCACGTCCTATCACGCGCTTCCCCTAAACCTTGTCACTGGAGCATCCTTGTCTCCCTAACTCTGATGGTCTGCAGGGGCTGCCAGGCTCCCTGGGCCTTGGGGTGAAGACAGAGGAGTTTGGGGGAAAGACCAGACGGTGCGCACCCGGGAGCGCAGCTCTAACGTTTCGGAGGGCAGAGGGGGCGCATCCTTGCCCTCGGGGCGGGGGAGCAAAGAACGCCGAGGCCATTGTCAGCCTGGGTGGTGCGGAGCGCGGGAAGGGGGCTGGGATTTGAATGGGAGCCTACGATTGGCCAATCTCCGGCCTGACGTCACTTCCCCGCGGGGCAATTAGCCTGCCAGAGGAGGCCCGCGGGCCAGTGAGCTGGGGGCGGCCGGGGCGCCCGAGGCTGCCGAAGCGCTCGGCGCTGGTGCCCTCCTTGCACCCCGGGACGCCGTCGGAGCAGGCAGCCAGCGCCAACGCGCGGAACGGGGGTTGAGGGGGATGCGCCGGGAGGGCGAGGGAGGAGGGGAGCTGGGCGGGGGCTGCCGGTCTCGGTGGCGGGAGTCGGCGTGTGCGTATGTCTGTCCATCCCCTCTGGCTCTCCGCGCGCGCCCCGGGACCTGGGAGTGGCGTCCGCTCAGGCTCCCGCGCTCGGCTGGCAGCAGCACGTGGAGCCCACGGCGCGGCAGCGGCGGTGGCGAAGGGAGGCCGGTTTCTCTCTTTGGTTATCTAGCTGTATGAGTGCCACAGAGCCGTCATAAAGCTAGATAACCGAAAGTAGAAATGACTCTCATAACTTCTGCGTGCGAGCGCCCGCCCCGCCGACCGCCCCGGCCCGGCCCGCAAGAGCCCCGGGAGCCGAGAGGAGCCCAGCGCCGGCCCAGCGGACTCCAGTTGGACGGAGCGGCCGCGCCGCGACCAGGTACCTGACCTCGGCTCTCTTCAGGGACACTCGCAGCGTCCGCTTTCCTCCAGTCCCCCTTTTTCCTGGCCCACCACCTCTCTCCCCCAGCGCCGGAGCAGGAACCCCTAAAGTGGAGCGGGACGGGGGGAGGGAGGGGGTGGGGTTGCAGAGGGGTCGCTGGAAGGGGAAAGCGCCAGCCTTCGCCTTCACCCCATAAATCAGGCTAGAACAATCCGCTCCCGGAGCTGGGGACGGGGATTTTGGGATGCAAATGCGTTGTGAGAGAGACAGCGGCCGGTCGGGGGTGGGTGGAGGGAGTGAATGGGGTGGGCTGGGGGCTGCCCTGCAGCTAACAATGCGGCCTTTATCGAATTATTCGACGAGTCAGCCCCTGAGCGCCATTAGCATACGGCTGGGGGGTTGCCGAAGCTTCGCCCCTCGGTGAGGTCAAGTTCTTGATAATTTGATCACTTTTCACGGGCTCTGGCAGCTGCCTTTGTGTGCAGTTGGGGGGTCTGTGTGCAGCGTGAAGCGGAGCAGAACTGGCGGGGAGTGCGCTCAATGGCAAGGGGCCAGGGCAGGGGCCTCCCTCCCCGACGGGCCGACCCTGCCCTGCATACAAACCGTGCGCCAGCAGGCGGGCGGTTGGACCGGAGGGGTGCAGCTCGGCCTCCCACTGCCTTCACCACAGCACCTACCGGGCTGCTCCACCCGAGCCTCCTCAACTTCCCGAGAGGTTAAGGTGCAGGCAACCTCCCAGAGCCCCCCCTCCTCCCTGCCCCAAGAAGTCACGACATAAGATGTATTACAATGTCTAGCAAATAAAAAAGCAATTGGGGGAAATCTGAATTCGTTCCCATGGCAACCCAATGCAGCATACCCGGCCACTGGGTCTCCCAGCCCCTCTTCACTGGGCTCAGGGAGTGGGGCTTGTCCCTGCTCACTGTGTGGGGGTCCCCCCTGAGGTTCTCATCTGCGTTCAGGTCACTTTTCTCCCTGATGCCTTGGCTTGTCCTGAAGCTCAGGACTCCTGCAGCTTGGGAAACCTCCTGGGCTCCCCCACCAGTGGCGGTAGACCAAGGAAGGGACCCTGCCAGGCTTCAGGGAAGAAAGGAAGAAAGGTAGGCTCAGACTCCCTGATTGGTAGGGGGGCTTTCTAAGTATAAGGGTATGTGAGTGCTGTGATAAACAGGCTGGAAGGAACTGACACCACCACCCAGCCCTGATCCCCATCCCCTCACCCTTTTACAAGAGAGGAAGCAGATCTGGGGGTCTGAGTGGCTCCCTAAGGGTCACGACACTCAGAAGTGCAGAGCTGGACCCCAGGCCACCTTACCTCCGTCTTGGCTCACTTCACTCCCCAGAGCCTCTACCTTTGTGATTTTCATGGCCCTTCTCCCAGCCTTTGCCCAGCCCTCTTGTAAAAATAGAAATATTTTTCCATCTTCACTCCCGTAAACCTTTTTTGTTCTTTGCTTAACAAAATTATTTTGAATATAGGTTATATGTGTAAATGGCTAAAATTCATACAGTACAAAAGGAAAACCCCGTGGCCCTGGGGAGGAGAACTGTTGGCGAGGTGGAAGGTGGAGGGAGGCTTTTCACTGTGTACCTTTGGAATTGTGAACCGTGTGAGTGTGATAGCATTCGCAGTAAAATTAAATAAAAATACAAACAAAAGACCAGGCAGGGAAAGTCAGTTGCCCTCCTCCCCAGTTCTCCTCCTCTGAGATCATCACAGGCAGAAGGTTTTCTGAATCCCATCGTACCCCTCCTCCATTTTGAAAGGCCAGCCTCCCTTTTTCTGACAGGAGGCTGGTGAAGGGTGACTAGAGTGTTTCAGGATCCACGAGGCCATGTGCCTCCCTTGGGCCGTCCCTCCCTTCCCAACGCACTTGGGAGGCTGTGTGCTGAGGGTGACCTCATTTCGAAGGAAGAAACCGGAGCAGTGCTTCCTGCCCCCTTGTCCCGCACTCCCTGCCTGCCTCCCTCGCCGACCATCCGGTGTGGGCAATCCCTGGCCCCTGGCTTCTACCTTACCCTCCCACCGCCCCATCCTTTTGCTGTGTTGCAAGAACTAGTCCTTCAGTAGCTAAGGTGGCTTTGCAGCTTCCCAGCTGTGTCTACACAGTTCGAATGAGTCTCGTTTTTAAATACCACTGTCCCATACCATCTGGGCAGGTGTGAAACCGGAGTTGAGGGTCTGATGAAGGAGTAGATTGTGCAGGGGACAATGCGGCATTTTTCCGCTTTCTACGAAAATCTGTTGATGCAAATTTCCCGCCTCAGAGAAAGATCAAGGCAGCAGGGCCGGCACTACCAGCACCAATTCTAATCTCCAGGAGCCAATCCCACACCCTCCAGAAAAGGCCCTCAGAGAGAGGCCAACCATCCGGTTTTGGCCTCCTGGTGCAAATGCCTGCCTCTAATAGAGTAATGTTCGAATCCCCTTTGGACACTTAAAGCCCAAGGCACAGACTCAGAATTGGTGCCTGGGCCCGTCAACTTCTGGCCTGCCTGGACCTGGAGTAGCCAGACGGGCCTGGGGCCTCCTCAGCCCCTCCTCTCCTCCATTCCTGTGCCCCAGGGAGGCTTTCCCCAAGCCGCCACTGGCTCCCCACGTTTGGGCTTCATTTTTGTGTCCGGTTTGCGCTACTCTTTCTTCATCCAAAAAGGCGTTGGGGATCCCGAGAATCTGCTGCAGCTTGGAAGCCAAAATCTCAGAGAATCTCGGAGGCTCCTCACCCCATTCCTTCCATTTTACACCTAGAAGTGGTGTAAAAGGCCCCGTGGCTCCCAGAAAGTCGCACAGCCGGCCACGGGCAGGGCAGCGATCAGGACAGCCACCGTGGAGGTGAGGAGTTCAGGGCTTTCTTCTCTCTGGTCCACGAACTCCCAGCTCCAAACGCTGCGGGACTGGGTGGGACTCTGCCCAGGCTACTAAAATGCGCCGCTGAGAGGCGGCTTCGGCGCGGCCCCAAGGCCAGATCTCCACCAGCGGGGGAGTTCTCGGCTCGCACCGGCCCGACCTCCCGGGAAATGGGACTGGAGCGCGGAGGGAGCCCGGCCAGGAGGCCTCCTAGGACCCAGCCGCGACGCTGAAAAGCATGAAGGGTCGGAATTAGGCACTCATTTAGCGAGCGTTACTAATCCGAAGTTACAGCGCTAATTCCCTGATCCGGCCGCTCCCACACGCAGCGCCGGGATTAGAGGTGCGGCCGCCGCCCGCCCCGCCCTCACACCCCAACCGCGCCCGCCCCGCGCCCTCGAGGCTGCGGACTCAGGGCTAATCCGCCGCGCCGCGCTCGCCTGGGCCGAGCGCGCGGCGGGGCGGGCCCGGCCAGCTGGGGCGAGGCGGCCTGTTCGCTGGCTCCGGCGCCCGGGTCCGGGCTGGGCAAGGAGCGCTCGGCCGGGAGCCGCGGGGCAGCCCAGGCCGGACGGATGCGCCCTCCAGGCGAGGCCGCGCGGTGAAGAACCGCAGGGATTTCTCCAGCCAGGGTATGCGCACCCACAGGAGCGGCCTTTGGAGGCCGCGGCGCCATTTTAGTGGCCTTCCTTCCCCCTTGGCGTCTCTCACTTGCGGGGTGGCGGGGTGTCCCCAGCTCCCCAAGCCTGCCCTGACTTCGGCTGCTCCCTTCGCCAGCCTGGATAGAGTGCCCAGTCAGCTCCGACCTAGGGTGAGATGCGCGTCACCATGGCGACAGCTAGGGCGCCCTGGCAGTGCTGCCCATCGCAGAGGGCGAGTCTCCACTCCGCATGGATGGGCGTGAAGGGAAGGTGGGGACAGGTGCGGGGGAGGGGAAATGGAGGGAGGCCGTGGGACCTCGTCCGAATTCCCACCCCTTTCTGCCTAGGATCAGCAGCTGAGTCAGGCCGGGGATAATGGATGGTGTGGAAGGGGGCTGGATAGGTGCCTGGGCTTGTCCTGGGGCTGCTCTTCCACGAGTCCTCCCATCCCCCCCAGGACCTAGCTCTGGTACAAAGGCCCATCTTGGTTTCTTATTCTTTTCTATGTCTTTCTTCCTAAGACAGTGGTGTTCAGGAGTCCCCAGAGGTTTCCCCCAATTTTCTTGCTGTTAAGTGCTGTGATTTTAGGGAAGGCGCTTTCCCTAGGTCTTACTTTTTGCATCCAGAAGATGGGCTGCTGTGTAGGCTTGTGCATGGAAGGCCTTGAGTGGACACTGGTTGTCCTACCAGTGTTAGAGCTCCTTCTCCCTCAGCAGGGAGGGCAAGACCTTTGGGGGACAGGACTCAGAGCCTGAGGATGTCCCTTCTGTCCAGGGCAGCCAAGTTTGGGTGTCTCGTAGCTTCCTAGAGCCAGCTTTTCATCTCTCCTCCAGACAGCTGGGAGAATCGGAGAGGAGGGGAGGATTTTTAAAAATAGAGCCAGGGCGGGGGCTGTGGCTGGAACAAAACCTTGGTCAGTGGCTCTGAGAATGGGCTGCGGCAGCTCCCAAAGTGCTGGCTCCTTCCTTCAAGCCTGGTCCGGCTTAAGCACCACTTTAAGTGGTCCCGGCATTCACTGGGCAGCCCCTCACCGCAATTGAGCTGCAGGGGTTTGAAAAGAGGGCCAGGGCCTCAATGACAGGACCTTGGGCCAGGCTAATTGGTTTTGGTTCAAGGGGATACTGGATTTGTGAAAAGCTCCAAACCGCCTTTCCCACGCCAGAGCCAGGCCACAGCTTTAAGGAGTAGAGTTCGAGGACCTTGGGGCCAGGCAAGAAAGCTGGGAGTGAGATGCCTTCAGCTGATGACCTGCTCTCATGGCCCAGACAGCCCTCTGCTTGGAGGGGGCAGGAAGCTGTTGTGAGGCCACTTCCAGGGGCACCTGCCTTTAGGCCAGTCAGGTACTGGAGAGTCCACTGGAGACATTCCTAACCTTCTCCCACACGTGGCTGTGCCAAGAATGGGGCCTCCTTTTTAGGCACACCTTAGTGGTAGAGAGGCCCCATTCTTCCCAAGTGGGATCATCCAGTAGAAGAAGCCAGCAATGGCCATGTTTAATATTTCTGGCCCCAGAAGCTGGACCAAACCCAGGCTTTTATACTCTGGGGGGATCCTGGACTCTACTCTGAGGCAGATATGCAGTTGGTCTCAAGGTGATAACCCACTTCTGTCTCTTGAAATGTCCTTACACTACCCTGGGCACAGACAGACAAAGCAGTGATGAAAATGAGAAGCAGGAGGCCCTTGGTACTTAAGAGAAAAAGGTCAAATATTTCTGTTCTCAAAAGTCCAGCATTGTGTTATGACTTAAATCTATCATCATTATAGATAATTTTAATGTAAATGCTTTGAAGCATATATCTTAAGGTGTACCAGTTACCTGTATGTTTGGACCAAACAATTGTACATTTTTATACAAAATATACCCATTCTATGTGTGCATATGTGTATGCATACATGGTCTATATACCAAATCCTACACTTATGTTAACGAACAGTTATGTTAAGGATGGAGGCAGGGTGGGGTGCTATAAAACATAATCTCTATTTAAAATAACAGTGTTGCATTGACTGAGACCCGTGTTTCATGGTTCATTGTGTGTTGAGGGGAGCATTCCAATGTGACCACCGGCTAAAGAAACCTCCTACCTTTTTTGTTAGCATCCACATTTTTTACTGTTTGCCCACTTGAGGCACAAAAGTAGGAGAAAGTCACTTTGAAGAGATATAAAACTCTCTGTTTCACATTTTCCATTTTTATTTCAATTTTTAATTGACCAGAACCTAATTTCTGTGAGCCTCTGCTGATTTGCACATTTGAGATTCATGTGTAAATATGCATGTGGCATGTGTGCACGCCTGGGCCTCCTTATCACAACGTGTGCGCTCTCGGTGTTTAAATACACACAATCCACATCGACACATGATTATGGGCTTACGTATTTGCTTCTTCTCTAGAATCGGGTTAATTTTCCCTTCGCTAATCCTCAAACCCATTAAGTTCCCCACCTCCCCACCCCAACAAAAAACTGCAAACCCTACTACAGACCAGTGGTCTCACCCTACTTCTTCAGCACGCAGTTCTCCAGGCGGGGTGCTGGAGTGGAGGTTCCTATTAGGCAGACTTCATTAATGTTACCAAATACACCCTGGCACATTTACTCGCCTACTATGAAGTATTACCATAAATAATTAAAATTAAACTGCACTTGTCAAAATAAATGAACAAAGTAGAGTTAGTGATGTCTTTGCCTTGATTTGCTTGGTTTGCTTACTCGCTAATTTGAGGAAAGAAAGAAAGTGAGAGGAGGAAAGAAAGAACATTGCCACAGACTGCCGTGGGATGAGCAGAAGAGAGGGGGAGAGAACAGAGGGAGACAGAGAAGGGAGAGGGAGAGAGAGAGGGAGAGAAGGAGAAGGGAGGAGAGAGAGGGGGAGAGGGCGAGGGAGAGAGGGCAAGAGAGAGAGACAGAGAGACAGAGAGAGACTGGGAGAGAGAGAGGAAGAGAGAGAGAGAGAGACAGAGCAAGAGAGGGGAAAACCCCTCAGTCATCCGCCTTTGGGTTTCCAGTCATTAGGGCACTCTGGGAGGCTGGAATGCAGCCTTTAACGTCAGCTCATAATGAATACTGAGGTGTGGACGTGGAAGGAGGGATTTCTTTGTTTACTAAGGAATGGCCTTGGGAGTGGGGGAGAGGATTGCCTTTGGGGATTAAGGAGTGGGCTTTGTTTTTATAAAGGGCCTTACTTATTTTCTGAAGTTTTCTGCAGCTAATTGATTCAATTCAGACATTCCTCCTCCCCACCCCGCTCTGGCTGCGTGTTTGTGAGATGTGCAAGCCCCATTTCCCCATCTGCTCTGGCCTCTTTTTCTACCCTGACCCTTGAAAAGGGTGTGAACCTTCACATCAACGAGATCACAGGCTGTGAGGAAATCAGTCAGGGGCCAAGACCTTTGCATGGATATGTGTGTGATACAGATGCACACACATATATTAATAGAGGTATAATTCACATCTAGAAACAGATCATAGGTGTACAGTTCTATGGGTTCTACAAATGCACTTATACCCATGCAACCAACACCCCAGATGAACCTCATTTCCTTCATTCCGAAAACTTCTTTCCTACCTCTCACAGTCAATCCCTGTCAGTCCCTATTCCAACGTCTCCTACATAGATTAGTTTTGCCTATCTAGAGTTTCATATAAATGAAATGTATGTCAGGGCTTTTTTAAAAAAGAATTTATTTCAAGACTGGAGGGAGCACTGTCCTGGAGGGAGCACTCAGCCTGGCTGAGCATGTGTCCAGGAGCACTGGACTTGTGTTAAAGACTGTCCCCTCGGATGGGTCCAGAAGTCAAACCTGTCATTAGATTTTTTTTTTTTTTTTTTTTTTTTTTGACTAGGGGAGCTGGTGTGGGCTGGTATCCAGGAGAGCCCTGTTCTTGCCCGAGGTCTGTTAATGAGCTGGGGACAGGTGAGCCTCACACGTTCCAACTTGGCTGCCTTCAGCAGCATCCAGGAGCAGCAGTGAGCTATTAATGGAAGGTGCTGGCTTTGTGCTAATTAGAACTTCCTTTCAGCTTCCATCTGCACAGACACTGGAGCCCCTCACTGGTCAGCCTCGCTGTCCCTACCCCCGCAGTTTGCAACCTAGTTTTTGTTCCCCCCATGAATTAGGGGGTACGAGGAGTGGAGCTGCATTTTTCTCTTTCTGGCCAAATCCCGGCTCTTTGTGTTTTGCAGAACTGTAAGGGTGGCATGTCTCAGGCCTTCTCTCTCTCGCTGGGGTGGGGGTGGACTTGGAAGATGGAGTGGGAAGGGGGTTTGGGTGCCATGGCCAACCTCCTAGGTAGGCTGGTCTTACATCATCGACCTGGGTTTGTTTTATGAAAAGCCTCTCTCCTCTGCCTTCCGGAGATTGTGGCTTCAGACCCTTGTCCTCCCCATTACACCTAGTCCTGATGCCTCCCAAGTCTGCTGGTACCTACCCATCTCAACTGCAGCTGCCATCTTTGCCATCTCAGGCATCCTACAGGTGGGGGCTGTGTCCTTGTCCCCCTTTAAGAAAAAAAAAAAAGATTTTTTTCCCTTACTTTTGCTTTTTATTTCTTTCACATCAGGCCCAATGGACATCATTTTTTTTTTTTTAATGGAGGTTGTCTCTTACAGAGGTTTCATTGAAAAAGAAGAAACAACGTCACATTAACGTCATTTAAAGAAAAAGCACCTCTCAAGAATGGAGGTTGGGAAAGCTAGGGCTTCCTGACTGAATGTGGGTTGGGATACAATCCCTTGTGGGGAACTCGAGAGGAGCGTCTCCTCAAAATGCTTTCTTTAGCTCCTGAATCTCCTTAGGTCTCCACTGGGGCTGTGTGTAAAAATATCAAGCCCTCCCTGACAATGCATCTCATTCTCTTCTGCTTGCATTATCCTGATAATGAGAGGTCACCCACTTCTTGGACTTTGTGGACCAGGATTTTAAAAATTGGGAGTGAATTACTGGACGGTGTGACACTTCACCAGGTTCCCTCAAGATTCTGGACCTATGGAAAAGAGGGGTAGAAACGTCTCTGGGTTTCCCTGAAGGGCTGCAGAAATTCTCTGTCACTGGTCATGGGGAGAGCAGGAAGACTGGTGTAGCTCTGTGGCCTCTTCTGCCTCTGCAGGTGACAATTCCTGATTTGGGTCACTAGGGTAGAAGACCCAGGACTATCCAGGACCAGGTTGATAAACTGGCATCCAAATTCCAGAAGGGCAGCAGCTGGGGGCTGGGGGATGGCCATGCCTGTGGCGCAGAGTTCTTTTGCATGCTTTGGCCTTTCCAACCCTGTATCCTTGACAAGTCACATGCACCTCTGGGTGAAAAGGGGACAATAGTACCCATGCCTGCAAGGGTCATGTGAGAATTAAGTAAAATATACAAATAAAGTCCCTGGCATACAGTGGGCAGTGAGCAAATGGCAGCTCTTTTCTCCAGGCTGGGGCAAGTGATGCATATAAATGCCTGGATCTGAAGTTCAAAATTCCGCCTGCTGGAGACAGTGAACACCCCAATATATACGAAAATCCCACAGAAGGACGGAGGACCCACTGCTCTCCTCCCCACCGCCCTCCTCCCCCAGTGCATGCCATACACACTGGGCCTGAATTGGGAGAAGAATCCAGACCCAAGAACGGCTTGTGGAGCGGGGTTCCCAGCTTGGCTACCTGGGGAGGGGAACATAGAAGTGTCTCCAGGGATTTGAAGGACTGACCTACTCTGCCAAGAGGTCTGGGGCTGGGAACCAAGGGGGTGCTGCCAGGAGGCCCGTGTTAGCTTGGGGTACAATATTTATAACAGCTGGCGCTTGCGGAAAATGGCGTGGGGTTCCAGCTCCGGAAGGTTTTGAATCTCAGGATTCACCAGCGGCGCTGTCCGGAGCAGCCAGAGTTGTCCCAGGGCGGTCTCGCGTAGGCTCTCCGCGAAGCGCTGGCTGGGTCGTAGGTGAGAACCTCAAGGTTCTCCATTTCCCGAGCTCCAGCTCGCTCCCTTCACCTGGCCCAGCGGCATCCTAGTTGGAAGTGTGGCTATCTGGCGGGTAAGGAGATCCAGGTGAGACAGAGCACGACCCCTGTTCCCTTTAGCGGCGCCCCCCACCCCCCGACTTCTCTCCTGCATCCTGAGAGGGCATGCTTGAGGCACCACAAGCGCCCATCACCCTCCCCAGGCTGTGGTTGTGACCTGAGGGCCCGTGCACCCCCGCCCCCAGGCCGCCACCACGGGACCCTTAGTGCGCGCTTCTGGGGGGGCGTGGGGGGTGCCTGATTTCTCCGCTCTGTTTTACAGTGATTCCCTTGCTGGTGCCTCCCTCATTGGCGCAGCTCCCGCCTGTGATCGGCGCCCTCTTCGCAGTCACGAACTCGCGAGCAGCTCGCAGCACTGACTGGTAGGAGGGCCCGGTAGAGGAGAGGTGAGCGCCCAGAGCCAGGGAGTGGGAGGAGGAGCGGGCCTCTAAGAGCGGGCTGCGCGCTGGGAAACTCCAGGATCAGGTTGGGAGTGCGCCTGTTTTTACCTGGGTCACCAGAAAGACGACTCCCCTCCTCCCTAGGCCCGGATCCAAGGTCATCCCTCACTCCCAACCTGTGAAATGGCTTTAACGACACACCTGCTGGCTTGTTCGCTGTGACATCATTTGGCAGAGCACGGCGTGTAGCACACAGTGGGCGCAAAGTAAATGGCGGCTCTGGCGGTTCTAGCACGGGAGGCGGCTTCTCCGACACCCGGCGTTCGCGGGGCCTGAGGCGCTCGGTAGCTGGAGCCTCGGCTGGGAGTGGAGCGGCCGCTTCCCGCCGGCGCAGGATCAGGGCCTGGGCCCGCGCCCTCCACCCAGAGCTCGGGAAACTCTCAGAACAGGCACGAACTCGGAAGCCGCGGTGCGGCGAGAGCCTGGGCCAAGAATCCTCCCCAAGCATTCACACCTCGTCTACACCAGGGCACCGCCTGGGCCTACGGCCTTCGCAACCCGATGCGCCCGCCGCCCAGAGCCGGCATCCGGCCTGTGAGGTCTTCCCCGCAGGCCCCAGAGCGCGGGCGCGGGGTTGGGGGAGGCGCCCACGGGGCGCCGGGGGCTGGGGAGGGAGGAGAGAAGGGCGCCGCGGGCCCGGGAGGCCATTTTGAGAGCGCGAGGAGGGGCGGCAAGATGGCTGCGTGGGCACCGGGAGGTCGCAACGCGGAGGGCCCGCCGAGCCCCTCCTCGCACTCGCCCCGCCGCGCGGCCCACGGAAGCGGAACGCGCGTCGAGCGTGCCGGGCCCCGCGGCGATCTTGCTGCCGCTCGCCTTAGACGCCCGGTATTCATGACCCCGAGGCCTAGAGGGGCGAAATGGCCGCCGCCCTCCTGCCCGCAGCCCACCGGACCCTCCCGTCGCGGCCGCCCTGTCCCCGGAGCTATGCGCGTCGTGGCTGCTGGGGAGAAAGAGGCGTCCTGCGAGCGCCCACCTCCCCCGGCAGGGCGGAAACGGCCTCCCCGCATGCGGAGCAATGGCGGTATTCAGGGGTCTGCAAGCGCGAGCGCTTCTAACTCTTTCACTGTCTTCGAGGAGTGTTAGGTGTGTGGCTAACGCCCGCGTTTTCTTGAAACCGCGAGGCGCGACTTGGCAAGCGGGCCGAGGCCGCCCTCCTGGGGCTGGGTGTGGTAGGAATGCAACAGCAGCCACGGGCTGGGGAGCAGTGGGCCCCGCGACAGGGGCGGGAGCTGGCGAGGGCCTCCATCGTCCGTGTGGCTGGGGCCGAGGACCGGCCTGGAGGCTCCATTCACACAATCCCAGGGCAGGCTGCGGGTCAGATGGGGGCGAAGCAGGCGGGGCAAGGAAGCTGCGTCTTTGAGCCTGCCCCTCCAGGCCTGAGGGCCAGAGCCTCTGCCTATTTGCTCCCGTCCTAGCCTCGCGAATAACTGAAGCACAATCACTGTTTTTGTAGCTGTCCCCCCTTACCCTCCCCCCCCCCGCCCCGCCTTGAAGCAGGTCTCAGGCCTGCGCGTTTATGTGCAGAGTGACCAAGAAACTTCGGTAAAACTAGTTTGTGTCTTGGGAATCCTTTGTACCAGGGCTGGTGCTAACAGCTTCAGGAGAATGCGACCTCACCTTGACAGGTAGGGTGATGATTCACTATTTGTGACTTTTCCTATAGCTAGGATGCAGCAGAGCCGGGTGTGGACTCGGGGCTGTCTGCCCCAAGGCCTTCATTCCCGACCTGTCTCTGCACATATACAGAAGCACAGAGGTTCATCACCATCAGGATTTCATCTTCCAAACAAGCACCTAGCCTCTTGTGAATTGAATCCAAGTCCCCATCCCCACACAGCCTTACCTCATAACTGGGGGCACTCCTGCCATCTCCCTACCTCCCCGTCCAAAGCCTTGGCCTTAGATAGGTGTATGATTAAATAATGTGATTGTTCTGAGCTTCCTGGCAGGCGCGGTGGCTCAAGCCTGTAATCCCAGCACTTCGGGAGGCCGAGGCGGGTGGATCACAAGGTCAACAGATCGAGACCATCCTGGTCAACATGGTGAAACCCCGTCTCTACTAAAAATACAAAAAATTAGCTGGGCATGGTGGCGCGTGCCTGTAATCCCAGCTACTCAGGAGGCTGAGGCAGGAGAATTGCCTGAACCCAGGAGGCGGAGGTTGCGGTGAGCTGAGATTGCGTCATTGCACTCCAGCCTGGGTAACAAGAGTGAAACTCTGTCTCAAAAAAAAAAAAAAGAAAAAAGAAAACATGATGGTTTATAACCTTGTTTTTAAAATGAAGGATTTTAGAGAAACACTTTTCCTATGCAAGATTTCTAGAAAAGGTAAAGCTTAATGATTATGTAGGTCAACTGCCCATGTCACTGATGAGGAACTAGGTCCAGAGGGGTTAAGTGACTTTTCACCAAGGTCACAAAATTAGCCAGTAGAGTGGGGACGGAGACCCAGAGGTCCTGACTCCCAGTCCAGTTCCCATCCTCTCAGGACCAGGCTTTAGCGGGCTTCTCAACTGGGAGATAGTTTAATTGTGGTCTAGTGGCTCCTCCATTCCTCACTATAAATTGCTCAGACCTGGATGCTGTCTTATTCCTTTCATTGCCCCCAGTTCCTAGTGCTGGGCTGAACTCATCATTGTGGATCTCTAAATATTAGATAGTTGAGTGAGGCTGAAACCTCTGATAATCGGGGGATATGGGTGCTGGGAGAGGGGGAGTCCCTGGCTTCAGTTTTCTAGGGGGCCTTTGTTTTTTGAAGCTTAGGTCTCTGATCATTAATTCCCTAGGTCTCTCTCCTGTCAAGTGGTACAAGGTGAGTCGTGTGCTTTCCCTTTTGGCAGCCATTCTATTCCTAACTGCCTTGTCACATTATTGGACCTTATAGGAAAGGGTCATTTGTTTATTGGGGGACTGTGTTGCCAGTGGCACGTGCAAGTCCCTTTAGGTAAACTAAGGGAGGTTTCCCCACCAACACAATGGCTGTGAGACCTGGCCGACTCATTCTTTTGTCCTCTTTGGGTGGAGAGTTAGATTTTCTGTACTTGCTCAGGTTTGATTCCCATGGCTTAAGTACAAATCACAGAATGTGGCTTAGGTTAGTAAATTTCCAAGGCTCCCAAACGGTAACATTTGAACCCCTGGCGTGAAAACCATAGGTGCTGAATCAATTTAGTGACCCTGCAGCAGATCAGATTATCTGGAATTCTAGGCTGGAAAAGTGTCATCCTGGGCATGGGGAGGGTTGTGCTTCTTGATGGGATCCCCCATTGGCAACAAGGCTCCAAAAGATTCTGGCCAAATTCTGTTGTCTTTGGGTAGAATCTGCACAAGCAAAGCAGGGTAGGTAACTAGGGCTGGTTTGCAACTAAAGCCCCAGCTGTGGAAGAAAAACAGGGTCCACCTCCCTAGATTAGTTACTGTCTACAAGGATTAAAGGCCCCAAATAATGGCTGGCTTCTCCCCTCCTTTGTGCCAAGGGAAGACATGTAAATACAGCCGCACGCCAGCTTAGGCAGTAGATGTGTATAAATCGAATTTAGCAAATCAGATCATGGTTTAAATGCACTATTTAAAGCAGTCCTGCAGTGAAGCCTTTTACAAAGGGAATAATCATTTTGTGATGCTAATCATCAGCCTCCAATTTATCTCCTTTGTAAGTTCAGATGTTGGTGCTCTGGGTGTTCTGAAATTGGGGCGCTCTTGTGTAGGGCTCTGGTGATGGCTGTCTGCCTTCTTTTCCTGCCCTCTCATTTTAAATGGGTGCATGTCCTGTTTCGCACTGGGGGCCTCAGAATGCTTGTCACTTAGCCTGATAGTTCTCATCCATCCCACTCATCTTTTTATAATCTGATAGAGCCCACCATTCAGCTGCTCCTGGCTCCTTTTCTGAGATTTTGTCCTTCCTGGGGAGACATACAAGCCCTGCTGTTCTTGAGATGTTAAAACTAGCTCCCTCTCTGATCTGAACTGTCTTTTGTTTCCCTGAGCTTCTGGTACCTCTGGTGCAGATCAGAAAGATGATCTTAGAGTCGACTAGATAACACAGATCAGCCCTGAATTTAGAAGGTGAATTAAATGTAGCTGCACATTTGCTGAATACGCAATATCCAAAATATTCTCCCCATTCACAGCAAAATAACTGAGGCCTGGATGTTAAAGTGACTTTTCCCACAAGTTAAAATCGGGCCTCAAAGGAGAACCTGTCTCCCAATTGCTGTAAAAGTGTTTTATATGCCTAGCTGTAGTTCCTTTCTCTGCAGAGAAAATATAATCAGAGACCATCTGGGTGGGAGAGAAAGAATGAAGAGAAAGAAATGGATCAGAGTGGAATAAAGGAAGTGGGCAGGAAGCTGGGGGGCTTTGAGGAGCCTGACCTTGCTTAGCTTACAGGCCCTGATATAGTGTCTTTGTCAATGCTGCCACTATTGACGCGTTCCTCGGTAATTATGACTGTGTGTTGGCATGGCGACTCGGAGTAAGAAGACTAGAAGCACTGGGTAAATGCACGACTTGTTCTTGCCTTCTAAAGCAGAGAGGAGCTTTTGTGGGTAGTTCCTCCAGGGAGACATGGTAGAAAATTCAGCAGACCCAGTGCTGGAGTGTGAGTATTTACACCCCACAGGAGCCAGGTGGCCCTGAGCAGAGAATGTACAAAGGTCCTCAACAAGACTGGCATCTAATGCCGACGTCTCTCGGAGCCACCCTCTTGTGTCTTCCTGTTGGTCTTTGTTCCTTAGCCTTGTAATGTCAAGTATATTCATTTCTGCTCCTCTCTGGGTTGTCTATTTCAAAATAGGTTTATGTTGCAGTCTCCCTGAATTTGATTGATCATAAAATTATCTATTTCCTAGGCCATGACTATTTATTTGGAGGCTGAAGGGAAAGGCTGCTGGGCACAGCTGGGGGCTTCCCTTTCTGTCCTCTGTCCTTCCCTCAGACGCTTGAACCACATTCTCATCCTCATCTGAAAACGGGGAGAGGTTGCTGTTGTCCAGAGCTGTCCTGTATGATAACCACCAGACACATGTGCTGTTGGTCTCATTAAATGTGGCAAACGTGGCATGTTGAAATGATAATGTTGGGTTAAGTGAAAGATATTATTAAAGTGACCTGTTTATTCTTTTTAATGAAGCTTCTGAAACATTTAAAATCATACTCAGAACTGACATATTTTCATTGGACAGCAAGGACAAGAGGCTCAGAACCTCTTCTAGCCCCAGTACTTAGTAACCAATCCTGATCTTCCCCCAGGAGGCTTCTGGCCACACAGGGCTCTGTGCATAGAGATCCTGGAAAAGCTAGAGAGGAGGTGAGTAGAGAGCCTCGGGCCTTAGGGGCTTTAAGGAGTGCCTGATATAGCCCTTTAAATGGGGATTAACCCCCAGTCCTTGGAGGCAGAAGTCGTGGCTTGAATCTGCAGGCAACATTGTGTTTTTCAGCGTTTTAGGTGGGGACAGGCAGCCAATGGGTAACCCCTGAAGAGTCTTTGGATGAAGGTTTAGCAATGCCCCAGTGGAGTTTGAACAGGCACAGCTGTAGTTAACAGGAGGGTCATCCTCTTTCCCCCGTCCCCAGCAGCGATTTCATAGTCTCCTAGATGTGCAGAAACCACGGGAAGGCAGCCATGCATCCCAGGTTCGTGCCAAACCCACTTTCAGCAGGTTTGTTTCCTTTGGCCTGAGGGCTCCTTGTCACCCCGCTCCGGCTGCCCCTCCTCCCCTCAGCCTCTGCTGCTCTCTGTGAGCTGGAGCTTCTGGGATGCGTCTTGGCTCAGAGCCAGCATCTTCTTGGAGAGGCCTCCTGCCCTGGCTCCCTGCCAAGCTTCAGGGCCTCAGAGAGATTTTCTGGGGAGGCGCTGGGCTCATACTGCTGTCAAAGGGCAGAGGGGCCTCAGTTAGCCTCTCCCCTCGGAGGACCCCTGGCTGTAGATCTGACCTGGCCTCCAGCCCCCTTCCCCTCTCAGAAGCTCCAGTTTCCTGCTCTGGAAACCCTGGACTGGGTTAAGGGCCTTCTAGCTCCAATAAGCCTTGAGTTTATAGAAAGAGGGTTCCTCACCTGAGCCTGGGAGGTGAGGAATGGGCATCTAGGAAGTCATAATGAGTTATGATGATGGGGACAGGAACCACTTATTGAGCACTTACTCTACCAGGTTCTGTGCTAATACTTTGCCTATTCTGTCTCCTTTGAGGGCTGTGTCTCAGGGAGAAAAAAGAGTAGTGAAACTGACCAGAGATTTGCCCTTCTACTCTAAGCCAAATGCCATTTGGGTGACTGGATGGGGTGTGTTACAGGAGCTATAGTCCCTGCATAGAAGAGATTCCATCCTTCAGTGAGTCCTTGTCTCCCAAGGAATCAGCCTGGGCTTTGGAAAGCAGCATGAGTTCATCTGGGTTGCCACAGGATGCCTCTGCGATGTCTCCTGCTTGGGGCTGCAATACCCCTGGAGAATCAAGACGGGAGGGTTCCATGCTGGGCCCCAGGGAGCCTTGGTGTGGTGCTAGAAGGGTGAGCAGCAAACCACCCTATCCAGGTTTATCTCCTGATTGTGAGCTCCATATCCTTGCCACACCTCAGTCTGTAAAATAGGGGGTTGGCCTAAGCCTACCAGCCTGCCCACAGGTGCCAAGGGATTGTGGCTGCTCGGGATGAGGCCGGCCAGGCCGGCCTCTTGCTTTCTGCAATGTTCTGTCCCCCTGATGTAGCACCCATGGTCTTCTGGAGGAGCAAGGGGGCCCACATCCTTGGTCCCGACTCATCTTGTCCTTAAGCAGAGAATGCCAAGCCTTCCTCCTATCTGCCCAGTTCTGTACCATAGCTCCTGCTGTCTCCCTAGGTCAGGAGAGGTGGCAGATGCCTCTGAGGGCATGTTACATCTTGATTAGTGCTGGGGAGAGGGGGAGTAAAGAAATGAAGTCTCAATTTTATAGCCATCCCTTCCCTTTGAATCTGCAGCTTCTTTTACCCAGTATCGAGTCCACTGTTCTCTCTTCTACTGTGGCTCACAGACTCCAAGACCGTGGGGGTGTGGGGCAGAGGCAGTGTGGCTCAGTACGTATCCAGGTAGAGGGCTTGGTCTGACCTAATTCAGAGCCCACAGGACACCCCTTCCCCTCTTCCTCTGTGCCAGTTTTCTCATCTGCAAAATTGGGAATAGTAATACTTCCCTTGCGATACCCAAGATCCATCCCCCATCTTGGTGGTTTGTCACAAGTAAAGGCCAGTCAAGTTAGCCAGGGTCAGCTCTCTGTTAGTAACTCTGTAATAAGCTGTGGTGTTTACAGAAAAGCCATAAGCTCTATAGTGCAGGCAGAACCCCTGACCTCTAGGAGCAGAGAAGCTAGCTATGACCAGCCTACTGTGGCACACATCCAATGGGCAGATTGTTGTGATGTTTTTGTCTCTGTCCCTGAAAGTTAAGAGAAGAGGAATTAGATTGGGGTGGAGAAGGCTCACTGTACCCAAACAGGTCGTCTATGCTGTCAAGAGGGCAGGACAGGGCATCCTTGCCAATGGGGAGAATTCTTTGACAAGGGCCTTAGATGGGGAGATGGCGGGGAGAAGGAGGAGTCCTGCTGGACTGGGCCTGAGATTTGGTATAGAAGGTTAGGTCAGATGGTGGAGGATAAGAACGACAGAGGTAGGGCACAGGCTAAGGGAATTGGTACAATCAACATGTGCAAGGCGGGTGGGCACTGGAGGTGGTCAGGCCTTGTGCTGCCCAGGCTAACCTGAGCAGAGCAGCCACCCTGCCTCTGCCACTCACCTCTTACGGCACCTGGCCTGGACATCAGCAGCCCCAGGGCTGTGCCACAGAGCCACTTTGCAAGGGAACTGTGGAGCTCTGAAATTGGAAGTCATCCCATGCCACACTGTATTTTTTCTACCACTATGATTTATCCATTCAATGCTTATTGACCACACATGGTGTGTCAGCTTCTGGGCAAGGCCCTGGGGATACAGAGAAGGAAACCACAGCCCTGGTCCAGCACTTTCACTTGTGTGATGTGGAATGCCATATATCCATCCAGAGCTGGAAGGCCAGGCTGGCAGTTATGGAAAGGTATATATCTGTCCAGAGCTGGAAGGCCAGGCTGGCGGGGATGGTGTGCTGGATTAGCAGGCGCTCGGGTCTGACAGTTATCATCCGTTTGTGGCTTACTGGTTTCCCTGCCCCTTTCCATACCTCAAGAGCCTGGGGGAACAGGGTCAGAGGCCGTGTCATGCTTTGCCCGTGATGACCGTAAGCTGTCACTTAGCCTCAGCTAGAACTGTAAATCTCTAGATTCCGTTATTTCTGTATAGAATTGTGGCCTGCTCTGCTGTCCAGGCTGGAGTACGGTGGCCTGATTGTAGCTCACTATAACCTCGAGCATCTTGCTCAAGCAGTCCCCCCCGTCTCAGCCTCCAGAGTAGCTGGGACCACAGGCATGTGCCACCACACCTGGATAACTTTTTATTTTTTATTTTGTAGAGACAGGGTCTTGCTTTGTTGCCCAGGCTGGTCTCCAACTCCTGGCATCAAGTGATCCTCCCACCTCGGATTCCCAAAGTGTTGAGATTACAGCATGAGCCACCACACCAGCCTAAAAGGCAGTGTGATCTTACAAATCAAAATAGCAGTACTCTATTGAGATTTACTTGTGAGATTGGTAAGAAACATCTTAAATGTAATCAAATAATAAATTACATCTTGATGAATTCATGTATAGGTTTCTCTTCCTCAGAAGAAATCAGATGCTGTTGAGAGAACCAAGGCTAGAATTTTACCCTGGTTCTCATGCTTCCCTCCACCCAGGCTGGATCCTGAGTGCAGTTTTCGGCAGGTGGGCCTGCATATAAGTTAGCCATGGTGGGTGCCCAGCTGCCTCTCTTCATACAGCTGTGGTTTTGGGGAGTCATCCTTATAGCCCCTGGGTTGAGCCTAGCCCTGCAAATGAATTCACTACCCTAAAGCCCAAATTGCAGCCTCTGTCATTCTCTCTTGCCTTCCAGGGGAGGGAAGGGCAATAAATTTCGTATTATTATTGTTATTTTGGTCGTCTTGTTGAGGTTGGTGTGTGTACGTTAGATAACGCTCTATGAAATTACATAGCATTTGTCAAGAGTGTAAGAGGGACTGTGCCACGTCTGGCTGCATAAAAGGTAGTTCTGTATCTTTAAATAGAGCCCCAGGTCCTTAGCCACCAGAAAGGTTTTCAGGGGGAAGTGTGTGCCCTCAGCTGCCACTGGTGGGCAAGATGGACACATATGGAACAGGCTTTGCTCTGTGGCCGAGTGCGAAGCAGGTGATGAGACGCAGAGCAGTGCTGGGCTCTGCTTCTGAAACCTCCAACCTTTCCTTCCTTAGGAAATCCCAGAGAGATTGGTGTGGGTGATTTCCCAGGAAGACGCAGTGTGCTGAGTTCCGTGACAGTGAGCAGTGGGACGAATGGATGTCCAGATGCTGGCAATGAGTAGGCCTTCCTTACGCTGGGTAATCCAGGCTGCAGTGCGCTATTATCACGCCATTGCACTCCAGCCTGGGTGACAGAATGAGACCCTGTTTCTAAAACAGTGTAATTGCCCAGCATCCGCACCCTCTGGCTTCGCTTGCTTAGGTCTTCTGGAGGCGGTTTGCTGGGTGAATACCACCTGCACAGAAGCTGGCCTTGGGTTTGAATATAGCAGCCAGTAGACAGCATGCACATCAGTCGTAAAGCTGCCCAGGGGGTGGTGCTTCCAAGGCAGAGCATGTGCAGAGTCTAGTGCTGGAGAGGCCGGGTGGGCTGTTGACCCATTTCCAGTTCTGTTTTCCCTCTTATGTTCCTCTGTCCCTGTCTAGGACATGCTCTGGAGTCAGAAGACAGAGAAAAGAGAAGCAGAAGGCCTGGTGTCATGAGTCTGAAGGTGGGTCCCATCCTGACATGGTGTCATGAGTCTGAAGGTGGGTCCCATCCTGACATGGTGGCAAGAGTCTGAAGGTGAGTCCCTGTCCTGACATGGTGACAAGAGTCTGAAGGTGAGTCCCCGTCCTGACATGGT
>NW_016107334.1:930902-963988 GCF_001604975.1 Cebus imitator | reverse complement strand
GGTGGCAAGAGTCTGAAGCTGAGTCCCCGTCCTGACATGATGACAAGAGTCTGAAGGTGAGTCCCTTCCTGACACGGTGGCATGAGTCTGAAAGTGAGTCCCCATCCTGATGTGGTGGCAAGAGTCTGAAGGTGAGTCCCCGTCCTGACATGGTGGCAAGAGTCTGAAGGTGGGCCCCGTCCTGACATGGTCCTTGGGCTGCACATGTGTGTTGGCAGTTCTTTCCAGCTGCTGTTCTGACCTCTCTGTGCAGTGTGTTTATATGGCTGTAGATGGATGGTCTGAGATGAATTTAGGTTTTGGAATGCTGTTATTTTTTTTTCTGCTTTAGGGAGAAAATAACCCAGTTCAGGAAGGACATTTGAAAAGGGAAAATATTGCGTATGATGGCACAGCTGCAGTCCTAGCTATTCAGGAGGCTGAGGCTGGAGGATCACTTGAGCCCAGGGGTTCAGCTGCAGTGAGCTCTGATCTGGCCATTGCACTCCAGCCTGGGTGACAGAATGAGATCCCTGTCTCTAAAAAAAAAAAATGTCATTTAATTTAAAAAGGAGAAATATCCTTGGTGGTTCTTGGAACAAGCACCTACTAGGTTGACCCATGTGAAATTTCTTGTTGATGAAAAATAGTCAAATGTTGGTAATTTCATGTGGTTCAGCCTACTACAGTTCCATTCCTCTGGGATAGTAGAGGGATCCCCAGAGCACATTTTAGAGTTTCTGATACTTTAACCGTTTGTGTTATGATAGGCTTCACAGAATTTTTTTTAACACCAGAAAGAAATCACTCTAACCTTTGGATTGAACCACAGTAGGAAACTATCCTAGCAAGATCCCACTTTGCCCCAGCTTCAAGGTATATCGTCTCAAAATGCAGGATACTTCACCCTTTCTTTTATTATAGAACAAAAAAAAAAATCCAGACAGCTCAACCAGTACTGACTAAGGGCTGAGAGCAGATCCAAACTTTTTTGTCTAAGGAGGAATTTGCTTCCATCTGGATGCCGGAAACGGTATTTTACCTCACCTCCTGTCCCCAGCAGCAGTCCTGGGCGCCTTGGGAGGAGGTTGCTGGAAGAGCTAGCTGACAGCTTCTCTGTAACCTTTCAGACACCCAGGGCTGTGCAGGGCAGCCAGGGTGTGGGCTTCTGATGGAATGCACTCGCCGTCCTGCGTTCATTACGCCATTGTCACTGTGTGTCTGGGCTGCCTCTGGCTGTGCGTGTTTCTTTTTGTGTCTGCGCATCAGTGTCAGGCTCCGTGTGTCTGTTTCTGTTGGCCTGTCTAGGCGTGCTCAATGTGACAAGGAGCTGGGGGAGGTGGCGGTAAAGAGAGAGGGCATTTCAAAGCCCAGCTCTCCTGCTTGGGGACCTCAGGAGGGTGTGTATGTATGTGTGTGTGTATGTATGTGTGTGTGCATGTGTGTGAAGTACAGCTCTCCTGCTCAGGGACCTCAGGAAAGGGTGTGTGTGTGTGTGTGTGTGTGTGTGTGTATGGGTATGTGTGAAGCCCAGCTCTCCTGCTCAGGAAACTCAGGACAGTGTTGTGTGTGTGTGTGTGTGTAGATTTTTTTCCATGCTGCTCNGTGTGTGTGTGTGTGTGTGTGTAGATTTTTTTCCATGCTGCTCATTGTGTGGGGCTGCATGCGAGCGTCTGACCAGGTGTGGTTGGGCAGCCGCTGGGCTGGGTGAGCCCCATCTGCCGTGAGCTCCCAGACTTGCCTTCTAGCCCTCTGCTGCCATCCATGGGGAGCCTCTCCCTTCGCAGCTCACCGTCTCTTCTCTAATTTATTAGCTGGAAAGAAGGAGAAAATGAAACGTTGCCTGAAGACAATGGCCGAGACGACAGGTCCCACCCTGCTCAGCCGCCAGCATCTCTCCCCTCAGCTCTGTCTCCTCTTCTGCAATTGGGATCTGCACATTTAAGCCTGAAGTAAGAATAAAGCAAACCCCTAAACCATCATATTAAAAAATGTGCCTGGCCTTGGACTTGCAGAGGTAGCTATAAACTCTTGAAGGTGGGAGAGGTCAACAAGATGAAAGTTTCAGCCCTCTTCTACTCTGGGCCCCCCCACCTCTGAGTTCCAGCACTTCCCCCCAGCTCCAAGCCAGGCAGGGGAGGGCAAGGGGGCCCAAGGCAGCTGCAAGGTCTGTGTTAGTAAACACTTTCCTGGGTTCCCATTTTCTTTACACCCCCCCCACCCTCCTACTCCCTGATGCCCCGTTACACACTCCCACCCCCCAGCATCCCCTTTTCTGTGGCCTGCACAATGAGCTCATTGTGCCGGGTGTGATTTGAATAAGGGATCGGTGGGCCTGTTCCCAGCATTGTCCAAGGGGCTGGGAAAAACCCCAGCACAGGCAGGAGGACCAGACCAGACAGAGACAGATGCCTAAATTAGCAACAAAGCTTTGTGCACGTCCCCTGGACAAGGGCTCGCCTTGTTTGCGTGGACTCGAGGGTGTGGAGCTGGCCGGCTGCTCGCATGTCTCCCCATGTTAATTAGTTTTGCATGCATGTCTGAGAAGGTGCCAGGGGAGATGTGTTTGCCTTTCCCCCTGGGAGGGGGCCCTGTTTGTGGCTGGCCAGTAGGCTGGGGGCCTGGAGATGAGAGGGGCTGGGCCTACCTGGGGAGCCAGGCTCTGAGCTTGGCTATGGGATCACAGCTTTCCCATCCTGGAGTTCTGTTTCTCTGCCCTCTGGGGGGCCTGGCTTTGCTCCCTATGCCTTCTCCCCGCCACCTCTCCATGTCTGAAAGTTGGTCAGCTCTGACTACTGGGGACTCACTGGCTTCCTCCCAGACCCAGGCCAGTGCCTGTCCATCTGGCCGTCTGTCTCTTGCGACACAGGGCCCCTCGGGACCGGGCAGCAGAAGCAGCCAGTCTGGACTCTTCTCCGTCCCCGAGCCAGATGGCCAGTCTGCTGATCGCATTACGGCCTTCCCTGTCCCCAGACCCCTGCCGCCTGTGGTTGGACCAGGATCTTATTTGAGATATGATGGAGAAGCTCCCTTTTAGGCCCTCATAGAGGCATGGCCCTGAAAGGAAAGGGGGCTGGTAGACAGGACGTAAGGCATGTCCTTGTCACCAGCTTCCATGTGACCTCAGGCAGACCAAGTGCCCCTGATGCCCGAATCTCAGTTTTCTGTTGGCAGGAGGTGGAGGGAGCTGAACTTCAGGAATCTCTTGGTTCTCTTCTAGCTCAGAAAGCCTCTGATGGTGGTAACAGTGGTGATCATTTCAAAACTGTATTGGTTTAGCATTCGCTGATTTAGTACAATGACAGGAATGGGACTAATGGATTCTGGCTGGGGGTGGAGGGGAGTGTTGCAGGAAGGATTTCATCCCTGTTGATATTCAGTGTGGGCTCCTGTTTTCAGAGTGCGGGGAGGACCAGGAACAGGCAGAGCCTGCCTTCCCAGGTCTTCACAGATGAGCCCTTCCCCATCCCTACCCTGCAGTGCTGGGAAGCAGGCCCTGGCCCAGCAGAAGGGAGCTTGGCAGAGGCAAAGGAGAAGCTAGAGGGAGTGCAGGTGCTGGCCAGGGCCCTGGGTGTGTCCTGGTCGCCCCCTGCAGGCCCTGGGATTGAGGGGAAAGGGACAGGGCTGAGAAGGGTCAGCGTTGGGGGGGCAGGGGACAGGGCTGAGAAGGGTCAGGGTTCATTTGGGAACTCCAGAGTTGCCACCTCTCCACAGCCCTTCAGAATAACCCTGGGTGGCGGGTGGGGAGTGGGATGAAGCATCGCCCTGCTGTTCAGGGCAGGGGTCTCAGGATTCAGTGGACAGGAATTCTGGCTTTTTCTTTGCCAGCCTCCCCATCTCTGGCACCCTCCCGCTCTCTCATCAGGTGTTGTGGGATGCACCTTGTCCTGGGGCCAGGCAGCTGGCCAGAGCCACCCACAGGAGCCTCTGGAATTCACCTCAGGTAGCCAGCCACTCAGGCAAGGCAGGGGAGGCCCTGGGCCTCCTTCCAGCAGGGACCTTCCTCCCGCTGCCACTGCGCCAGCCAGTTCCCACCACCCGCAGAGCGCTTGTTCCTTCCATCTGGGCTGCCTTTCCCCTCCCCACTTCTCTCTCTCTTTCTATTTCTGTTTCTGGGGGGCCTCTTTTTCTACCGCTTTCACTGTCTTCCCTGAGCTGCTCTTCTCCCAAGCTGGATAACTGGTGGTTAAGGTCCAAAGCTCGAGGAAGAAAAGAGGATGGAAGTGAGTGCCTCATGGCTGGGACAGAGTGAGAGAAGTGCCCACAGTACGGGTTGAGAGAAGAGGCAGGGCAGCAGGGCCTTGGGGGAGCTGCCCACCGCCCTCCCTGCCCCTCCCCATTCCTACCTCCTGGGGTTTAGCCGCCTCAGCTGTAGCTCTGAGCTCCTTAATCTGGTGATCCTTGTGGCGCTGTGGGGCGGGCTGGCAGAGGCTTTAGGAGGTGACAGGGGATGTTGGGAGTTGCACTCTGCTAACAAGAGTGTCATGCAAAGCTGAGGAATCACATTCCAAGTGCAGCTCCCCCTCCTTTGGCAGTGGCCCTGCAGGGCTGGACCCAGCACGGGTGGTGCCCAGTGGAGGGCTGGGGCTCAGGCCCTGCGTGCAGCCAGGCGTCACCTCCTCTTTGTCCCTCAGGAGGAAAGTTTTCAAGATTAGGGCTTTCTGGCCCTTTCTGCATGGCTAAGGTTTTATTGTTTTGTAGCTGCCCCCACCCTTACCCCAGCCCCCAAATCCTCTGGCTGCCAATCCCAGTTAGAAGAAGCCTCTGTAAGTCGCAGGTATTCACTTGGTCAGCCAGGAATTTGCTTTTGGGCTAGTGCGGGGTGGGGATTTGTCTAGAACTAAGCAAGTATGCCGGGCAGAATGGCTTCCCTGCCTAGATAAGCAGGGGAGAGAACCCCTGAGATAAACCCCTGATTCTCTCAGGGGATGGGCCCTGAAAGAACCCAGGAGAGACAGGAAATTGAGGTGGAGGTGCAAATGCAAAGCCCAAGCGGTTCTGAGCTCAGCAGAATGGGGGCAGCCCAGGCCTTGGACCTTGGTTGGCAGGAGGAACAGAGGATGACGCTGTGGGTCGAGGCCCCGGGTGCTGCTTTGCTTCTGCCATGACTCTGCAGTAGACCCTGGATATCTCCGAGCCTCCAAACCCTCATCTGTGAAATGAGTGTCATCATTCCTACCTCTGCTGGAGCTGCTATGAAGACTCTTGGGCACGTGGAAAGCGTTTCATGGGGTTAATTTTTCTTCTCATTTTCCTTCTATATGGGGCAGATAGGAAGAAGTTAAGCCTCTCAGATCATTTAAGATAGCTGAGATTTGGGGGGTGGGGACAATGGTGATATTCAGAATATTTAACCACCTGTACAGGCTGGACACCAACCAGGCAGAGTGACAGCTGGCCCAAACCACCCAGGGAGGAGGGCACAGCTGCGCATACCTTGTCCCTCTGTCTTTCTGCCCTATCATGAGTCCGTTTATCAGCCAGCATACAGACATCCCTTGAGGACATCTGAGGAGGTCGCAGGATGCAGGATCCTGAGATTTCCTTTGTGTTCAAGCAAGTCAGGCCTGCCTGGTGTGGGGCACCCTGCCTGACCTGGAAGAGGACCTAGAAGCAGAGGGCAGTGAACTGAGGGCCTTCCGGCTCCTGCCCAAAGCTGGCAGCAGACTTGCCACCATGCTCTGGGGAAGAGCTGCTTCTGTGGGCTCTCACCACCCTCATGTACCCTAGAGCTGCCCCTCCTTCCTGTCCCTTCTCAGAAGCACTGGGGGTCAGGATTATGGGGTCTGTTTGTGCTCCGATCTAATTCCTCCTGCCTGTTTCTTCATCAGCCAGGGGAGGTTCATGGTTTCTGTTATCTGACTGTGGAGTATGGGAGTGTGGTGTTGGGGAAGTACAGAGCCGTGTTCTGTCATCGAGGAAAGATTCTGGCCTCAAGGCAGGCAGTGTCTTCCCCCAGCCCCAGGTTTTCCGAGGCCACACCTGGATACGTGGTGTACTTGGCCAATGCTGACTTCTTTTACCTTGCTTTTTTCTTTGCCTTGTTGGATGAAACTACTGGCTTTGAGGGCCTAAGGTGGTCTGGTAAAGCCACAAGGGCACAGGAAGACACTACCTTACCTAGCTGGAACTCAGAGATTGGACTCTAGCCCACTTTCCCAGAGTGGTCTTGGGCAAGCCACCTCCTTTACTGGACCTAGAAAAGTAGCATTGAGCCAGGTGCAGTGGCTCACACATGTAATCCCAATAACTGGGGAGACTGAGGTAGGAGCTGTCTTGAGGCCAAGAGTTTGAGAAGAGCCTGAGCAACATAGTGAGACCCTATTCTTAAAAAATGAAAACAGCCACGTGTGGTGAAGTGCACCCATAGTTCTAGCTACCTGAGAGGCTGAGGCAGGAAGACCGCTTGAGCCCATGAGTTCCAAGCTGCAGTGATCGCACCACTGCACTCTAGCTTGGATGACAGAGCAAGATGCTATCTCTTAAAAAGGAAAGAGAAAGGGAGAAAAAAGAAAAGGAGCACTGGATAAGATGGTGGCTGAGGTCCCTTTTGGCCCCTGCATTTTGCCCTGTGGGAGTTCTTCCTGCTTTTTCTACTGTTACCTGCCAGTAACCCCTGCTCCCAGCCCCCTGGCTCACAGGAAACCCAGCTAGCTTTGTCCCTTTCAAGCTGGCCTGGGTGCAAGGAGGCACCATCACCTAGAGGCTACAAAAATGAAAACCCAGCTCACTGCTGGCATGGCCATAGGGCAGGGAGGTGACCTGTCCTGGAGCAAGACTTGGACAGAGAGCATGAGTCTCACCTAGGGGCGCTCCCAGCCTCTCGTCTGGATGCCTTTGTCCTTCCTTCCACTTCCGTTTGCTCTGAATGCTGTTTGCCTTGGTGGCTCTGTTTGCCCAGGTGGCCCTCAAGGTGGGTTTGCAGTGCTGTCCTTGGGACTTGCCCCATTCCACTTCCTTGGACCAGAACCTTTAGACTCAAAAGCTCTAATCCCTGAGAAGCAACCATGGGGGAAACACTGTTTTTTGGTGCTGACCCCTCTCCGCAGCACCCCAGCTAGGCAGCTCTGCCACTGGAACAGCTGACATGGATGTGGGCTCAGCACCACATATGACTGGCGTGGCCATGGGCCAGCTCCCTAGCTTCTTTGACCCTCTATTCCCTTATTTCTAACAAAGAAAACCACACCTTTCTCATAAAGTTGCAGTGAGGCATAGAAATAATACAGATGAAGTACCTTGCAATGATATTCTCTCTTACCTCTTACTTGGAGCTGTACCCACAGGCCTCAAAGGCCACAGGCATAAACCCTTGACTTTCCTGACCTCTTGCCTTTGAGTTTCAGGACTGCCCTGCTGGGGAGGTGCTGAGACAACCTTGGAGGAGCTCCTCCCCACAGCCCATCGCCTCTCCTTCCCCAGGGGGCAGAAATACCTAGTTTCAGCCCTAATAATACCTGAATGAGATTTATAGGACACCTTCCTCCCCAGAGTGCAAAGCTTCTCACATATTATTTCTCTTATCTTTAGATTGTCCTGTGAAGTGAAGTATGATCGGACAGCCTCTTTTCAGCTTTTATGAAATGGAGACAGAGGAATGTGGCTCTCACCAAGGACAGAGCCAAGCCAGCCCAGGACATGCAAGAGCCCCAGAAGGAAAAAAGCCCAGCAGGAAGGGAGAGCAAGTAACCTCTGTCCTGAGGTTGTCACAGCCAGGGGCCAGGAGGAGGAGGACCCCGTAATCCTGCCCATCTGGGACTTGGCAGGGGACCTGGGAAAATGTACCCCAACCCATCCCTCTAGGGCCTTTACCTTTGGCCCATTGGCCTAGCATCTTCTTTCCATGTCTGTTGTTGTCACCCGTAGCCAGGTCTGTTTGGGTCTGAGGTGCATGGAACATTCTGGGTAGGCCTCCAGCAAACGGAAACTCTTCACCACGTTTCCAGCTGAGGACCAAGGGCAGCACACTGGCAATGTTGCCACAGCAAGGGACTCTAGCCTTCGAGGAGTTAATGGCTCCCTCTCTCCAGCCAGTCCTCCCCTTGGTGCTCCTCTTGTTCCCTCCTCCTGCTCACAGCAGGCAGGGCCTGGACCCAGGAGCCATGCTGCTGTGCTGTTGCCAGGGGAGCTGGGAGGCAGATCTGAGCTATGCAGGGAAAAGGCCCGGCCTGTCAAAGTGTCTGAGATGAACCGCCGCCGTCCCCAAGCAGCTGGGCTCAGACGTGTCTCAGCTCTTGTTCTGGGCCTGAGAATGGCGAAACCCAGTGAGGTTCAAGGGCAGACTCACTATTCATTAGTCAGGGGTTCTTGACGTCCCGTCTCTCCCAGGGATGGGCTCCACCCCTCCTGTGACACATTCCTGAGTGCCTTTGGTGAGGATCACACACCCTCCTCCTGCCTAGCCCCCTCTCCAAAGACCCCTGGATAAATTCACCCCAAGGAGACCAGGCAGGGCAGAGACAATGGCTGCAGGAAATCATCCAGGCGGGACTCCAGCCATGCCCCCTGCCCTCCACCCAGCCCCCCTGTGGGCCCCACTCCCTTTTGACTTGGGGCACCCTTGGACCGCCAGTTGATACAGGCCTGAACAGGGAGAGACCACTGGGAACCACCCTGAGGACAGCGTGCTGGTCCAGTGCCAGTCTAGGTTGGCTCCATGGTTGCCTCTGTGGCCTGTACTGACCGGCTGGCCAGTGTGGCTTCTGTAGCATCATATGCCTGTTTGAAGACTCAAGCACTGTCGGTTGTCGGTTGGGGAGTGTAAATTGTACACTATTTTTTCAAATGTGGCAATATCAATATGTATATGTAAAAGGCACATATACTTGGTCACAAACAAATGGCACTATTTACTCTGTGGGCATATTTGTAAAAGAACTATGTACAAGGGTGTTCATCAGAGGAGCATTTCTTTTTTTGTTTTTGTTTTGAGATAAGTTTCGCTCTTGTTGCCCAGGCTAGAGTGCAATGGCATGATCTCAGCTCACTGCAACCTCTGCCTGCCGAGTTCAAGTGATTCTCCTGCCTCAGCCTCCTGAGTAGCTGAGCTTATAGGCATGCACCAATACACTCGGCTAATTTTGTGTGTTTAGTAGAGACGGTTTCTCCATGTTGATCAGGCTGGTCTCGAACTCCTGGTCTCAGGTGATCCACCTGCCTTGGCTTCCCAAAGTGCTGGGATTACAGGTGTGAGCCACCACACCCGGCCAGAGCATTTCTTTTTAAGAGTGTAAAGAAATGGACAGGAACCTATGGCCTATTCATACTGTGGAATGCCATGCAGCTGTAAAAATCAGTGTGGTAGATCTCCATATATGAGTTGATGTGGAAGGTTGGCCAGTTCACATGATAAGACGAATAGAATAAATTACAGAAGAGGCCGTGGAGTATGATCTTATTTGTAGATGTTTAAAAGTTAAGTATGCTTATATATGGATCGTTTCTGGAAGTATGTACTGGAAGGCTATCTTTGGGGAGTGGAGATGGGGGAATGCACTCTTCTATACTGTTATGTTTTTGTGCTCCTAAGATACTTTTATTAAAAAATATAAAGGAGTTGTTCAATATAATAGGCTTAACTTCTGTCAACTAACTTGGTGTGGGTTCAAGACGGTGGTGGTGGTGTTGCAGGAGAAAGTATCCCACAGTCACTGGTGGCTTCAGCCATGGGCCATTTTGGGGCCTAATAATTACATGCCATCATGGCTGCTAGTGTTAATCGAAAGCCTACTAAGTGCCAGGCTTACTGTCTCTGGATCTTGCTTACGTGGGTGTCATTATTCCAGTTTGACCGAATCGAAAGAGGTTGATGGGTTTGTTGCAGCTCCTCTGCAAGTGAGAGGCAGAGTCAGGAGCTTGGCTAGGGACAGGGGAGGTGGGTGGTGGGTGGTGGGTAGGCCTTGGCTTCCGGTTTCCTTCCTGGCAGACGTTCCCCCTCTGCCCTGAGGACCTGCTTGTTTGGGGGAGGAGGCCTTTGGAGACCCTGGAGTCATGCCAGGTGTTGGACATGTGAACTGGGGAGTGCCCCCATCTGGCCACAGCCCAAAACTATCATCCTGCTAGGGCGTGGGGGCCAGGCCGGGAATGGCCCTATTTGCATAAGCAGCACGCGTCCGGAGAGAAAGATGTCACAGAGCAGAAGAGGTGGGGGTGCCCACCCCTACTTCCTCCCTGAAAGAGTAAATGGCTCAGAACATGTCTCTGGGAGGTAATGCTGCACCCTACCCTCCCAGGGGGCACTGGATCAGGCTACACCTGCCTTAGGTCAGGGGCTGCAGCAGCCTGCAGTGTTCTCAGTTGGGCCTCAGTGGCCTGGGAGGCAACAGGGGCAGGGGGCAGGTCAAGAGGCAAAATGGGGCTGTCCAGAGGGGCCTGAGAAACCTGGTCCCTGAGGCCTGGGCACAGCTACAGCCACTTCAGATTGGCTGTGGGGCCAGTGGACTGGGGAGAAAAAAGCATTAACAGTGACCAAGTACAGAAGGCAGTCAGGTGCCAGGTCACAGCCTTACTGCAGTGACTCCTCATAATTTTATGGGGTGTGGGTGTCATTGGTGCACCCATTTTACAGGCGAAGACACAGGCCCAGAAAAGTTAAGTTACATGTCGTAAGTCCCACAGCTAAGTCAGTGCCAGAACTGAGATAAAAACCAAGTCTCTTTGACTCTAAAATCTGTACTCTGGCCCCAAAGAGATCCTGTTTGGTTTGGCCACTTAGCAGCAGATCCCTGAAGCTGCAGACTCTGCTTGCCAGCGCCCACATATGGAAACATTAACCCCTCCCCTGCAGGGTCGCCTCAAATAGTATTTTAGCTGGGCTTCTCCCCCACTTCCATGCAATGGCATCCCCTGGGTTGTGCCCAGCCCTGACCTAGGCAGTGGGTTGAGAGGAGGGCTTTACAGGGTTACAGAGCCTCATACAGAAGGAGCGCGTGGCTGCTGGCCATCTGCATTCCTGTAGGATTGGCTGTTCCTTGGGGTCCTTGGCAGGAAGACGAGGATGCTCCCGAGGCCTGCTCCAGTGTTTCCCAGAGGCTGGCCTGGTTTAGGGCTCTGGGAAGGCTGAAGGTGGAGAAGCAGAAGTAGGGGAGCAGAGATGGCACTCAGGCAGCTTGAATCATCAGGACCCTTCCACGGCCCACAGGTCCACCAGTACTAGGGCAAGCTCTAGGAGGGGTCTCTTCCTTTCCTGTGAACCCCCTGCCTTTCTTGTAGCTTACCACGAATAAATTTTCTTTGCAAAGCCTTCCATGTCTCTGGTCAGTTTTTCTAGGAGGACATGAGTGAGGAAAGTAGTATGAGTGTTTTGCCACCAGCAAAAACAACTCCTGTGTCTTGAGGTGTGGTGGGGACCCTGGAATGGGTGGAAAGGTTGGAGCAAGAAGTCTTACAAGGCTTGGAAAGTCTGTCTTGCCCTGAGCTAGGGTCATCTGAGCAAACGATGAAGGTCATGGCCAGTGCAAGGCCAACCTTGTGGGTGCCCTGCCCTCAGAAGAGGGGTCCTGGAGGTTCTGGATTGGGGGCCAGCCCCCAGGCTCCTCCTCAACCTCCATCAGTGTCTTCTCATTTACTTCTCACAATGTTCCCATAAGACTGAATTCTATCTTATAGACTAGGAAACAGAGGCTTAGAAAGACTAAGAAATAGGCAAAGCCACACATCTGGGAAGCAGTGGAGTGAGCCTCCAGATCTCATGTCTGTGACCAGAATGGGATGCAGGGGGCGGTGAGTCTCTTGAAAGCCCCTGATGAGTTTTTTCATGTAGGAGCAAATTCACAAGCCTGCTTTCATCACAGCATTCATTCTCGGAAGGCCTTTGGACCCCAGAGAATAATCGAGACTTACTGTGCCAGGCACTATTCTAAGTGCTAGCTTGTGTCTTATGTTGTGGCTTAATCCTCACATCTGTGTGCATAACTGGGCACTAACCTTATTCCTACTTAACCAAGAACGAGAGTGAGGCCAATTTGGCCATCCAGAGTGGCCCACGTGGCCCCGTGTGATGTAGGGGAGGGGGCATTGCAGCCCCATTTGTCCAGATCCCGGCTTAACTGCACACACGTCCTCCCTAAAGGCCCCACCACCCTGGCCCAGACCCACGACCCCAAATGAAACATCTTTCCCCCTCACCCGGCAGCCCAGGCCGCATTTGGCCACTTGAGGGGAGGGGGCGGAGCCGCTGGCCGGGAGGCGGCGCTCCCCGGGGCTCCTAGTTCGAGCCCCAGGGCACCGGGAGGAGCCAGGACCCCGAGCGGGAGGGAGACGACTAGGGGGCGCGGGGCACAAAGAGCTTTTTATTCAAATTTGTTTAGAGTTTCGCGAATTTGCATGAAAAATGTGTGAGAAAAGCCAGCTCCGGTGACCTCATCCGCACCTGCCATTAACGTTCAATTAGCCGCTGAATAGCGGCCGCCGACGCGACGTGCAGAGAATCTGGCCTGCCCCGCGCAGCAAGGCTCAGGACAGGGTGGGGCCGAGGGAGGGGACGCGGCGAGGGCCCCGGGCTACTCCTCCGGGCCGGAGACCCAGGACCGCGACCCTCCGAGGGAAAGCGGGGACCTCAGGACCCTCGAGCCAGGGCTGTTTGGAGCGCGCGGGGCCCTAGGATGCCGGGGTCCCTCGGGGCTCAGACAGGGGCGGGCTCGCCCCTCCCAGGACGGCAGGTGGCGGCACCAGCCCCGTCCCAGCTCGGAGGGGCTTCCCCGCCACCTTCCGGACGAAGCGTCAAGTACAAGTTCAAGTTCAGGGCCAGGCCTGGCGGCGGGGGGGGGAGGGGGTCGCGAAGCTTCACCCAGAAGCCTTTGTTCTCCGGGATCTTCGCTCCCACGTCCCCTCCCGGGCGGGGCCCGGCAGAGACCCCCGCCCCGCCCCACCGCGCCCCGCAGGAGCCTCCTTCTTCCGCCGGCGCGGCGCCTGTTCCCGATCCCGGCGTCCCCGCTCGGGGCCACCGAAGGGTCTAGGGGCTCGGGGCGCGGGGGACGGGGGGCGGAGAGGCGCGATACGAGCCCGTGGGAGCCTCCCCAGCCCCGCAGTCCCAGCGGCAAACTGTGCTGGCCGGACGGATGCCCGCGCGGAGGTAAGAGCCTGGGCGGGGTTCACCCGCACCCCTGTGCCCCGCCCCCGGCCCGGGACCTTGTGCGGCCCCAGGAGCCAGTTGAAGGATGGTGAGCTCGGCCTCCGGCAGGGTTGGGGCTGCACTATCGCTCCAGGGCTCGGGGAGGGGAGTCCCAGGCCTGGTCGGTGGGTAAGGAGGGCCAGGACGCACAGCTGAGGCCCGGTAAGATCGCCGGCCTTTCCCAACCGCGTGTGGCTCACGCATCTCTCCTCGGCTAGCTTCGACTCTCCTTCCGTGTTTCTAGCTCTAGCGCTTCCTTGACTCCTCTGAGATTTTGGCTGGAGGGGACCCTAGTTAGACTCTAGCTCCCCAGGCCCTGGGGCCCCTCCTGAAGAGCCGGAGGTGTGGGTGGCTCCGCTGTGCCCACTCCACTCCCCCAGCCCATTCCCAGAGCCTAAAATAAGGTTCTGGGCCAAATGGTGGTTGCTGGGGTGGGCTGGGCTGGGCTGGGCTGTGACTTACTGGCAGTGCAGGGGCCATACGGGTTATTTGTGTGTAGGGGGAACTCTTGCTGTCCCTGCAGGCCTAGTTCCTGGATTCCGTGCAGTGACAGGTGCTAGCGTGCACCTAGCTTATACCTCACCAGCCACTCCCCTCCCCCCCGTGCTCTGCCAAGCTGAAAGGGCACAGGAGGCTTCTGAGTCGCCCAAGCCTTGTCCCCTCTTACTGCTGTTCACTCTCAGGTGCTTGCCCTGAGGCCATTCATGTACTCGACCTTTACACACAGTTCTAACATCCACGATATTTGCCTTCTAAATTCACAGCAAGTTAGAAGTAGCAAATTAGAAAGAGAAAGAAGGCCTTTTCCCTGCAGCTGTACTGCTTCCCCTCTTCTCTGCATAGTCCTAAGATTTCTCACCTCTGGGGTTTTACTCATGCTGAAGTACCAGCCTGCAAGAGTACACTCCTTCCCAACTCCAACTGGCAGAACTTTGGCCAGTGCTTCCTCCTCCAGGAGGCCTACCCAGATTTTCCCCACATCTCTCCCTCTCTTGACACCTTCAGCAGAGGGTCGGCTGCACATCTGAGTACTTAGTTAATACTCAACAAATGAAGTCATTTCTGGATGAATTAAAAAATCATACGTACACATAAATCTAACAAACATTGAGATGGTCAAATTTGTTTTTAGATATTGATTTAAATGTAACAGCTCCCGGGGCTCCTCTCCTCTGTTCCATCACATATGAAGTCTCTCACTCGCAAGCAAGAACCAGCCTGAAAACGTTGGTTCTGTGTGCCCTGTTAAAAAAAGAAAGGAGAAAAATTCTATGCAGATTGCTTTAAATTTTAGAAAAGAAGGAGAAATGCCGGAAGGGAGCGCCTCAGCCTCTGTGCAGCTCTGCTCTTCATCTGACGGGGTGCCCAGAGGGCTTAGAGGAGCTAAGGTTTCACGAAGTGCATGTGACTTGGGACCCTCCTGCGAGGCCTCAGTGGAGCCACTGGGAACTTGACTAAAAATGGAGACTGACCTACCCAGTGCGTGCGTTTAGATTCCCGATGATTCATCACTGACACGCTGATGTCAGAGGAGCCTGGGAAGGTGTTTACATCTTTTTTAAAAAGGGAAACCAAAACGTTTTTTGCAAAACCATCTGCAAAACCATCTGTAAAGGCTGCTCTAGACTCTTCCTCTTCCTCATGGGCACTTCTGGCCTGAGCTCTTGGACAAACCAGTGTTTTTCTCCTCTAGGTTCCCTAACTCGGAAGGGTAAAATGAGGACATTTAAAGCAGCCACAGTTGGCAGGGGATGGTATAAACACTACTCTGCAGTAGACTGAGAGAACAATAATTTATTTATATATTAATTCATTTAGACCTCCCAACTAAAGAATATGGCTCCCTTTTATAGAAGAGGAAACAGGTGTGAAGAGGTTAAGTTACTTGCCTTCAGTCTCACAGCCAGAAAAAGGTCCAATAGGCTTTATACTTAGCAGGAAGAGTTAGACTCAGTATGCTTGACTATACTACTGACTTTCTGGCTTTGCTCCTAAGGTAGTGGCTACATGCCTCCTCTCCCAAGTCACATTTCATTTCATGTGGATTTCCTTGCTTTCCTTATCACTCAGAGACAGAAAGAAGTCAGAGGTTGGGGGTGACGGGGGTTGGGGAGGGGCAGTGAACAGCTTCCTTTGGAGTCTTGCATTCAAATTCTGACGCTCTCCTTTACAAACCATGTGACTTGCGTCAACTCTCCATATCCTCATCTGTAAAATGGATTTGCAAATTGATCTGTCTCTAGGACTTGTTGTAAGGATGAAAGAAGATGCTAGGTTTGGCCCCAGGGTCTGAGTCACAAATGTGTCCTTGAATGACAGCCATTATTATTAACAATAATCATCTCTAATGACACTGTGTTGTCACTATGCATTTTCAGAAAACAATGCCCCTGCACACTCAGTATGAAAAAAACACCGATACATCTCCAAGTGCTTTAACCAAGCAGCCGAGGGGTGCCAGGACTGTGGAACAACAGCAGCTTCATTCTCTACATATTCAGATTCCCAGGAGGTCACCTGGACCCCCAGTGTCTTAAATACAGACCCTTGAAACCTTGTCCCTCCTGGGCTCTCAGCACTTAGGGAGGTTAGTGTGTGGGTGGGGGGAGGGTTGAAAGACAGGCCCTGTTGTTAATTGAGAGAATTAGAGGCCAAGTCTTAAGGAGAGAAATCTGAAGCACGTTCTTTTTTACTTTCTTGGCCATAAACTCTGACTCTTACCTATTGATAAGGAAAATAACTTAAGACTAGACCCTGCTACGCAAGTATAATACATCTAGTCAGTGGAATGTTTCTCCCTCCTTTAGTAGAATTTATATTTATTTATTCAATGTTTATTCTGTGCCAGACGTTGTTTTAGGCACTGAGGTTAGAGCCGAGAACAAAACAGAAAAGCCCCTGCCCTCAGGGAGCTGACTCGCGCCCGCTCGTGTGTGTGTGTGTGTGTGTGTGTGTGTGTGTGTGTGTGGAAGGAAAACATCAGAAATTTTGTGCTGTACCTGCCTCTGAGAGGATCCCTCATGAGTGGGACTGTTCAGCTTGGTCTCCCTCACTCTCTCACCCCTGAAAGCCAAGGGCACGTTTTCACACAGCTGTCTCCACTTGGGGGTATTATTAAGAAGAGAGACAGAGGCCGGGCGCGGTGGCTCAAGCCTGTAATCCCAGCACTTTGGGAGGCCGAGGCGGGTGGATCACGAGGTCAAGAGATCGAGACCATCCTGGTCAACATGGTGAAACCCCGTCTCTACTAAAAATACAAAAAATCAGCTGGGCATGGTGGCGTGTGCCTGTAATCCCAGCAACTCAGGAGGCTGAGGCAGGAGAATTGCCTGAACCCAGGAGGCGGAGGTTGCGGTGAGCCGAGATCGCGCCATTGCACTCCAGCCTGGGTAACAAGAGCGAAACTCTGTCTCAAAAAAAAAAAAAAAAAAAAAAAAAAAGAGAGACAGAGACGGACTCAGTTTCTCTCCATATCAGAAAATAAGTAACAGACTGAGGCAAAAAGCTTCTTCAGGCAAGGTACCCATCAAGCAGGCAAGAAACCAGTGCCTGCCCTTCTTTATCCCATTCCTGACCAGATACTGGATCCAGGGAAGGCTGAAATCCTGGCAGTGGAACAGGGACAGAAATGGTGACAGTCCATGGCAAAAACCAAGAGGACTGGGAAGGGACAAAGCTGTGTCCAGGAGTCTGGGGAAATCATATTGATAGCTAGCCTGTGCCAGTTAATCCTCACCAGGACCCCTGATTTAGAGATGAGGAAACTGAGGCACAGAGAGATTGTGTAAAGTGACCTAAGGCCACATAGCTATTCATTGGCAGATCAGGGTTAGATTTGAACCCAGTCAGCCAGCTTCAGGGTCTGTGTGCCTCATCCCACTATCAAATTATTTCAGAAAGAAATGTGCACTTCTCTTGGGTGAAACTCATTCTCCAAGTGTCCTCAGAAGTCTGCAGGGGGTTCTTTGTAGCCAGCCTCCCTCACACTTCTTTTAGAGCCCCAGGTTAGAGATGTTAGAAACCTTCTTTGAGAAGCCCTGTGGCTTGGCTTCAGATGAGGAAACTGAAGATGGAGAAGGACTTGCTGGAGGCTATTGTCAAAGTGGACACTAGAATCATGATCTCTTAGCAGAGCTCACACTGGGGCTGGATGTCAAGGTCTTGGGGAGAAGAGCTGCTTACCTTACTGGAGCCTCTACAAGGATCTAGCCACTTCTACTGCCAGCAGAGCAAAACACAGATAGTTTCTAAAGGCCTTAGTGGTCTCGAGATACCATGGTGTCCAATTAGAGAGCCAACATGCCTTTTATCGGGTCCTTGGAGAACTGGCCCTGTCCTTCTGGAGCACTGCCCATGCTCTGGGCCTGCCCTTGGTAGGATCTGGTTTTCTGCCAGTTTGGAAAGCTTTTTCTCCCTCCCTGAGCCAGAGGCCAGGGAAGCCGTATCTGTTGCCCTCCCCATTCTTGGTATGTACCTTGCACTGAAGTAGGGACTTAGTGATGGTGGCATTCAGTGGAATGTCTTCACCTGTTGGTGGCAAGCCAGGTCCCATATTAGCCCACACGGCTGCCTGAAACATGCCCCCATTCTTCTTGGAATTGTAGGCGGAGGACGACCACTTGGAAACAGAATGCTGGGAGGAATCCTGGCTCCACCCCCCATGCCGGGAGATCTTGGGGTAACCCAAATTCATTCTTTGCGCTTCTGCGTCCTGTCTGTTGAAGGAAGCTGACAGTGTCTCCTTGGGAGGCCTGGCGAGTGGCGGACTATAGGAGATGCTGCGTGTGAAGATGCTTTGCAGAGGGTGAGGTGGGTGGGAGATCCTGCTTACTCAATCACACACTTACCTAATTCCTGCAGTTTGGTCCTGGGTCAGAGAAACCTCTGTCCTTTCATACAAACCAAGAAAGAGGATGGAGGATTCAGGAAAAGGGAGGAAGGGTGGGCTTCCTCTCAGTTTTCCCACAGAGGCCGGGTCTTGAAGGCTGCCACTGTCCTACCCCATAGAGGGGTTTGCTGCAGTGAGGAGGGAGTGAGCCTCAGGAAGGGCCAAACTACACCACACCTTGTGAGTCAAGGAGTCTATCTTCTAGCCTGGTGCTTTCTGGCTAGAATTTGACATTAGCAACATCAGCTTTACATAAGTAGCTAGGCTGGCAATGAAGAGGAAGCCACGTTAATGAAATGTTCCCCGCTTTCCTGGCTGCACGTAGAGGTTCTATCACCAAACGGAAAGATGACGTGTATGTGATATAATTGCTGGAGTAACCAAAACTCTTTAGAGATTCCTGTTCAAATGCGCCCCAAAACCACATAAAACTTTTCCTGAGTGAAAGGTCCTGCCTTGGTGGTTCTGCAGTTGGATTTGGGTGCATTTGGTCTGACCTACCCATCTGTGCCTGCCCAGGGTCTTGCTTGGCAGGTCTCATGGCCTAACTCATTAGACTGCCTGAGGGGGAGTGTAGGTCCATGGGGCTTAGCCAGAGTGAAATACACAAATCAGAAGGCTGGGGGTGCCTCTGCCTGAAATGCATATGCTCAAATGCTTCTGTAGAACATGGTTTCCTGCCAGTTTGGGGAGCTTTTCTCCACTTGAGAAAAGCAAAACAAACTTACAGTGAGGGGTGAAGTGCTAAGGTTTGGGATTGAGGGGAAAGGTGGGCTGAGAGCAGACCCAAGGAGTTGAGGGGGGCCTGCAAAGATTACATCCAAGCATGTTTCCCTAGGAATCCATTTATTATATGTTTATAATTGATTCTAAATCTTTTCTGTGAAGAAAATCGATAGTAGGTGTTAGTACTGGTGGCCCTCCTGATCACACCCGCAGCTCTTGAGTGCGTCTTAAAGGTTTTGGGAATGGAAAATATAAACACTGGTTCGTGCTGCGTCATCTTTGTCCTCTACTTCCCCACCCATTCCAATATATGTTCTACTTCAAGCCTAAAATCGGGGCCCCCTACCGCGGCCAGCCATAATCTTGAGGCGGGCATAGGGAGGATTTGCTTTGCCCACCCCAGCCTGGTGATGCCGTTCGTTTCCCGCACCCGGTGTTGTGGGCTCCACGCCGGAAGGCGTAGAGAGCTGAGTGCCCAGACCAGCGCTCCTCAGTCTCTCAGTAATGTCTCCCCGAAGCCGTCGGGCAATAAGACTATTCCCATGGCTTTGGCAGCGCGGTGGCACGCGCGTCTCCGGCCCTCCGCAGCTCCCAGACGGTCTTGCAAACCACCTCACCCGTCTCTTTGGCGGAGCCGGAGAAAACACTTCACCCTGGAACCCTGACTCAGGTCCAGGCAAAAGATACGAGGGGAAGCCTTGCTCTCTAATACATCTTGGCCGCCCGCAAGTCCGGCCCCTGATCCAGCTGGCAAGGGACTGGCTGGTGGCCGCGTGGTGCAGGCCTTGGGCGCTGGATCCGCCTGTTTTCCCTCCCGCGGCGCCCCTAGATGACCATTTTCGGTTTTCGCTTACATCCGGGATGTTGAATTTCCAGGGAATCAGAATTATTTTATCTATAATTTATTCTAACCCCAAGGTTCCAAGACAATCTATAATGAATGTTCATATCTGCAGTCTCCCGGCGGATCTGCATCGGGCGAGGGAGCCGTCGGGTTCTTCACGTGGGTGACTTCAGGCCCCCAAGCCTTGTTTCCTATCAGTCTCAGAATTTTCTCCCTGAAGGGAATCCAACTTGTTTGAAACACAGATTTCTCCTCGCTAATTTTCTGCACTGGAGAAAAATCTCGATCTGCTTTTCCAAAAGATTTATTATTATTTTGTTTATTTGTTTATTTTTGAGACGGAGTCTCGCTCTGTCGCCCTGGCTGAAGTGCAGTGGCACGATCTCGGCTCACTGCAACCTCCACCTCCCAGATTCAAGCGATTCTCCTGCCTCAGCCTCCTGTATTTTTTGTCCTTTATTAATGCATTTAATACAAGATCTAGAAGTGGACCTAATAACTTCTGTATTTAAAATTTGCTTTTTTAGAGACAGGGTCTCACTCCGNTTTTTTTTTTTTTTTTTTAGTAGAAACGGGGTTTCACCATGTTGAACAGGCTGGTCTCGAACTCCTGATCTGCCCGCCTCGGCCTCCCAAAGTGCTGGGATTACAAGCGTGAGCCACCGCGACCAGCCTTATTATCATTTTTTAAGAGGCATCCGGGCAGGCCCGCGGAGTCGGGCTGAAGGCTGCCTCAGACCCCGGACGCCGCGCACCCCAGCACCTGAGCTACCCGAGTGTATCAGACACGAGATTGCCTGGCACAGCCCTGGAGCCCCTTCGGCTGCTCCCAGTCTGCGAGCGCCGAGGACCCTGAGCTCTGTCCCCTGTCTCCCGAGGCCCCGGCGTCTGCTGAGCTCTCTCCGCGCGCGTCGAGGAGAGGCCGCCTCTCGTGAGCAAAAGCTGTGAGTTGTTAGAGATTCCGCAGCCGCTCTGAGGGCGAGATTGGGTTTGTCCCACGACCTCGGCGCCAGGAATCTGTAGAAAGAGACAGACCCCAATTTTCTCCCCTTGGAGTTGAAACAAAACCTGAAAGCCCGAGGTTGCCCGCACCGCCAGAGGTGGCGCCTGGGCGGCGGGGGCGACTGAAGCCGCGTGGTCGCGCGGTTCCCAGGCCCGGGTTCTGTTTGCTCCAATCTGAGTTGGTGACTTAGCTGGTTAGCTAACAGACAGCTCGCAGGCAGCATTTATGCAAACGCCAAGCCCGGCCTCACGCTGAGTCTCCGCGGCCTCTAGACTGATAGCTGCCCGGCTGGGCTCCCAGAGGAGGGACCAAGGGAAATTCCTGGTAATTAGAGGGGAGGTTTCCCGGGGCGCCCCTTGGCGAAGTAGCCTTGGAACAAAGGACTAAGGTGCCCGCGCGCCGCGCGCCCTCGGGGCCCGGCGCGACCCACATTCACGCCCCTCCCCTCTCCACGGCGGCCGCGGGCTTTGTGCGCTGGGGCAGTGCGCCGCCCTGCACCTGCCCGGCCTTAAGTACCTTGGCGAGGCGGCGCGGGCGGCTGTTCTAATCGCCATCTCCAAAGTACCTGCTCATGAATAAACACCAGCCCCATTTATCAGGTACTTAGCGCTCATTGTTAAGGGGAAATTGGCCCTTTTCTGAAAGTGTCTATCCACAGCCCATCTGCGCAGTTCTGGTTGCAGAATTCCCCTCACCCTTGAGACACACACACACACACACACACACACTCGCAACACGAGGCTCCTCAAAGCTAAGATAAACTCGCTTTTCTTCCGGTAAGTGCGTGATTGAGCCGCTACAATAGGCGGCGAGGAGGAGGCCGTTGGGTCAATAGCCTGCGCCTCTCCCATTGATAAGAAAAGTCAGTGAGCGGAATGCAGGGCTTTCGAAAAGCCTTGCCCACCCGGTTCCAGCCGCGGGTGTCACACTTACATCAACCAACGTGTGGGCACGCTGTCCCTTGGGTCCCCCAAACATTGAGCAGAATATTGGAAAGGTGGCCTGAGGTGTGTGGTGCCTGTCAGCACTGGCGGGGGGAGGGGGGCAACTGCACCCTGGGTTCCCCTACTTTCCCCCAGTTGGGTCCCACATTTGGGTCTGGCTCTTAGGTCTTGAGCACATGGGATAGAGAATTTAAGGATCCAGATACTTTGCAAACCCCGGGCCAGGAGGAGGAAAAGAGGCTCCTCTGGGAACCCGGATGGGCCGAATAGCAGCTTGCAGCAGACGCCCTCAGTGTTCAGAGTTCTCCACGTGGGGAAAAGGGCGGCCTGCCCAGCCTGCGCACCCGTTGCAGCGCCAAGAAGGGCATAAAAGCAGGGTAAACAATGTGAAGATCCCCACAAAGGCACGACAGTGCATTTACAAACTCATTTGCGTCCTGAACGCTCGCTTCTTTTTCACTCATACATTCCTTCTAAAATACGGGCTTTCTGTGTACATGGGCGCGCGTTCCCAGGACTGCGTTCCCTGGGTGGAATTCATTCAGGAATACAATCGATTTTCTGAACCTGCGTCCGGCCACAGGCAGCTCTGAAAATGAAAGTGTTCGCTAAGTGGGGAGATCTCACCAATCGAACGTTTAAAAATGGCTTTGTCTTCACTCAGCTCTCCCGATTCATTCTGTGTTTTACAAATAGAATCCCAGAGCTTCTGCCGCCCAGTCCTTGCGCGACTCAGGGCGGTGGCCACGCGGAGTTCAGGGATGTGGGAGGTTTGGAAAATCGCTGCATGTCGGAGTTTCCTAGCATGTTCCATTTATACTGAACGCAGGCGGCCGCTGAAAATGCAGCCCCGACTCTTGCCAGCGACCGGTGGGACCCTCGGGGTCCTGCGACCCCGCAGGTGGATGCTCCAGGCTTGGGTCTGGGGAGACCTACGCGGGGACTGGCGGGAGCTCCGGCTGTCAGCGCGAGAACCCGAGACTGCTGCGGGGCGAACGCGGGATCCCAGAGCTGCGGTTCCGGCAGGAACGCGCGGGTCCTGCAACCCCCAGCTCCTCCCAGCCCCCACTAGGCCGGCGCCCGGCCTGGAGAGCCTCTCAGAGCCGGAGCAGCACCATCATGCCGGAGAAAACAAGCTCAGTTCCAAACACAAACGCTCATTTTTGGAATATTCTAGAAAAATAACATCTTGTTTGTCTTTATGATTCACGGGAGGTAACTGATGGGTGGGCGACACTGTGGGGTGAAGGTGACTTCTGGACTCAGGCTTTAAAGTGGGAATAGCTCCAAATTCCCAGCGTCTCCCGCCTTTCCACTGCAAATTGGACCTCCGCGGCTGCTGTGGCGGGAAAACCAGACATTTCTGCCTCTTGGCTTTCGGGCTGCCTCCAGCCCACGCGGGCTCGTATCGTCGCTGCGGAATCCGCCTCGAGCCCTCCTAGTACAGGAACAGGGGCTCCAGGTCGCAGTCACTGGAAGCCGCCGAGAGGGCGGGGAGGAGGGATTCCCTGGAGCTCCCCAGAGCGCCCCACGAGCCCCTTCTTCTCTCGCCGTCTCCCCACCTCCAGGTGCGGGGGCCGAGCTTCCCCAAGTGAAGCTGAATTTTATTTGGTGAAAATTCTGGAATTGGAATTTGCTGCTCTTGTGTGTTTGTGTTAAATGCCTTGATGGCTAGGTGTGTGCGCACTCTCACACATTTATAGAATTTATGGGCAGCCAGCGCTGCTGGGAAAGGTTTGGGGGACAAGCAGGAGAGGGCCCTGCACGCTCACTCCAGGCCCAGGACTGGCCCCCAAGGCACGGCTGGAGCAGAGCCTGGTGGAAGCTGTAACGGCTTCAACTCGAGGCCTCTCTCTTAGGAGCCCTCATTTTCACTCTTCTCAGCCACGCCCTTGGTTCAGGTCCGTGCTGGCCCTTGGGGTCCTAAACCGACGCCCCACAAAAGACCAAGAAGCAATGGAATTGAATCAGCGCAGAGCAGGGCTCCCCCCGGGCCGGTTCCCGACCCACATGGTGCAGCCAGGCCTGAGGCCTGGGGCAGTCGATTCGGAAACCCTGGGGTCGAGGCCCTCCAGACTGGACTCAGGCCACAGGAAAGAGCATAAGCCCAGCCTTTCACATAGTGTGGCCTGTCCTCAAACCTCTCCCCTCCCCCACTACAGCCCACCCTCCCTAATCACGCCCCTTCATCTTGGTTCTTTTGAAGGGGTGGGTGTGGGAGGGCCTCCGCCCATGACAGGAGTGTGCGGAAGCTAACCTGGAGCTGGGAAGTCGGAGAAGGCACCTGGGGCTCCACCTAGATAAACCTCGAAAAGACAGCCTAGTGAGGGCCCAGCAAACCTGAGATCAGGGAGGCAGACCAAGGATGGAGCACGGGTGCCAGAGCCTAAAATCTGGGCTCTCACCTCCCGCCTAGGGAGGACTTGTGGCCCCTGGAAAGTCTAAGTGAGCAGGCCTCGGACCCCCCGGAGGGTTAGGGAGAGAATCCATGGTCCCCCTCCAGTGTCCGCCACTGAAACCCTGAGTTCGTTGAAACAATCCAGCCTACATCAGGGGAGTCTTAAAGCCAGTGGCTTTTGGTTCCCCAGGACCCTGCTCAACTCCCATGACATCAGACCACCACTTAGGGAGTCTTGATGCCCAGGCTAGGAGGATCTCGGTTGCACCAGCTTCCCCGGCTGCCTTCCAGGTTTTGTCCTGTCCGACTTTCAGCAAGCAGCTTAGCTCAGCCTCGGCTCTGCCTTCCAGGAAGGAGGGGCACCAGCAGCCTCGGCTGACCCGGGTGCCCCTGTGGGCCACCTAGTGGGGGCTCGCTGGTCCTTGCCTTCTCTGCCTGGGGTGGGTGGGAGGTAGGTGCCTCCGCTTCCCGGGGTTTCTCCCTGGCACACTTTACCTGCTTAGGATCCTTCCTCGTCCACATCACAGATGGAAAAGCGGAGGCCAATGGGCTCAGGTTCGCTAGCAACCGGCCGCCAGCCCTGGTTTCCCGCTCTGGCCCGGGTGCCCTCCTACACCCGCGCCCGCCTGCTCTGTGCGGGGCGCTGGCGGGGAGGAGTGTTCCTAGAGGCCGCGAGGGGAAGCAGGTGGCAAGGCCCGGCCTTGCGCTTCTCACGCTCCCTCTGCTCAGTTCACTCTCGTGGTCTCTGTTCCAGTCTGGCCTGCGGTTCCCTGACTCCCCTACCGCCATGCCGAGAAACAGCGGGCGCGGGTTTTCTAGGGCAGACTACCCGGGTCAGGTCGTGAGGTCACGTGCTCGCGGGGTTCCTCCGGGCGCGCGGTTTCCAGATCCGCCGACAGAGGGCGCTGGGGCCGAAGAGGAGCGCGTTCGGGGCCCAGGGAGGAGCGCTTTCGGGGGCCTGGGAGGAACGCGTTCGGGGGCCGGGGAGGAGCGCTTTCGAGGGCAGGGAAGGAGCGCGTTCGGAGGCTTGGGAGGAACGCGTTCGGGGGCCGGGGAGGAGCGCGTTCGGGCGCCTCTTCCGGATCCTGAGCGCCACGCTGTGGGGCTCGGTGGTTCAGAGCCACACCTGACACCCTCACGTCCCAAACTCACACGGTCTCACCGACAAAGCCACAGGAAGGAGCGCGCAGCTGAAGGTGGGTGAGGGGGGTGGGACGGTGGAGCCACTTGCAGCGGGACCTGCGAGGACGTGGGTACCGGCCTCCCCGGCGGACCCTCTAGTTTGTAACCGTTCGAACACTGTAGGGATTCACCGTGCGCACCGTGGAGGCGTGGACATCCACCTGAGTGTGCAGAGGCAGCGGAGGGGCACAAGAGATAGTCCCCAAGACCGGCTCCTACCCATTTCTGAGCTGGAGTTTTCTAGAACATGTCCAAACATCCTCTTTAATGGCAGCAAACTGAGGCCCAAGGTCCTGCAGCAGTTAGAAACAGGGCGGACTTCCCTGGCGCTGGGTAAGGGCGGCCCCTGCCCTGCCCTCTGAGCCTGAGTTTTCTCCGTTGTGAAACATTGCGGTTGTGCTAGGTAGTCTGGAGGTGTGTCTGAAGGGGTGTGCAGGGGTCTGCCCGTGTGTGCTGATGCCTGGGAGGCAGCCTATGGCCATCTGAGAAGGGCTATGTCTCCAGGCAAGGGTGCCTGTAGTGTGTATTCACCCTTGAAGGAGTAGATGTGTCTGCACATTATGTACAGATGCATTTGTGCCTATCAAAGTGTGTGTATGTGAAGGGATGTGTTGTGAGGAGGTGTATGTAGAAGAGTGGAGGGATATTTGTGTCTGCGAATTGTGTACATGTGCATCAAGGAGTAATTGTGAATTGTAAATAATTGTACCCTGGGAAGCGGCCTGGCACTCCCCATCCACCAGAACCCCACCACCTGCCTTTACTGCTCCTCGCATGTGCCCTGGAGCCCATTCTCATTCTGGGCCCCACAGAAAGGAGCAAGGGAGTGAGAGGGCTGAGGGACACAGGCTCTGGGGTGTGGCTCTGCCCCAGTGCCTAGCAGGCTCTAAGGGGCTACGATTAGGCAAAGCTTCTCCCTGGCTGCAGAGGGAGAGAGAGAGAGAGGGAGGGAGGGAGAGAACGAGGGAGGAAGGAGGATTACGGCAAATTCATTTCTATTTTCCAGCCCACTAAGCCTGCAGTGTGTCCCTGGTGTTAGCATGAGAATGGGCCAGGGCTCTGTGAACACCCCCGCCCCCGACCTGCTGACCCCTCTTCCCCCCTGACGTGAATAGTGGGACTCACAGCCTCCCCAGCCTCTCCAACTAGTGCCTGCAAAGCCACGACTCCTAATCAGGGTAATTTAATATATTTTAAGCCCCCGGCGGCTTTATTTTCCCTCCTTTTCGAGTTTGTTTTAGGCATTCACAGCTCTCACCCCGTCATTAGACGGCCTTATTTGACGGATGGAAGGAGCTGCTATGAGACCACAGCCCTTTGTGTCCCCCACATAAGCTGGGCTTCCCTGTAATTAGAATGGTATTCCCAGCCATTGAGGCTTTTCATGAGGCAGAACAAAAACTCCCCGAGATGAATATCCCCCAACTCCCAGCCCCCTGGCCAGGAAAGGGGCTGTGAGTTAAAGGGACTCCTTGGGGAAGGCAGTCTGGAGGAAGGACAGCCAGGGTCCTACCAGGGCGAGGAATTTGAGGCCATGGGAAGTGGGCACCAGACAAAGGCTGGTGGCTGGTCAAGGTTGCGGGTAAACACTAGTCACTTATACATACTCCACCCACCAGCCAGCCTCAGGATGTGCTGAGCTCATCAGAGGACCTTCATATGTCCATGGGGTCCTGGGGTATGGAACCGGGCTGGAGTATGCATGTAAAACACAAACACACACAGTCACACAGGTCACTCCCAGGCAGGCTTGGGATTACATTGTGAACACGCATATATTGTACACACATACATGTACACATGCATGCTTAGCCACAAGATTACAATGTCACTAAACCAGGTTGGGAAATACTTGTAAATATACACACATCACACACACGCGTTACCCAGACAGAACCAGACTGCAGTTTGTCTTTATATCTATGCACACACACACACGCACACACACACAGCCACTCAGATGGATTGCTTGTGAACACACACACACTCTTGTATACTCATATACATACATACACCCTTAGGGCCATCCAGACCCCAGTTTTTCTGGAGGCGTTCACCAGCTTGTGCAGACTGTGGTACACCACCCCTCCTCCCCAGGATATAGACTTGCTCCTGACTACACTCCTAGGTCCATGCTTAGCCTGTGTGCAAGTAGTTTAACAGGCACACACATGCATGGACACATGCCCATCCTCTGGCTCACACTGACATATGAAAACTCAGGAAAATGCTATAGAACCAACATGACATTACAGTGTTTCCGTATTTTCTGGCCAGCCTCTCCCAGATGCTCATTACCAGACATGCAGGGGAATTTTGAGGATAAGTCCCCACTCAGCTACACACTGTGCTCTGAACTCAGCCCCCAAGTGGGCTGAGTTCTCTGGGGCTCAGGTGGATCTCCTGAGCCCCAGAGACCCCAAAGGGGTCTCCCCCTTTGGGGAGAGGAGATCTCCCTTTTCTAGATTGGACCAGGCTCCAAGGACAGAAGGCAGGTGTCTGGCCATCTGGTACAATCTGTAGCTTTTTTCAGGATTCAGGAAAGGCTAAGAAGGTGATAACTAGCTCTGGGAGTCTGCAGAAGGAAGAACTGAACCTGCTAATGGACGCACAGGGACGCAGTTTCATGAAGTAGTGAGTGCCTCATCTCTGCGAGGATTCAAATAGGGCAGCATGATCACCAGGGATAATTCATTTATTTAGTTCAGCTCCTGCTCTCTATCAGACCCTGTGCCCAGTGCTTGGAGTACAGTGGGGAGTAATATACAAGCCTGTCTTCAAAGGATCTTAGAGTCTTAAATGGGAAAGCTAGACACACACAATTAATAGATAGGCCTAGGGCAGGTGACAGGGATGACGCTGGGGCAGAGAGGAAAGTGATGAAATGGGTCTCTAGTTTTCACAATGGAATGTTAATATCAGGGAATGAAGTAGATCGTTTAACATCCTGTGCCCAAGGCACAGTTGTGACACCTTGGAAGTTTTGTTTTGTTTTGTTTTTTGAGACAGAATCTTGCTCTGTTGCCCAGGCTGGAGTGCAGTGGCATGATCTCGGCGCACTGCAACTTCTGCCTTCCAGTTTCAAGCAATTCTTTTGCCTTAGCCTCCCAAGTAGCTGGGATTACAGGTGTGTACCACCACGCCTGACTAATTTTTGTATTTTTTAGTAGAGATGGGGTTTTGCCATGTTGGCCAGGTGTGAACTCCTGACCTCAAGTGATCTGCCTGCCTCAGCCCCTCAAAGTGCTGAGATTACAGGCATGAGCCACTGCATCCAGCCCTGCACCTTGCAAGTCTTTGTATTGGGTAAATAGTGCATTAGCTGGTCTCCAAGGCCTCTCTCCACTCTAAAATTCTTGTACTCCTGGTCTAGGTCCATGGCTTTCTCACTGTGGCAAGGTGGGTGGTCTCTCCCTAACTCACTCTGCACGGTGTACTTTTACCATGGCACTTATCACCTGCCCCAAAGCTGTGCCCAGGCTCTTAGTGAGGGCAGCGGCTGAACCCATTCCAGGTCTCCAGGAACAAAGGAGAGGCTCATAAAGAGTGATTAATTCAGTTTGCTGGGGTGGGGTGGGGTGGGGGGAGTGTCCAAAAGACATAGGTCAGACTCCTTCATGGCTCCTGACTTCTTAGGAGGGAAGGACAGTCCATTGAGTCTTATGGAGCCTTGTTCTTCTGGAAGGAAGTACAGCTTTGGAGGGACGGGGTGCGGACCTCAGGATGGTGGTTGTTTGCCTACTTTTTTTTTCCGCCTTACATCCTATTCAATATGTGGGGCAACCATCTTACTCTTGTATCCGCTGGTGGACCATGCAAATGCCTACCCAGAAAATGACCAGAAAACCTCAACATCTGTCTCTAGATAAAACCTATGTCTGTTTCTCTTCGTAGGAAACTTTTTACAGGGTGAATTAGAGAACAAGGGATGCTTTGAAGCCGCTTCTGATGCCTTTTTTTTTTTTTTTTTTTTTTTTTTTTTTTTTTTTTTTTTTTTTTTTTTTTTTTTTTTTTACCCTGGTGTTCCATGGTGTAATGTAGTGGTTAGGAGCCTGGGATCCAAAGACATCCCAGTTCAAAGCCTGTTCCCCGCTTTGAGAGAGCTTGGCCACGTCTCCCTGGGCCTAGGTGTCTACAGCTGCAAAGTGGGAGTGATAATAGTACCACCCTGCTAGGGTTGTTGTGAGGATCAGACGAGCTGATACATGTAAAAGAGCCCAGGAACGCCTTGCCTGCATTAAGTACTGTGTTCGCTGTGGTGATTAATATTAGAGTGAGTGCTCAGTAAATATTTGTTGGGTAAATGTGTGCATTTTTCATTTTGTTTACATTCAGGATAAAGTTGTGGGAAATAAGATCTTCCTGGTAGTCTCTGCCGGGTAACTGGAGGGAGGCGGAGATGGGGTGGGGGTGGGCGGAGGGTCTCCCTCTGGTAGTTAAAAAAAAAAATTAGCGTTCGGAAAGGATGGGGCCTAGGGTCGCTACTGCGGTCTCCAGCAGGGGGAGCCCAGGCGGCCCCCACTTGCCGGCTCCAGACCGCGAGGCTGGAGGGAATTAGCCTTGATCGAGCATCTACTGTGTGCAGTGCGCCCGCCAGGCGCTGGGGGGCGCCGCGACGGCAGGGTGACCAGGGAGTGGGGGACGCGGAGGGCGTCGGGAGGTGCTTTTGAATCAGTGCAGACCTACAGGGCTGGTCTCCGGAGCGCCAGCGTCCCTTGGCTGCAGCGGGGCACGGGTTTGGGTCCCGGCCAGGGCAGGCCTGGGAAGCGCGGGGCTGAGGGCAAGTGCCCCGACCGTGATCCCGGGTTGGTGCGGGCCTGCGCTGCAGGAGGCGACCGGGAACTCGGCTTCCCGGCTGCACCGGTTCTGAGCAGGCGCCCAGCACAACCCACTCGGCGAAGTTAGGCTGCGGGCGGGGACACTCCGAGCTGCGCGGGGGTACCAGGGGCCTCCTCATGGCGGTTTGGGGATGGAATCAGACACCCTTCGTCCTATCCCTGCGGCTGGACACGGGAAGAGGTAAAGCCCAGAGACCCCACCTTGGCACGGGGCAGGGGTGCCACGTGGGATCTGCCTTGACCGGGACATTCTTCATTCTGCTTCTGGCAGCGCCAGGTTTTCTCGTCCACTCCCTGCGGAGGCTGGTCGGCTCCTGGAGGGAGACCTGATGTTGGGGGCCCTGGTACGTGTTTATGTATACATGCATGCATCTATGTATGCATGGAGGAGTTTCCACAGGTATTTTCAAATGTCAGGGCTCCCAACAGTTGCGGCTAATTAGAAAAAGTAGTTGCACTTCGGTTCAAAAGACGCCAAGATACTGAGAAGCCAATGATTGGAGACGTTTTCCCTTTGCCCCAGAGCAGACGGGTTTGGCCCTGTAGGTGAGGGCGAGATCCAGAGAGGGTGGGGCTGGGTAGGCATGCGCTCGGCTCCTTGCTGGCCCAAGGAGTCCCGGTACAATGGCTGAACCAGCGAGTCCATGGCGGGAGGCGGGAGGTGGGGGCGGGTCCCGCCGGCCCTGCCCATTCGTGGCCGCCGGCTTTTGGCCCAGAAGGCTTAGGAGCTGCCCTCCCAGACGCCCTGCTCCGAGAGAAGTTGGGTTGGAGTTGCAGAGCTCCACATTTGCAGCTGTGTGAAGTAGGACACATCTTTCAACCTCTTTGAACCTTTGGAGCCAAAATACCAGCAAGCGTCTTCAGGGAGACCTAAACTTCTGTGGACGTCTGTCAAGACCGAGTGGTGAATGCCTTCCCTTATTTTTGTCTCATTTAATTAATCCTCACCTGAGGAGTCTTTCTCCGTTTTACAGTTGGGGTAGTGGAGGTCTTGATGAAAGGAGTGGATCCCCTTATTCCTGGGGCAGAGGACTGGAAGCCTCCTGTTGTTCCTCAAGCCCCTTTTGAAGTTCCTAAAATGGAACTTCCTCCCAGGAAGGAGGAGAGGCCAGCAGGGTAATTCTGGCCGAGGGCAGAGTTTCCTTTACCTGGGGTCTTGGTCTGAGGGAGAGGAGAGGCATGCAGGGTAATTGTGGCTGACAGCAGAGATCTCCTTCACCTGGGGTCTTGGTCTGAGGAGCTGAAGTGGGAACCTCCCAGGCCTCACTTTTTGGGTGGCAGAATATTTGCTCAGTCCCCACTGGAGATTGCAGGGTATAGAAAGGTACCGGGACATGGGCTGGTTGGGGAAGAGGAAGTCTCCCTTAATTCTATGAAGTATTCTCAGCTATCCCTTTTCCAGGAAGGGCACACATATTTTATCAGCAGAGGGCCACTTATGGGGCACTGATCAGAGGGTTTGTTTCAGTGACTCCTGACAGCAGCTCTGTGAGAGGAACTACTTCCCCCATTTCACAGGTGCAGAATCGAAGGCCAGGAGCAGTGACCTGAAAAGTGATTTACTCCAGGTCACATAATGAGGGAGGAAAAAGAGAAGGCAATTGGATTTGATTCTAAGTCCAGTCTGTCCTTGCCTTCACACCAAAAAGCCTAGTCCTGGCATCCCCCCACTTCCATATCTGCCTTATGATGTCCCTTAGAGCAGGGTGGTTCTGATGTTGGAGTCTGGCCAATTTAAGGGACATTTCCAGGACAAAGCTCACCTAACAATCAAGCCCCCAGCTAGTGCAGGGAGACTAGGTGGGCACAAGGTGCCCATGTGGACCTGGGCATGTCAGGAAGGCTAAGATTGGAGTCGCTGCTGAGTTTACCACTGTGGAGCAGATGGCCATGACAGGGTGGGCTCCACTGTGGATTTGGGGTATCCCTAAGGTCAAGGTATCTTTGCTGCTCCCTTTGCCCTCTCATGGGAAGCTGAGACAAAGCTCCTGTTCTGGGGTTCTGAAACCCAAAGGTCATTTCTGAGTGAGAAAGCTGAGCTCCCTCCCATTTTCCCTGACCCTCCTGACAGCACCTTCAGGAGCCAGAATCAGCACAGTGAGGCTTCGCCAGGCTGCAGATCCCAAGGGTCATCCCCCAGCTCCTGGAAGGGGAATCCTGACAATCTCCAGATAAAAATATCAATCCAGTTCAAAAGTGATCAGGGGAAGCTAGATCCAGTTAGGGAGGACAGAGCCAGGAGGGCCAGGAGTGGAGGATGGGCCTCTCACTACCCCATCCTAGAGAAACTCTGCCATTGGAGGGAGAAAATCTACACTGGAATGATTCAGCTGTCCGACTCTCAGAGAAGCAGCTTAGTTCTTTGGAGCTTTATCAGCAGAGACACAACAGAGTAGCGCAGGCTACCAGGAGCTGTGCAGAAACTCCCCTTCCCCCAAACCTACTGCACACTCGGCCTCTTTTTTAATTTTCCAAAGTCAGGGAAATAAACTGCTGTGTCTGTGACAGATGCTATTTTTTCAGAGGCCTTGCTTTGGGCTTCCCCCCACCCCACGGGTGACCCCTAAAATCCATAAGGGTCTGTCTTGGCGGTGTGGTGGCATCATTACCTCCATTATAAAGGGCAGCAAACGGAAGTTTTCAGAAAAAGGGCATTCCCCTCTTTCTCCTAGCCGCCAGCCTCTGAGGGGCCGCTGGACCCCAAGACTCTGCCAGGACTGGTCTCAGTGCAGAGGGGCTGGGCTTGGGCTCTGGCTCTGAGGTGAGATGGGAGCTGTCCGCCCAGTGGTGCTGAAACTCGGCCTGCCTCTGTTGGGGTCACCGACAGAAGCTCACTTGTTCAGGCACATCCTGGGTCAGCCTTTCCGCCTCTGAGACGGGCTCCTCCCATCTCAGGTGAGAGATTCCGCCTGGAAGGGAAGTAGTCCACGCCGTCATCATTCCCCAAAACTTTAACAGCCACCTAAGTGGATTCACCGCTTCCCGTTTGCCTCCTCAGTCCATTCTCCACTCAGTACCCAGAGCGGTCTTTTCTTTTTTTTTTTGAGACGGAGTTTCGCTCGTTACCCAGGCTGGAGTGCAAATGGCGCCATCTCGGCTCACCGCAACCTCCGCCTCCTGGGTTCAGGCAATTCTCCTGCCTCAGCCTCCTGAGTAGCTGGGATTACAGGCAC
>NW_016107334.1:901408-930577 GCF_001604975.1 Cebus imitator | reverse complement strand
TGTAGTAGAGACGGGGTTTCACCATGTTGACCAGGATGGTCTCGATCTCTTGACCTCGTGATCCACCCGCCTCGGCCTCCCAAAGTGCTGGGATTACAGGCTTGAGCCACCGCGCCCAGCCAGAGCGGTCTTTTCAAGAGGCTACTCTGATCCTATGTAAAATACTCATATGGTTTTCCATATTATTCAGAATAAAACTTAAACGTTTTTGCTAGAGCTAAGAGACCCCTCCCCCTCAATTATCTGGCCCCTGTTTGCTTCTTCGACCTTAATCGCCTGTCAGGATGGCAGTAATGGGTTAGGACTGGATTAATTCTGAAATGTTTTGAAGGTAGAACTGCTTACATTTGCTGAGACCTTGGAGGGGTGTGTGGGAGAGAAATAGTGGAGTCAAAGATGACCCTGGGGGTTTGTGGTTGAGCTCCTGGAAGGATGGTGTTTCTGTTTCCTAAACTGGGAAGGCTGAAGGAGGAGCAGAGTTTTGTGGATGGAGCTCTGAGGCTGTTTCTGGACATGTTAAGTTTGAGAGACCTAGTCAAGGGGAATAGTCTAGTAGGCAACTGGACATGTAAATGTGGCCTTCAGAGGAGAGGTTCTGGCTGCAGATATTAAGCCGGGAGTGGTCAGCTTATGGATCTTGTCTAAAACCATGCAGCAAGATGAGATCACTAGAGAGTAAAAGTGCAAGGAGGAAAAGTGTTTCAGAGTCTGAACACTGGAGCACTTTGATTTTAGAGGAAGAAATGGAAGAAAATCAGTAAAGGAGACTGGGAGGGTGAGTCTTTGAAGAAGAGAACAAAAAAAGTGATGTCCCTGAGGCTGGGGGTTGGGGACAGTGGAGATGTCTTAAGAACAAAGGAGCAGTTGACTGAGCGTGGTGGCTCACGCCTGTAATCCCAGCACTTTGGGAGGCTGAGATGGGCAGATCATCTGAGGTTGGGAGTTTGAGACCAGCCTGACCAACATGGAGAAACCCCCATCTCTACTAAAAATACAAAATTAGCGAGCTGTGGTGGCACAAGCCTGTAATCCTAGCTACTCGGGAGGCTGAGGCCGGAGAATCACTTGAACCCGGGAGGCGGAGTTTGCAGTGAGCAGAGATTGTGCCATTACACTCCGGCCTGGGCAACAAGAGCAAAACTCTTTCTCAGAAAAAACAAAAGAAAAAAAGGAGAGATCAAAAATATCCAATATGCTGACAGGCCAAGAAAGATGAGGATTTACTCTTGACCTTTGGATATGGCCTCACAGAGGTCCTTTCTGAGAAGTGGAAGTAGGGAGGGGATATTAGAGGGAGGACTAAAAGACTGGGAGGAAATGATACCCAGGCAGGCTGAGGAAGAGAAAAATTGTTTGGGAGCTAGTGGGGAGGCCACAGGGAAGGAATCCCAAGAGGTGGTGAAGCACTAAACAGTTTCAGCCAGGTAAGTGACCTGTTGACAGACCAGGTCCTCCACCTTCCACATGCTTCAAAAGTTCAGTTTAGAACCAATCTGGATGCTCAGGATACACATGTTTAGGAGAGTTTTTCTTTTCTACTTTATTTCAGCTCAAAATCCCTCCTGGTGAAATGGTTTGACATTTACCCTTCTGGGATCAGAGCTACGTAGCCCCTTGTCTTGGCCAGGATGACACATGACCTGTATGAGAAACACCACCGCACATGAGCGAGTTCAATGAAGGGGTGCGGTCAGAGCATGCTTGTGCGGCTTATGTGCAGGGCACACACCCTCCAGGGCCTCCTCCCTTGCCTGGCCTGGCCTCAGGAACACCCACAGAAACCTCTTCTCACACCATTTTGCAAGTTGGGAAGAACACTGCCCCCAAACTCAGCCTGGCTCTGCTTGACTGGTTGGTTATGCAGATGGTGGCCGGCTTTCCTCTCAGGGGCCCTGGCTCAGTGAGAGTGCCATGTTCCCCAACAGCCAGTGAGGACCTCTGTGGTCCTTGCACCACCCTGCGGCACACAGCAGCCTTTCTCACTTTGTGCCCACCTTTGGAACAATGGTGCTAGTTCGCCATTCAGTGGGGGAGCGGGATGCCCTCATCTCATGCACCAAGGGCAGAGACAAGGACAAACCTTGCATTCTCAGGATTTCTGGGGCCGCAGAAGGGAAGGTGGTCAAGCGCAGGAGATGGATTCTCATGGGTTTCTTCTCGTGGATGCTTTTCTGTCTGGGGGCCCCTCAGAGGCTGCACTGCACTCGCTCCCAATGTCACCAGGGAACTGCAGGGCTGGGCTAGGTGAAACTCCCAGGCCCTGTAGCCTTGAGGGGAGTGGGCTGAGGGGGTTAGGAGAGTTGTTGGGGAGGTTGGGGTGTCCTGGGACTGCAAGGATGCTACTGAGAGAGTGAGGCTTCTGAGTGACCCCTGCTGCTCCAGTTCCTGCACAAACCACACCTCCCTGTGTGATACCCCTAGGACTGCCCCTGGTCCCCTAAAACATTTATATGTGAGCTACAGCCTGGCAACAAAAGTGTGATGTGTGAGCACCGATGGGGGACCTGGAGTCCCTACTCAGCCACAATGTGCCTTGGGCAAGTTACTGCCTGAGTCTGGGTCTCGAGTTTCCTCATTTGTCAAATGGAGGGGCAAGAACAAATTGGAATCCAAGATCCTTTCCTGTCTCAAAAGCCCTATTAGCCCGTTTGCTTCCTCTAGTACAAGTAAGGCTGGCACATTCACCGCGCAGGTATTTCTTTAGCTCTGAGCAGCAGAATGCCTCCTCCTTCCCCAGTCCTGGTCTGAATGCTCACCCTTTCCTGTCCATCCTCGCCACCCCTTTCTCCCTGTCCCTGGAAAGGCTCTACAGAGGAAGTGGCGTTCTAATTAAATGGAGAAGAGATAAGATGGCATTCCCAGCATAGGCTGGGTATATAGTCATGGAAGCCTGTCTGATTCAGAAACTGGCCAGTGGCTTGGAGTGGCTGGAATGAAGGGTGAGGGGAAGGGAGCAGGGGCTCGAGCCTGCAGAGCCTTATGATTCGTGCTCATAAACTTGGAGCTCATGCTGAAGGCAATGGGGAGCCATGAAGCAGGTCAAGGTGGTCAGAAGTTGCAATTTAGAAATGTCACTCTGAGGTGGTGTAGAGAAGTGCTTTAAGGTTTGGAGGAAGCCTGTGGATTGTCTCCTGTCCTATGGATGCCCAAGATGAGGACTGCTCTTCCAAACTCTCATGGATCTGGGTGTGGACATGTAACTAAGTCCTGGTCAATTGACTATAAGCAGAAATATCTTGTGTACCTTCCAGGGGGTGTTCCTGGAGGGAGGGGAAGTGCCCAGCATCTTTCTTCTTTCTGGATGGAATGTGACTCAGTGGTGGGCACCTGGGCTTCCTAATCTAGCCTGATTAGGTTGATATAGGTATGTTCAGCAGGCAAGGCCAGCACAAGTGACTACGTGTTGGGTCCACAGCTGCACCATGCCACCCAGTGTATTCTCCTACAGGTGCCCGAGCCTACTGCTCAGGTTTCCTTTTTTCTTTTTCTTTTTTTTGAGATGGAGTCTTACTTTGTCACCAGGCTGGAGTGCAGTGGTGCGATCTCTGCTCACTGAAACCTCCACCTCCCAAGTTCAAGCGATTCCCTTGCCTCAGCCTCCCGAGTAGCGGGGACTACAGGTGCTCACCACCATGCCCAGCTAACTTTTTGTATTTTAGTAGAGATGGAGTTTCATCATGTTAGTTAAAATGGTCTCGATCTCCCGATCACAGATGATCCGCCCACCTCGGCCTCCCAAGGTGCTGGGATTACAGGGATGAGTCTCCAAACCCAGCCACCCATGTATCTAAAACTGGCAGCAACTGTGCCAGCTCTACTACTCTCTTTTCCTCACGTTTCTGACTCTTAGCTGTCTCCTAGAGGAGTTCTTTCTAGGGGGCATCTCCACATTTGGACAGCAGGGATTGTTTATATCCACCTAGTGAAAGTAATAACAGCTGATATTCACTGAATATTACTGTGAGCAGATACTGTGCTCAGAACTTCACATGGGCGATGACATTTATTCTCTCTCTCTCTTTCTTTGAGACAGGGACTTGCTCTGCCACCCAGACTGGAGGGCAGTTGTGCAATCATGGTTCGTTGCAGGCTCAGGTGATTTACCACCTCAGTCCCCTTAGTAGCTGGGACTACAGCCACACACCACCATGCCCAGCCCATATATATATATATATATATATATATATATATATATATTTGCAGAGATGGGGTCTTAGCATGTTGCCCAGGCTGGTCTGGAACTCCTAGGCTCAAGTGATCCACCTTTGTTGGCCTCCCAAAGTGCTGGGATTACAGGTGTGAGCCACCACACCTGGCCTCATTTATTGTCTCTTAACCTCCCTGCCTTCTTTCTTCTCAAGCTACACCAGGGCGTGAATGCAACAGGAAAGTTCTGGTGGAGATAGGGAGTCATTACTGATGAGGCTATTCAGGACCCTGACCCACCCTCAGCCTACTTTAATGCTCCTCCCTGTTCCAGTTGAGGAGCCAGGCTCAGCCTTGTGAAGTAAGTAGCCCGACAACATACAGCTGGAAAGTAGTGCGTATAGAAGCAACTCCAGGTCTTTATTGTGCTGAAGAAGACGCAGGAGACCCTGTGAGCTTCATCTCCGGCAGAGGACTACCATGGTGACTCTGGAGCCAGACGCTCTGGCTTTAAGTCCCAGCTCTGCCACTAACTGAGTTTCTCTGTGCCCCAGTTTTCTCATCTGAAAGAAATGGATAATGATACTGCATCCTCCATAGGATTACTGTGAAGATTAAATGCGATAATATAGAAAAAGCGCTTAGCATGACACTAGCATTGTTATTACTTTTATTATGACCAGCGTCTAAGTCCCTCCCAGGCATGGCTAGGGAGAACCAGCAGGTAGAGAGGAAAGCCAGAGCTGAGAATTTTCTGTCCCATCGCTCTTGCCAGAAGAGAGAGGACAGAGGACAGAGGAGGGGCCGCGTGACTGCCTGGGCTAGTGAGCAATTTGCTGAAGGAGCTCATTTGGTGACTCTGACTGAGTTAATTAAAGATGGCCACCAGGGGTCATTGCCATGGTGACAATTAGGCTGGGAAGGAGCCTCATTAAGGTGCGGTTTTAACAAGGCCAGTCGTTTTTAACCTGACATCTACGTGAAAGAGGGATTTTTCAAGTTGCCTCCCTTCCTTCCTTTGCTGAATTTCAGATCCATTTCTAGAGACTTCCTGCTGAAGAACAAGACAGAGGAGAATTCCTGGGTTGAGTCCCTCTGAAAAATCAACAGGGCAACAGGTTTCTTTTCTGTGGTTTTACCCTGGCATCTGAAAGGAGGCCTGGTTGGCAGAGGCTTGGAGAGCAAGGGGAGGGTGGAGGTGATGAGGTCAGAGGAGGTGAGGAAGGGATTCATGTTGATTTGTATTCAGCATGGAACTGGAGGCCTTTTCTGGAATTAGAAAGGTTGCTTCTGCCACCCGGTCACTTCCCAAACTGAGGTGGCAGGGACGGTGTGAATGACGGGTCAGGGGGCAGTGTCAAGCCTTTTTTTCCCAAGCTGAAAGGAGAAAGGCAGGAGGCTGAAGCCCTGTCTTAATTCAGACAACTTTAAAAAGTATGTATTTTTCTTATTTCCATAACAGTACACTTATTGAGAAAAATTAGTAATTTCACAAAAGCACAAAAAGAATATCCCCTGCAGTGCGTTCATAAGATGGAATGACTGGATGCATTTTCTTTGTGACAAGAAGCTGAGCACGGCCAACCAGGAGCTGGACTGGGGAAGGAAGGGGATAGGGATGGGACACGTGTTTTTTCATTTATATTCTCGTCTGCTGTTTGAATCTTTATCAGGAGAGTGTAAAATAAGATCAAGTTAAAATAGCATAGACTACAACATTTTTCTTTTTTTTTTTTCCCATCCTGGCTGGCATGAAGTGGTGTTATCTCAGCTCACTGCAACCTCCGCCTCCCGGGTTCAAGCGATCCTCCCGCCTCAGTCTCCCGAGTAGCTGGGACTACAGGCACACACCACTGTGCTCAGGTAATTTTTGTATTTTTAGTAGAGATGGGCTTTTGCTATGTTGGCCAGGCTTGCCTCCAACTCCTGGCTTTAAGCAATCCACCAGCCTTGGCATCTTAAAGTGCTGGGATTACAGGTGTGAGCCACTGGACCAGGTCCTGACTTTTTTTTTTTTTTTAAGCACATTGTAAAACATTCAAACTAAACAAAGGGTAGACAAGGTGAGTTTCCTAGCTGGGTCCCACAGTCCCTTGGGGTGAGTTCCCCACCTCAGAGGCAGTCATTAATGTAAGGTTTATTCTCTGTAAGGTTTATTGCCGAGTTTAAAATGAAGAAACCGAGGCCTGCATGAGAACAATTAGACGCCAATTTATTCGGCTCCCTAGTGAGGTTCTATGGTCCAGGGAAAGGGGGCCAGAGAAGTCACACCTGTCTTCTCTCAGGCATGGGGCTATATAGGGAGGGAAGGCACTCTGATTGGCTGTGGGGAACAGGACGTGGACGTGGCAAGCTGCTATAGGTAGGTAGGCGGGATTTCTGGTGAGCGGGCTGGATGGGGCAATGGGCTATTGGGTGGGTTTTGGCGGGGCTTCTTTTAAATTTTGGTGGGGTTTTCCAACGGCTGGCTAGGTGCCGAGTGCAGAGTTTAGTGTGGAGTGCAGATCCTGGTGCTGAGTGCAGAGGGGATTTCCAACGGCTGGCTAGGTGCCGAGTGCAGAGTTTAGTGTGGAGTGCAGATCCTGGTGCTGAGTGCGGAGGGAATTTCCAACGGCTGGCTAGGTGCCGAGTGCAGAGTTTAGTGTTGAGAGCAGAGGTGGGAGTGGTGAAGCTAGATGCTGAGTGCAGATTCTGGTGAAGTAATTTCAGGCGTGGAGAGGGATGGGCGTGTCCGAGCTCCCAGTGAGGCAACCGGCCTTACAATTAATATTGGTTTATTTTGTGACTGTCTAGAGATATTCCGCATGTGTCCAAGCACACTGTGCAGCAAAGTTAGTACACTCTTCACCCTATTGTGCAGCTTGCCCCCGCTTTTGTTTATAAGTTGTTCTGAAACTCCTGGGCTCAAGATATTTTTTTTTTCTTTTTTGGGATGGAGTCTCACTCTGTCGCCCAGGCTGCAGTGCAGTGGTGCTATCTCAGCTCACTGCAACCTCTGCCTAACTGGGCTCAAGCGATTCTCCTGCCTCAGCGTCCCAAGTAGCTGGGATTACAGGTATCCACCACCACGTCCAGCTAATTTTTTTGTATTTTTAGTAGAGACAGGGTTTCACCACCTAGGCCAGGCTGGTCTTGAACTTCTGACCTTGTGATCCACCCGCCTCGGCCTCTCAAAGGGCTAGAATTACAGTCATGAGCCACCGCGCCCAGCCGCCAAGGGGTGTTTTTGCCTCAGTCTCCTGAGTAACTGGGGCTACGGGTGCATGCCGCTACACCTGGCTAACTTTTTAAGAAATTCTTTTGGCCAGGCGCCGTGGCTCATGCCTGTAATTCCAGTACATTGGGAGGCTGAGGTGGGCAGATCACAAGGTCAGGAGATCAAGATCAGCCTAGCCAACATGGTGAAACCCCATCTCCACTAAAAATACAAAAAATTAGCCAGGTATGGGTATGCTTGTAACCCTAGCTACTCGGGAGGCTGAGGCAGGAGAATTGCTTGAACGTGGGAGGCAGAAGTTACAATGAGCCGAGATTATGCCACTGCACTCCAACCTGGGTGACAGACAGAGTGAGAGTCTGTCTCAAAAAAAAAAAGAGAGAAAAGAAAAGAAAATTCTTTGAAGGGGGTAGTGGGGTGAGGTCTTGCTATTTTGCCCAGGCTGGTCTTGAACTCCTAGCCTCAAGCGATTCTCCTACCTCAGCCTCTGGAGTAGCTGGGATTACAGATGCAAGCTATTGTGGCTGGCTTGCATCTTGTTGCTTTGTTTTTTTTTTTACCTTCACATTCTGTTTTAGGGTTGGTCCCATATCAGCTTGTACAAAGCTATCTCCTTTTTTAACACATGGCAGGCTGCTGCAGGTGGGAGTCTTTGGGTTTGAACAAGAGGTGGTCCAGGATTTTAAGGGGTTCACAGAAATGTACATCCTTTCACGCTCAGCATTTGGCACAGCAGTCAGCACACAGAAGCACTTGGTAAATGTTTATGGCCGAATGAGTAAACAGCAAATAAAGAGGGAGGAGCTGGAGAAGTAAATAGAGGCTAGACTGTGTTTTGTTTTGTTTTCTTGGCTCTGTTGCCCAGGCTGGAGTGCAATGGCACCATCTCAGCTTACTGCCACCTCTGCCTCCTGGGTTCAAGTCATTCTCCTGCCTCAGGCTCCCAAGTAACTAGGATTACAGGCATGACCCACCATGCCCAGCTAATTTTTTGTATCTTTAGTAGATACAGGGTTTTTCCATGTTGGCCAGGCTGGTCCTGAACTCCTGATCTCAAGTGGTTCGCCCACCTTGGCCTCTCAAGGTGCTAGGATTACAGGCATGAGCCACCATGCCCGGCCGTGTGAATGGTTTTTGATAGCCATGCTGAAGGTTTGCATTTCCTCTGGTCAGGGATGAAGTCCCCTGAAGGCCCTCACATGGGGGCTAGCACAGTCAGACCTGCCGTCATGGAAAGTTCCTCTGGAAGCTCAGGTAGAATTGGGGTGATCACACAGATGACAGAAAATCAGGTGTAGGAGGCTGTCCTCATGTGCAGTGTCCCCCCTTTGCTGGCCCTCCTGGCAGGAGGAGTATGCACCTCCCCTCCTCGGGGAAGGCAGGCATGGCCGTGTGACTTGCTTTGACCAACAAAACATGTGGGGAAGAGGTATGTGACATTTTTCTGCAGAAGCCCTAAGGGACGTAAGTTTGGGGTTTGCTGGGCTCTCGTTCTGTTCCCAGCAGTGGTGGGAGGACGGCTCAGTCGGCAACTCCCTGCAGCCTGCATCCCGGAGTGGCCTTTGATGAGCAGAGGCTTCTTGCCCATCTTCATTTGGCATGTAAATAGGAGCGGAAATGAAACATAGCTGCTTTAAGTCACTGAGGTTTGGGGGGTTGCTATCTCTGTGCCATCACATAGCTAACCCTGACTGATACACAGCGAGCCAGATTCTGCCAGGCCGGGATTCTGCCAGGCCTGGCTTTTCTGTGGCTTGGGTCCACTCTTGGTTGACGCAGGGGATACTCAGCCTCAAGCTCCCATGGAGACCTAGATTCATAGCCTTTCTGCCCCACCCACTTTGGGTCCCATGAACATTTCTCAGAGGCGGAGAGAAACCTACAGCAGGAAGAAGACTGCAGCTGCTACTGTCTCCTCTGAGATCTGGTTTCCCGTTGCCTTTAAAGGGCCAGAAACATGAACAGCCATGTTGGCATCACCATGAGAGGAAGCTTTCTCCGTGCTCACCAGGATCCCTTTTTCTGAAAAGAAAACTGAGGCAGTAGTGCCATTTAACCGGAACCGTTCATGCCATTGTACCCAACAGTTGGTTGCCACTGTTTTCCCCATAAGATTTACCTCACAGGGCTGGAGCTGCAGAGGCAGGGCATCCTCAGATGCCATACCATCAGGGTTCGGTGACATCAAAATGGTCCTGGTCCTCCATCTCTGCTCTCCACACTGGCTTCATCCTCAGGATCCTCACCCTCATGAACACAAGGTAGCTGCCAATAGCCATCAGACGTTGTGGCTGCCTCCTTGTTCATGTCAAACAGTGAAGATGCCCAAAATTACTCCACCCAATCGACGAACCCAAGTCATCCCCAGAGGAGCTCCATTGGCCCTCTGGCTTGGACCAGCTGTTCTCAATCCCATCAGGCTCAGGGCTCACTTCTCATAACAAATATTACTATCCCAATGAAATCTGTAGAAGTAGGACCTACTTACACGTGTAATTGCAAAAATAGCAATACAATGCCCTAACTATAAAAGAAAAACAAAAGGAAATGTATAATGTAATAAAATATATTTCAAGATACATGCTAAGGCATAAGTATTCTAGAGAACAGGCCCAGTGCAGTGGCTCACCCCTGTAATCCCAGCACTTGGGAGGCCAAGGCAGGTGGATCAGGAGGTCAGGAGTTCAAGACGAGCCTGGCCGACACGGTGAAACGCCGTCTTTACTAAAAATACAAAAATTACCTGGGCATGGTGGTAGGCGCCTGTAATCCCAGCTACTCATGAGGCTGAGGCAGGAGAATCACTTGAGCCCGGGAGGCAGAGGTTGCAACGAGCTGAGATCATGCCACTACACTCCAGCCTGGGCGACGAGTCTCCATCTCAAAAAAAAAAAAAAAAAAAAAAAAGTAGTATTCTAGAGAACATAATGAAACAATCAGATGTTTTCACCTGTGCCTAAAATCTCCATGAATTCGGGAGGAAGAGATACAGCAAATACAAGTGGGTTGTTTTGGTGACCAAAGTGCTGCTGGTATTACTGCTAACATGACTGTGTTGAGATGCCTACTCTTGGGAAGATATCAAGGAAAGAGCACAGGCCTCCTCAGTTGCACTGTAGCAGTTTGCTGCAGTGTGTTTTCAATATGTATGAAAGTCTTGCAAAAAAATCTTTCTGGTAATGCGTGAGATTAGATTCTAGGCTCAGATTTTTCACCTACATTTCTGTCCAGTGGGACATTTGAAAGTCATGTGGGATTCAGGCCAAAGTTTTGCTATGTGCAACTGTCAGGAATTCTAACCTCGATTCCTGCTCACCAAATATCCACAGTGCCCCCATCATTACCAGTTATGTCCTGCAAGCATGCCCGATGCTGCTCTTGAAAACCTCTGGTCTGGTCCAATCACAAATTCTTTGCTAGGCCTGGGATTCTATTAAGAGGGAGGAGGAGGAAGGAGGAGGGAGTGGATGTAGGGAGGTTGCCAAGTGTCCACACCAGGCCTCAACTCAAGCTCACCTATTTCTCATGGGATTCATGGTTCACTCCTAGAGTCTCTTCCTGGGACTGAAACATCTTAGAAGACTCACAGAGAGACTCTCAGAAGGAATTTTGATTAGGGGTGTGTGTGTGTGTGTGTTTCTATTGAGCTGACTGGCATAGGGAATATTCATGCCTCTTAGAAAGAGTAGACAGAGATGGTTCAGTTCTGGTTCTGGGCCCACCAGGAGAGACTAAGCTTCCTCCTCTCAAATTTATCCAGCTCTTCCTACAAAGCTCCTTTCCTGCTGTTACCTCATTGGACCCTTGCCTCCTGTTGGGTTACTCATAATTTTTTTTATTAACTTTTAGGAACTCTTTACATATTATAGATGTCATTCCTCTTTTCCTTATGTTGCAGACATCTTCCATCAGTCACTTTTCATTTACCTTCAGATGAGGTATTTTTTGCTTCACGTAAGTTTTAAATTTGTATGTAATCAAGGCTGGAAATCCAGATCCCTTTGCATGCACCAGGATTGTGAGGCAGGGTGAGCTGTTGATAAGGCCTGCTGTGGTGAGGGAATTGTGACACAGGAAGGTCAGCTCACAGGCTTGTGCCTTGAGACTTAGCAAATGTTCACCAGCCTGAACAAGCCCTCCCCTCCCCTCCTCTCCCCAGGAGCCACAGCCATTTGCATGGCCTGGGACGTGGAGTTTCTCCTAAATCCCGTGAAATAACGCTCTGGAATCATGAATAGCTGGCAGTGCTGTCTGAGGAAGGCCAAGAGGTCCCAGAAGGTCCTCTCTTGGCTTCAGGAATGGGGTGTGCAGGGCATCGATGTGACCCAGGAGAGGTCACCAAGATCTGGGAGCCAGAGTGGCCAGGATGAGTCTCAGTGCTGCAACTAACCGGCTGTGTGGCCTTGGGGCAGTCCCTGCCCTTCTCTGGTCTCAGCCTCCTTTTCTGTCCAGAGAGTGGGCCTGACCACTGTGGTGTAGGTTCCAGTCACTGATGCTAACCCACCACGTTGCTCCACACACATCCTTGAAAGAGCCCCGCCGCTGGGGGCTGCCCTCAACCTGGCCTGCTCAGACTCCTCACTTGGGGCAGGAGGGGGCTTTGGTATGAGGATGTCTGGGAGTATCCAAGCCCCAGAAATAACTTGTTCCTGGTATGCGTTGTGACTTCTGAGCCTCCCTGGTGCCTGGCTTCAGCCCTGGAAGTACAGAAAGCAGGCAGGTCCTGGGGAGCCTCCACTGGGCGTCCCTGCCTGCAACATAGCAAACCTATTACAACGCACTCACATTCTGCTCTATGAATTTTGTAACAATTGGCTGGTTGGCATGAATTCCATTCTGTAGACATCTAATTAAACGTTTGTTCATTTGGATTTTGTAGTTTCCTTGTAAAAATCTGGAAGCATACTTTTGTTTTTCAACACCTTAAATTTTTGTAGCCCCAGAAAAATCCATAAGCCAAGCCCTGTGCCTGTCTTCACTGCTGGAGAGCCCAGCGCTGCACCCACACCCCACCTCCCCACCTGCCAGGTCCCCTCCAATTCCTCCCCAGGACCGATGCCCAGCTCTGAAGTTCTCCCTGCTGTCTCTTCAGCTCATCCTACACAACACAGTTGGAATGATCTTACTTGTTTTGATTATAAAGACTTTACAAATGTTAATTTAATAGTTTTTGTTTCATTTATTTTTCATGAAGGTGATTCATTCCCATGGCTCAAAATGAACAGAATGCACACAGTTAAAGTTTCCTCATCTCTGTGCCCAGCCACGAGTCTCACTCCCTGAGGACAGTAATATCCCCATTTAAAAATATCTTCCAGATATATCCCATGAACACTTACAATGCATTGTCTTTATTTTGCACCCTTCCTTCGGTTTTTTTGTTTGTTTGTTTATTTTGAGATGAAGTCTTGCTCTGTCACCCAGGCCGGAATGCAGTAGCACCATCTCAGCTCGCTGCAATCTCCGCCTCCCAGGTTCAAGCGATTCTCCTGCCTCAGCCTCCTGAGTAGCTGGAATTACAGGTGCCTGCCACCACGCCCGGCTAATTTTTTTTTGTATTTTTAGTAGAGACGGGGTTTCACCATAATGGCCAGGCTGGTCTTGAACTCCTGATCTTGCTCCTGATTCACCTGCCTCGGCCTCCTAAAGTGCTGGGATTACAGGCGTGAGCTCCCTTGTCCAGCCTCCTTCGTCCTTTAAAAACACAAATGACAGCACACGGAGCGCCTTTCTGAGCATTCATCTGCCCAGACCTTTGTTCGGGTCCCTGATGGCCTCGTGGGAAAGCTCGAACTGGGGCTAAAGGCCCTCGGTGACCTGCCGCTTCTGAGCGCCCTTCCAGGACCTCGCTCACCGCCAGGCTGTGCACACCCGAATCTCCCTGTAAGCCCCCTGCCTGGCTGTGCGGTGCTCAGGGACAGAGGCTGTACCTCACTTGTCTAGAGTCCCCAGGGCCTGGCACCCAGGGCGCTCCGCATGTCGCCGAGCGGATTCGGAAGCGTCCGGAGGCGGCGATCGCTTTTCCACAGCGACACCTCGTGGTGGATCTTGGAAGTGCAGCAGAAAAGAGCCAGGGTACGGAGCAGGAGCAGCGACAGAGGCGGGTCTTTCTGGCTGGGGACCTTCGCTGGTGCCTGAATCCTCTTCTCTTTTCTTTCCTGCAGTCCATTCTAGACCCCACCTTGTCTGCCGGCGCCCAACCTGGGGCCCAGACTCCCATCACTGGGACTGCTGTTGGCTGGAGAGACCCACCCACTGGTGATCAGCAGACGTGGGCACAGAAGAAAGTGCACGTGCATGTGTGTGCGCGCGTGTGTGTGTGGGTGGGTGTCTACGCACACGTATCTAAGGGGGTACCCAGCATATACCCTGAGCAGATTTTCAACACCACCCCTCTTCTATAAGACAAAAATTATTGGCAGTAACAATCATGCAATGAATAACAATAAATGGCAGGCAGCCAAAATTTTCTTTTATTGAATTTTCTATATGAACTCATGCCATGTCAAATATAAATAAAGAAATAATCACCATAGTACAAAAAAGGAAAAAAGGAAAAAAATTCATCTTTTTTGCACCCTTTATTTTGTACCCTTCCTTTGGTTTTTTGTTTGTTTGTTTTGAGACGGGCTGGAATGCAGTGGCACCATCTCAGCTCACTGCAACCTCCGCCTCCCAGGTTCAAGCAATAGTACAAAAAGGAAAAAATTTTAAATTACATTATTTAAACAATGGGTGGAAATATACTTACATACGGATTCGTCCCAGTAATGAATAACATTACATGAGAAATAAGACTAAAATACTAACAATCTTCAATAAAGAAGAAACTTCAATTTTAAACATATTGTTCAAATTAATAAAATATTTCCTGTATAATATAAAATTTGCATTTTCCAAACAAAACCATTGTAGCTTCACAGCTCGCTCACCGATTCACAGTTTCAAATTTTAATCACAAATAAAATTAAACAATTCAAGTTCTGCTCTACAACTTCACATCACGTGTCTGGCCTGGAGACACAGCCCGCACCTGAAGTGACTTGGTAGATTCCAACCATCAAACCTGTCTAGGGGCCGACTGTGGAGCCAGGAGTCCTTGGAATTAACTTCTATGTAGGACACAAGTTTTACCAAAGGATAGGTAATAGAAATGTGCATATTTGAAGCCTACTTATGTACTCCCAGTTACTCGGGAGACTGAGGCGGGAGTTGCAGTGAGCTGAGATCGCACTCCAGCCTGGGCCACAAGAGCAAAACTCCATCTCAAAAATAAATAAATTAATTAAATAAACAGTTTAAGACTTGAAAAGACAAATGTTGTGTGATTCTACTCGTGTGACATACCTAGAATAGGCAAATTCACAGAAACAGAAAGTGGAATAGAGGTTACCAGGGACTGGGAGATGGCAGATGGAGTGTTATTGTTTAATAGCTACAGTTTCTTTTTTTTTTTTTTTGAGACGGAGTTTCACTCTTGCTACCCAGGCTGGAGTGCAATGGCGCAATCTCAGCTCACCGCAACCTCCGCCTCCTGGGTTCAGGCAATTCTCCTGCCTCAGCCTCCTGAGTAGCTGGGATTACAGGCACGCGCCACCATGCCCAGCTAATGTTTTTTGTATTTTTAGTAGAGACGGGGTTTCACCATGTTGACCAGGATGGTCTCGATCTCTTGACCTCATGATCCACCCGCCTCGGCCTCCCAAAGTGCTGGGATTATAGGCGTGAGCCACCGCGCCCGGCCAATAGATTCAGTTTCTGATTAGGATGAAGAAGTCCTGGATAGTGGTGATGGTTACACAACATTGTGAATGTACTTAACGCCACCGAATTGTACACTTAAAAATCCTTAAAAAAATCTGCAAGGTGGCTCATGCCTGTAATCCCAGAACTTTGGGAGACTGAGGCGGGCAGATCATGGGGTGAAGAGATCCAGACCATCCTGACCAACATGGTGAAATCTCATCTCTACTAAAAATACAAAAGTTAGCCAGATGTGGTGGCGTGTGCCTGTAATCCCAGCTGCTTGGGCGGCTAAGGCAGAAGAATTACTTGAACTGGGGAGGCAGAGGTTCCAGTGAGCCGAGATTGCGCCACTGCACTCCAGTCTGGGAGACAGAGTGAGACTCCGTCTCAAAAACAAACAAACAAAATCCTTAAAACACCAAAATGAAAAAGCAGTTAAATGGTAAATTTTATGTTATGTATGCTTTACAAAGATAAAAAATCTGAAAAGAAAAAAAAGAAAACCAGGTTAGAATTAACAGACTAATTTGGGGAGGAGAGCAGAACATCTTTTTACAGACACGGTTAAGGAATTGCAAGTTGCTAATCAAAAGCATGATGACTTTCCAATTCTCTGCAAAGCACCTGCCTGCCCCTGGCTGGCTCTGTCCTACCTCCTGGCCCTTGGGACACCACTGGTGTGTCTACCTTTGTGGGTCCATGCTTTGGTTGTTCTTGTGTCTCAGTCTGTGAGGTTTTTGTCTTTGGGTTTCCAGTATGTGCATCTTGGTGTCTCTCTGCTTACTTCCCATTTTATGTATATTTGTGTGTTGTGTAAGGATTAATTGAGATGATCAGGGCCAGGCACATGTCACAGTGCCCATGACAAAGAGCCAACAGCGATTGTCTGCCGTGTGCGTGTGTGTGTGTGTGTGTTCATCTTTGCGTCTCCTGCATCTATTGGTGAGAGGGTCTGGTGTCTCTATGCCTATGTTGCTGTGTGTGTTCGTGGTGTGTATCGTCAGCGGTGTGTGTGTAATAGGCACGAGGTCCACCCCTGCTCTGTCCCGCTGGCCTTGGAGTGAGTGGATGGGGCTGTCAGGGAGGGGTGTGGCTGCCCTCAGTTCTCAGGTGCAGGGTTCTCCCGGAGCTGGCCTGATGAGGAGGGGGTTGCCCCACAGCCTGGCTTTCCTGACAGCCACACCAAAATGTGTCCAGGGCTGTCTTCTGGGTGAGTCCCAGGCCTTCCAGAAGTCCCAGTTGGCCCTGCACTTGCTCATCCACAGGCCCCAAATGGAACTGTCAGGATTAGATAGCAAATAACCCCAGCAGTGTCCAAGGCCCCTTGAGGATACCTTGAACCACGTCCTTACACAGAGCGAGCGGCATGAGTCATTAGAGCAAATGGCTCGGGAGTCACATGCAGCTCAAACCCTGAACTGGTGCCTGGAGACACACTCCATGTTCCTCCCTTAGCCAGGGAGCCTGGGCTCATCATCAGGCATCTCTGCAGGTCTCAGTTCTGCAACCTTCCAAGTGGGCACAGTCACTCCAACTGGAATCCCTTCCTCCCTCCTCCAAACACGCCCTGCAGCAGCCTTCAATGCGAACCCCTTTCAAGGCCAACAGGATGAGCCTTGTGAAGGTCTTTGGCATTCAGAGCCCTTGATGAATAGGTGGGGCGTGGGCTGGCAGTCCTGCAGCTTCAGGGTTTGGAGGGAGCAGGGCGGCCTCACAAAGGGGAAGGGAGGCTCTTACTCACACTTCCCTTTCCAGCTCCGAGGTTCCCAAGTGGAGGTGGGGCACGGATGTCCAGGAAACCTCCGATTCCGAACAAAGGTCAGCCCCTCTTGCCGCTTATGCTCTTTTGGGAGACTTGGCCTTGGCCAGTGGGAAAGAAAGGCTCCTTCTCTCTGGGTGGGGGGCAGGTGCTGGCATGGGGCTGCCTGGGAAACAGAGTCCAGTGTCTGGCTCCAATGGGCATTCAGACACCCAGGGCCTGGCTGGCTCTGCCAGCTGCCCGAAAAAGTGGGCATTGTCCCGCCTTCACCCATGCCAAGGGGGCCTTCCCTCCACTGCTCCTGGGAGCCTGGCTGACTCCTTGCTGCCAGGGTGGGCTGGGACCCAGAAGGGCCCAGAGTCAAGCAACACAACCAGCTCTGCGGGAGGAGCGGCAGGTGTGGGCCTGGGGGATGAGCTGGGACTCATTCTCATTCAAGTGCTTGGAGTGGGAGAGAAGAGTTCTGGATTCTGAACCACTCTCTGAGCTACGGGAAGGTCTGGCGTGTGTGTGTGTGTGTGTGTGTGTGTCTGTGTGTGTGTGTGTGTATGTGTATGTGTGTGTGTGTGTACGTGTGTATGTGTGTGTATACATAGAAGCAGGGACACAGGGCCTCTCAGATGCTTTGGGTATCCACGTTCCCATCTGTGTGGTCCAGCTCTGCTCTGACATTCTTCCCGAAGCTTTCCACGCTAGCAAGAAACCACAGCCCTCTTTCATCAGCCTAGAGCTCTGGGAAGGGACCCCCTAAATGCACTGATGAGCTTATGAAATCCACTTCCTGATAGGGAGACTCAGCAGGACGAGAGGCTTGTGTGGGTCCTTTGTCCGTTCCTGGAAACAGGCTTGCCTCCTGGGAGTGAGCGAAGCTGATGAGGAAGGGTCCTTCCGCTCTTTCATCCATGACACACAGGTGACTGGATGCGATGCAGTGCCCTGGACTGGATCCTAGAATAAAGCACATTCCCAGGAAAACTGGCAAAATCCAAATATGTATGGAGTTTAGTTCATGGTGGTGTAATGGTGTTAATTTCTTAGCCATGGCAAAGGTACCATGGTGATACCAGAGGTTCATGTTAGAGGTATTTCACTGTAGCATCTGCAACTTCTCTGTAAATCTAAAGTCATTTCAAAATGAAAAGCAGGTAGATGTTGTAGCAGGAGTGTTTATACCCCATCTCTTCAGCCTTGACATCCTCTGTTTACTAAGATTGCTGGAAACCTTAGCCCGAGACTGCTTCTGAGTACAGGCAATTTGCAATTAATGACCACTCCACATTCACACTGGGCCTCAGGAATGTAGCTAAGTAGAGACCAGATCGTCATCAACGTCAGGGGCTGGAGACCAGGTATCTCGTCTAATGCACTCCCTATCCCACAGGCAGTATCTACCTTGTTTGAGAGATGGAAAAACCTTGACTCAGTGGGGTTGTGAAGCTTGCTGAGGTCACACAGCCAGAACCACAGAGCCCAGGCTTGCTGCATTCTGAGTTGGGGTGTTTTGGGGTGCTTGCTGGAGTACTGTGCCCCTAGGGTGAGATTTGTATCTAGCAAACCAGCTGGCTAAGGAAATGGGTCCTGGGATACGAGCATGGTCCAGAAGAGGAGCTGTTTCAAAGCCTGCAGGGGCTGCATTCTGTCTGCAAACCAGTGGCTCCTCATGGAGGGGAGACTTAAAGGTAGCTCCATGGCTCATCAGGGGCCTGAGGCCATTCTAGAGCCCACCCTCCTCCATCACCAGTTCCTGCTGCTGTCCTGGGAAGTAAGAAAACAGCATCTCCCGCCCCCCCCCCCCCGCTCAACCCTCCTTGGGGCTCTTCTGGTCCTTTCCAGGCCCCTTGGGCAAAGGACTTTTCCTTCTCCCAATGCAGCTGCCCAGGCTGTGGGTGGCTGGGACCCAGCTGGCCCCCCTGGTGGGTGGTGGGGGGTGTGGGGAGGATGCTTGGGTGGGCGGCCAGTGAGAGCCAGCTTCCTGGGGCCTCCCTGGGGCTGAGCAGCGTGGCCACTTCCGAAGGGCCCTTTGTCCATCCCTTTATCCAGAAGAGCGGCCACAATTGTGCAGGGCACAAAGCCCCTGTGGGCCCTGACTTCCCATCCCTGCCTGTGGCCTGCCTGGGAGAGGGTTTCCCAGGCTCCTCGAGAAGGCAGCCTCCTGCCCCCTCCTAGGCAGCCAGGGACCCAGACCTTCTACTTCCGGGCCCAAGATCTATTCATCTAGTCACAGCTTTCCACGCCAGCTCCCCTTCCCCCCAGGGGCCCAGCCATTCACACAGGCCACGGGCTCACTGCTCTCCACTGCCCATCCTGGACACACACAGGCAAACAGTTCCCAGGCTTACCATGCAGGTGGTGAGGGAGACCCCAGGAAGATGCTGCGTGCCCCATTCACCCACTGCAAAGCATTTCAGGAGGATTTGCTGGCATGCAGGCAGCCTGGGGTGGGGGATTGAGTGTGGTCGCCCCAAGAGGCAGCTGGAAAGTGGGGTACAGCCTGGGAGTGGGCGGGAAGCCATGCCTGCAGGATCCTTGTGCAGCTGTGCCAGGGGAAGGACAGAGGGAAGGAGGGAAAACGGAGAAGGAAGGAGGTCTTTGCCTCCTCCTCACCCCTCCTTGTGCCTTTAAGTGTTGGCATGCTAAGCCCTGGGACCCCATCACTGCATTCCGTCCTTCTCGTGCCAGCACTACCTCTTCTTATAGACAACCAAGGCTGGAAGGGGTCAGGTGACTTTCTCAAGGTCTCACAGTGGAATTCAAGGCAGTGGATCTTTCACCCTGAAGCCTGTGCTTCCCCTTCAGGAAAGCGGGCAGGGAATGCCAGGGGGGTGAGCCACACAGCCAAGGCTGCAGAGGCTGCTCCAGAGCTGGCTGCCTTGCCCAGCCTGCCCAGGTCCTGGGGCTCTGTGGGAACCCAGCCTCGGCTGCTCCCCTGGCAGTGGCCATCTCTGCTCGGTGGAAAGACTGGCCTGTCTACGAAAGGGCCAGAAAAACCCCTTCAGCCTGTTTCATCCCTTAGCTCTCTGCCCACCACTCACCCCACAAGAGGGACTGAGGATGGTGCTCCTGGGCTTATGCATATGCCCCAGGAGCTCTCCTGCAGGAAATCCTGGCCCACCCAGTGGTGGAGGACTCTCACCCAACCTGTTTTCGTCTGGGATAGACAAGGCGGTGACTCAAGGTCTAGAGGTCCTTCTGGAATCTGGAATACCATTCCTAGCCCCAGGGGCCAGGCTCAGGGCATCAGCCCTCCAGAGACAGCCAGCCCTGCCCTGCCCTGCCTCCAACAAGCCTGGGGTCCTTCTGGTGTCCTCGGGAGCAAGCTCCTTTCTGGGTTTCTCTGCAAAGTAGAGTAGCTGGGATTAGAAGCACCCACCACCATGGCCGGCTAATGTTTTTTTGTATTTTTTGTGGAGACAGGATTTCACCATGTTGGTCAGGCTGGTCTTAAACTCCTGAACTCAAGCAATCCACCTGCCTTGGCCTCCCAAAGTGCTGGGATTACAGGTGTAAGCCCCCATGCCTGGCCCACATCCAGACTTTCTGATTCGGTGCCTGAGGGTACCCCACTCACCTGGCCCCTCTCACGCCCCTCTCTTCCCTCTGCCATCAGCTCTCTACAGCCCCTCTTCCTTCTCCATCTACCCTGTCATTTTCTGAGCTCAGCTGTGCCATGTCCCCAATGCCCCCAGAAGTCCAAGCTCCGCAGCAGGCCTTGCACAGGCCTCCTGGAGCTGGCCCCCTCTGCCGCTTGCCCCAGCAGACCTGCCTTAGCACCTGCCATGCCTTTGGGCCAGACACTATCCCTCCTTCCTCGCCTGGACTGCTCCGAAACAAGCATCCGGTCTCAGTGGCCCCTTCATATGGAGGCCTCTCTGCCTCTGTGGCCCCGTTGGCTGCCTTAGCTGCTCCTCTTCAAGGCTTCTCCTTGGGCCTGCATGCTGCATGCTGACACTCAGGCATGGGATCAAAAGTCTGGGTGTGGGCCAGGTGCAGTGGCTCATGCCTGTAATCCCAGCACTTTGGGAGGCCGAGGCAGGCAGATCACTTGAGGTCAGGAGTTCAAGACCAGCCTGGTCAACATGGCGAAACCCTGTCTCTACCAAAAAATACAAAAAATTAGCCAGGCGTGGTGGCTGGCTGTGGCTACCCCAGGGGATGCAAGGCTTCCAGAGCAAGGGAGTCTATGTCTCTCATCCAGCTGCACCTCAGACCCCGAATAAAAGTCGCTACCATTGAATGAATATAATGAATGTTTCCTGTGCACCAGACACTGCAGAAGGTGTCATCTACCACCCCTCAGTGACTCTTCACCCCTCTTATATTTTATCACTAATAGTAAGTACACACAATAATATATGCTGCCTTTAAGCCCATTCTGCAGGTAAAGAAACTGAGTCCCAGAAAAGCTTCCTGTTCAGGTGTATGTTTGAATCTTCTGTGATAGGTACTGTCTCTGGGAAAATATGAATAAAACGATGAATAAACCACAAGGATCTTAGGAGATGGGCAGGGAGAAACTTGCTGCTTCTCTCACCAGGGAGTAGCCTTGGGTTCCTGATCCCAGCAGGGACTGTGTCCCAGCCCAAGGGGCTCCAGAACCTTCTGAGACTAGCTGTGAGAGCTAGCCTCAGGTAGGAGATGTATTAACCTCATTCTGTGAGCTCTGGCCCACCGCTGTAAAATGGGCACTGCGATCCTGCCCTGGCTATATGCTGGTTTCGAGGGGTCAGGCTCAATCTTGAATGTCAACATGCTTTGGAAATGGTAAGCCGGGTGTAGTGACTCACTCCTGTAATCTCAGCACTTTGGGAGGCTGAGGTGGAAGGATCCTTTGAGCCTGGGAGTCTGAGATCCACATGGGCAACACAGTGAGGCCCCATCTCTAAAAAAAATTTTTACAGCACTTTGAAAGGCCCAGGCGGGCAGATCACTTGAGGTCAGGAGTTTGAGAATAGCCTGTCTCTACTAAAAATACAAAAATTAGCCAGGCTTGGTGGCAGGTGCCTGTAATCTCAGCTACTCAGGAGGTTGAGGCAGGAGAATCACGTAAACCCAGGAGGCAGAGGTTGCAGTGAGCCAAGATCACGCCATTGCACTCCAGCCTGGGCAACAAGAGTGAAACTCCATCTCAAAAAAAAGAATTAATAAATGAATAGATAAATTTTAAAAATTAGCCAGAGGTGGTGCACATCTATAGTCCCAACTGCCTGGGAGGCTGAGGCAGGGGCATCGCTGAGTCAGGGGGATCGCTGAGCCGAGGAGCTCGAGGCTGCCCTGAGCCAGGCTGTAGCCGGCCACTGTGCCGTGAGCTCAGAGGGGGGTGAGATGGTGGCAGGTCGCCAGGAGCTGGGGCCGCACAGGCTCTGTCCACCTGCTGTGCCGGGGAGGAGGGAGGAGAGGAAGAGGGAGGGCACTGCTGGGGCAGTGGGCACAAAGGCGGCACCAGGTCAGGCAGGCCTAGTGGCAGTGGCAGACCAGGGTCAGTGGCCTGGGTGAGGTCTAGGGCACCCAGATGCCCATCCTCTTCCCAAGGCCACCATGGCTTCCTGCAAATCCTGGGCATAGGGAGGGGTAGAGCCAGAAGGGCAGAGCAAACCATAGCCTGGGAGGGGCACCTGTGAGAGAGGCCTGGGAGGAGCACCTGTGGGCCAGGCCTGGGAGGGGCACCTGTGAGAGAGGCCTGGGAGGAGCACCTGTGGGCCAGGCCTGGGAGGGTCTGGGGCTGCATGGGAAGGAGCCGTGGCCAGTGAAGTTAGGCTGAGTGTCACTCACTTAACAACTTTCTTGAGCCCCTTTATTGAGTATGATGATCGGGGCATCATGACATACAGCTCTGAACCAAACAGACGACCATCCCTGCTTCGAGGAACTGACATTCTGGAGGAGAAGGTAATAAATGAGATAGATAAATAGAGAGACGAGCTGAAAGTGAGGAAGAAAGTGGCAAGGTGAGCAGGGTGTGTGGGGCCGCCATTGTAAACGGGGAACCTCAGTAGGCCTCATTCAGAGGGCGACATTTGAGCAAAGGAATGAAGCCAACCAAGACGCCAACCCACCCATGTGCGCTTTTGAGTCAAGTTCGGTTGTAAGCGCCAAGACTGCAGGGGAATTGGTTGTTTTCATTGATGGATCCCAAGCACTTAGGTAGGGCCTGGTGCCTGGTTAGAGAAATATTTGAGGTTATGATATAAATGAAAAAAGTAGTCCAACATTTGGCATCCAGTCATTGCTGGGGCTGGTGCGGGGATTCTCCTAGTGAAGATTCCAGCCCCCACCCGCCCGGGACCAGGCTTGAAAGCCACTGACCCTACCAGAAAAGCAGGGAGGGATGGGGAGGGGGGCAAGGGGCAGGCCAGCTCCAGGGTGGGAAGTTTGCTGTGTACACGCGAGACTCTGCTGTCTTGCTTGGGTTCCTGGGTCTCATAGGGTCTGTGGTACTGTGGTGCTGTGTGGTCAGAGACCTTAATGGTGGCTGGGACCCTCTCATGTGCTCTGGAGCTGGGCTGCAGTGGCTCACACGAGGCCGCTCAGGGTGTTCTATATCAGTGGGGGTAGGGCAGGGGCTATAGAGGGTGTTCTGTGTCAGTGGGGGTAGGGCAGGGGCTACAGAGGGTGTTCTGTGTCAGTGAGGGTAGGGCAGGGGCTACAGAGGGTGTTCTGTGTCAGTGAGGGTAGGGCAGGGGCTGTAGAGGGTGTTCTGTGTCACTGAGGGTAGGGCTGGTTGCCTCCTGCTGCCCCCTAGGTTGCTGGGGTGCCCGGGAGTCACCTGCCCCCCGCTTCATGACTGGGTCCTGATGCCATCCTAAGTCTCCGTGGGGTGGGGGAGGTGTGGCTGCTTGCGGGGTGTCTACCTGGGAGAGAGGAGACTCTAGGTCATAGGCCCCGTGAGGCCCTTGGCAGGGGAGCACCCTAGAACAGGGAGCGTCCATTTCTTCGTGTGGAAGATACCAACCTGCCTGTCCTAGGGGCTGCTGTGAAGACTGAAGGAAAGCATGGACCTGGCAGCGCCTTTAAAAGGCCCCTGAGGGGCTGTGCTGGGTTAAAATCCCACCTTCCCCCAATTCCTAAGCTCTGTGCCCTGTGAGGGCTGCATCTGCCCCAAGGGGGCGCCCCTTCCTAATTTTCACAAAAGATTTGCAGGGGCCAGCGGTCGAGATGGGCACAGTCCTTATCTAGCAGGAGAGAGGGTGGGCTGGCACCCGAAGCCCTTGGAGACTCTCTGTGGTTAAAACACCTTCCCCAGTGCGGATGTTTGTCAGCTCTCAGAAGCAGGTAGAGCGGGGATCCCATCCCCAGTGGCAGATGAGAGAGGCCTGGATGACCTGTGAAGAGACCCATGTGTGGAGGTGCGGCCAGCAGTCCCAGGCTATAGTCCACAGTCGCCCTGGGGACCCGCATGTCACCTGCCCGGGTGGCAGCCGGTGGAAGCCTTCCAAATGTCCCACATCCCTCTCAATTCTGCAATCCCAGTCCCTGCCTACCAATCATCCCATCACCCCAACACGGGGAAAGGAGGAAATAGCCAGGAAAGTCTTTATTTGCACCAGGTTTGCCATTTCCTGGTCTAAGTAGAGTGTCAAGAGAGTGACAAGCTAAAATCTGCTGATTACCGTGGCTTCAAGGCAGTGACCAGTGCCTTTCACTCAGCGGTGTGGGTCTGAGGGTGGAGGTGGCAGGCAGGGACCGACATAGAGTCACCAGGAAATCAGTTGGGGTGTTTTGATTTCAAACCCAGGTTGTTGGTCTGTGGCTAGGGTCTGCTCTTCCCCGATGCCCCCATATCCTATGATAACACTTCGGAGTTGTCATTCAATCCAATTGAACAGCCTGCCCTCTGGGGGCCTACATGTTGGACAGCTGAGGCTGATGGAGACACACACACAGAGCCATTTAATCCGTCCAGCAGCGGGGACTGTTTGCAGAAGAGATTTCATTTATTTTGCCTCCAGTCTCCAGGAGGCTTGGCGGGAATAAACCCTTCCTCTGGGTAGGCTGGTCAACTCTGCGGCTTGTTTGCAAGCGTGTCTTAAACATGTGGTGTCATAGGAATAAGGATCGTGGGAAGCCTGGTTCCAGCTCTCACTTTTCGTTTTATTGATTTTGTGGGCACTTGTCACATCAGGCACACCACAATCTGGACTGGGGTTTCTGGCATTCCTGGGGCCCATCCTGCCCTGGTGGGGCCCCCTTTGTCACTGGGGCTGTTTTCTAGGTTCCAGCGCGCTGCTGGCCAGGGCTCAGAAGGAGGCTTGGAGCTGAGATCTGGACTTCCCGGGCGAGCAGCACTGCCCTCCTCCAAGGCAGTCATGTGCCCCGACCTCTAGGTGGCCAGGGTGGGGAAGCTGAGCCTTGATCTTCCGACCTGTTAGCCCCAGAGGATCAGTCAATTAATCCACTAAAGCTTGGTTGTTTTTATCTGACTCCGAACACTGTTGCCCCACCAGTCCCCTTTGTGTCCCCTAGGGGCTGAGAGACCAGACAAGACTAAAACCCACAGAGGGGTCAGAGGGGAGGGTCCGGCAATTAACCCTGCATCCTGAGCAGGGCGGAGTCAGGGGTCAGTGGGGGTGGGGAGGGGCTGCCCACCAGCTGCCACACCCAGGAGGAGGTCTCCCGGGACACCCACAGGTGGGATTCCAGGCAAGCAGGGCTCGGGAGGAGCTGGGGAGAGAGAGGGACCTCTGAGCAGCTCTTCCACTTCCCCGCACATCAGGGCAAGGCCCATCCTACTCCTGCCCAGGCCTCTTCTGGGGTCGGACCCCTGCCCCCCACCCCATCTGAAGCAGCAGCTGATTCCCTCCCCTGCTGTCCCTCCTCCCTCCACTCCACTTTCCGAGGAGAATAACCTGTGATAATTTTTTCTTCTTCTTTCTGGCAACTAATGGACTCCTTAAATAGCAAAAATTGCGGCCTGTAATTAAGATCTTGCTTTTTAAATGATTAATCACTGTAGCCCCTTTGAGCGGCATCCCACTTCCCACTCTCCTCACATTGAAATGCAGATCGTTGGCAAGGGAGGGAGGCGCTCCCAAGCCACTGAGGAGCAATTAAACCTTCCCAGCTGTCACTAGCCTGCCTCGCTGCCTCCCGGCCTGTCCAGACGCCTCGGAGGGAGAGCGCAGGGCCCCTGCTCCCCAGCGGCGCCAGACTCACCAGCAGCCTAGCCAGGAGGCACCGGGCCGGTCCGCCTCCAAGCCTGACCCTGGCTTGCCCTTGCCTGGCAGCCCAGAAGCCGGCTTTCAGACACTCCCAGGAAGTCAGGTCCTGTTTGCTGAGCACTTGCTGGGTACCAACACCATAGTCACAGCATCTCATTCAATTTTCACAATAAGCACCTGACAGAAATGTGAAGATGCCCATTTCTACAAAGGGGCAAGTAGAGGCACAAATTCACAAAATCCAGAAAGGGTCACATCAGGATTTCAAACAAGGACGGGCTGATCGAAAACCTAGCCTCCACGTCATTGGCAGGAGGTCATGGGAGACCTCACTGAACACACACACACACACCACACATGCACACACACACAACGCTCTTTACCAGCTTGCAAAGAGCTTTCTGGGTTGATCGCTTTGAAGCGTGTCTTGCAAACGGGTGCCATCATTTGCCAGCCTGTGGCATGTTTCCAAGCCTCCTTCCATTGAGGTATACACGCAATGACAGCACGATTCGGGGTGGTAGGTCATTGGAGCTAGAAGGAAACTTGGAATCCCCAGAGCCCAAACACCTTTTTACTCAAGAGGACACTGGAGCCTGAATGTCAAGAGACTTGGCCGACTTCACAGGTCACATTTTCAGCATTCAGCAGGTGCCAGCTTCATCGTAGGTGCTCGTGGATCTGTGGACTAGTAAACATGGAAAGATGTATTTCTTCCTTTAGGGTTCTACTGTTGCATTTTTCAAAAGGGATTTTTGTGTATTTGTGTGGTGGCAGCAGGCGGTTGGGGGCAAAGGGGCTCCATCCATACTGACTTTCAGAGAAAAGGGGCAGGAGAGAAAGGGAGGCAGATACAAGCATGAACGGGGCTGCTGTGTGTGTTGTGCACACAGATGTGCTGGGCTAGGAACGCTGGAAAGGCTTTTCGCTGCTGGCTATGCCAAGATGCATGCATGGCTTAGTGTGGGCCTGGACCAGGGCTGGAGGAAGGGGAAAGCCGGCTTGCTACAAAAGGAAATCTGATCTCTGGCAGGGAGCTGATTCTGAGGGAAACCCAGGCCTAAATCGTCAGTAACCCACCCGGTTAAGACCCTAATGATAGCCTGTGGGCTGCAGGTGGCACCTGCTGCCTGTAGGGCAATTTGACAAGACTGGCAACATCACAAATGCACATAAGCTCTGGCCCAGCAAACCCCATCTTGGGAATGCAACCTACAGGCGCACCCACACTGCGAGAACTCACTCATGTGCAAGGCGATTTGTTGCCGCATCATTTGTGGAAAAGGTTGGAAACCACCCAGATGAGCCTCAGAGAGGATGAGTCTGGGTGAAACCATGTAGCTGAGTAAGAGAATGAGAACAATCTCCTTGCTCTGATAAAGGTTGCAAAGATCCCCATGATTCTCTACCACAAAGAAAAACAGCATGACACAGTGCACTACGCCACCTTTGTGTGAAAATATGAGTCACATTTGCATTGTCATGCATTCTTCTTTGTACATGTTTATGTACAAAGAAGCTCTGGAAGGACACATAAGAAACTAATAACAGTGATTATCTTGTAGGGAGTGGTGAGAACTGAGCAGACGGGTGACAAGGCTGCGAAGGAGACTTCTCACCACAGAACTCTTTTTTGGACTAGATGAAAGTATCAGGTATTCAACGCCTGTAACCCCGGCACTTTGGGAGGCTGAGGCAGGTTGGATTACCTGAGGTCAGGAGTTCGAGACTAGCCTGGCCAACATGGTGAAACCCCGTCTTTACTAAAAACACAAAAATTAGCTGGGCATGGTGGTGGCCGCCTGTAATCCCAGCTACTCAGGAGGCTGAGGCAGGAATTGCTTGAACCTGGGAGGCGGAGGTTGCAGTGAGCTGAGATTTGCACATTGCACTCCAGCCTGGGTGAAAAGAGTAAAACTCTGTCTTAAAAAAAAAGTATTAGCTACTAAAAATGAATCTGAATGGTCTTATACGTCTTTATTGATCTGGTATAGACTTACTTACAAGCCCCTACAAATCACCAACCCCCAGCCGATGATTCCCACTCTCTTAGGGGTACATGCCCACCCCACTGGGTACACACTATCACAGGAGGTGCGTGTCCTGAGACAACACACTTGTGGCCTGGCCGCGTGAGTGTCCAGGGCCGAAGGCCATGCTGGGCCTTCTCTTCCCTTTCCTTCCTCGGGGGCATCCAGCCTTACTTAGCTGGGCTCACATCAGGACTCACCCAATCATCCAGACATGGCTGTGGCCCCCCTTTGCCTTGCACCTCCAGAGTGTCAGGCAGGTTGAAGATCTCTGCCCCAGCCATATGTGTCTGTGGCACGTGCACATGCACAATCACATGCACGCAGCCTCGCACACAACATGCACTTGTAGGCACACAGGCACACCCGGCACATGCAGGCCTGGATGCCTCAGCCACAGGCAGGAGCAGGGCATAGACAGGCCTGCATGACACCCAGGAGAGGAGGAGCTGGAGGAAAGGAGGGAGCTCCCCATCCCTGGGCTTCCCACCCTGGGCTCCTCCATCGCTGGGCTCCTCCATCCCTGGGCTCCTCCATCCCTGGACTCCTCCATCCCTGGGCTCCTCCATCCCTGGACTCCTCCATCCCTGGGCTCCTCTATACCTGGGCTCCCCTCCATGGGCTCCTCCATCACTGGACTCCCCCATCACTGGGCTCCTCCATCCCTGGGCTCCTCCATCCCTGGACTCCTCCATCACTGGACTCTTCCATCCCTGAGCTCCCCTCCATGGGCTCCTCCATCCCTGGGCTCCCCTCCCTGGGCTCCTCCATCCCTGGGCTCCCCTCCCTGGGCTCCTCCATCCCTGGGCTCCTCCATCCCTGGGCTCCTCCATCCCTGGACTCCTCCATCCCTGGGCTCCTCCATCCCTGGACTCCTCCATCCCTGGACTCCTCCATCACTGGGCTCCTCCATCCCTGGGCTCCTCCATCCCTGGGCTCCCCTCCCTGGGCTCCTCCATCCCTGGGCTCCTCCATCCCTGGGCTCCCCTCCCTGGGCTCCTCCATCCCTGGGCTCCTCCATCCCTGGACACCTCCATCCTTGGACTCCTCCATCACTGGACTCCTCCATCCCTGAGCTCCCCTCCATGGACTCCTCCATCCCTGGGCTCCTCCATC
>NW_016107334.1:862286-900908 GCF_001604975.1 Cebus imitator | reverse complement strand
GGCTCCTCCATCCCTGGGCTCCTCCAACCCTGGGCTCCCCTCCATGGGCTCCTCCATCCCTGGGTTCCTCCATCCCTGGACTCCTCCATCCCTGGACAGCCCCCTCCCTGGCAGACCCCCCCAGCCATCACCTGACACAGTCCAGGTCCAAAGCAGGCTCTGAGGCTTCACATTCCCAGGGCTTTGAGGAGGGGGGCACACATGAGCTCAGGAGGCCACCCTGGGTTGGAACCCCAGCGCTGCTGCCTGCCCCGGTGTGCCAGGGCCTGCAAGTCTAGAAACCGAGGCACAGGAAAGTCAAGTGACTCGCTGAATTCCCCCAGCCCGTGAGCAGTGGGGCCAGGATTATATCCATGCAGGCTGGCTAGGAGGCCGTGGTCCTCCTCACGCTGCTGGCTGCCTCTGAGTCCTGTGGATCATGGGGCTTCCTCTCAGCTTTCTGGGGCCTTCTACCTCATCTAAGATGGGGTGAGAAATGGGGGCTTAGGAAGCAAGAAGGTTATTATCAGGGCCCTTTCTCCTCCATACCCGCGTAAGAGGTGACTCACTGGCTTCTGCTCAGGGCCTGACACATGCTGAACAAAGGGTCATTGGCCTGGTCCTCCTGGGCTCGTTTCAGGACAAGAGCCCCTGGGTGCATGCGGTTCCTCAGGAAATGCATTTGCTCCCAAACACCACCCAGGGATGAGGTCTCCTGGGGCAAGGGCAACCCAGAGACCACCGCCATTAAGAAAGGGGCAGCCCATCTCACCACGCCCTGAACCAGTGCCATCCTGGGTCCTCATGCGCATCATGGCCCTGTCACCTGCTCCCAAAGTGGCTCTCAGTGGCACAGCCTCTTCTGTCACCCTGAAAGTGCAAGGCCAGGAATATGGTCAGGTAGAATTGTTTCCGGCTGCAAGTAATCGATGGGCAGGGACTTATGCAAATACAGTCTTATTCATCTCTCACGGCAAGAGGGTGTGGGGCCAGGATTGGGCCTGGGACTCAGTGAAGCCAAGGAATGGGCTCAGCTTTTCTGGTAGCCATGGGACTTGAGTCTGAGGCTTTCTTTTTGCCTGTCCCCTTACAACACATTACATCAGCCCATCAGGGAAAAGGACCAGTGAACCCTGATTCGTTAAATCCAGGAACAACTTCAGCATGAACGAAGGCCTGGGGAGGGTGCCTGTCTAATACAGGGGATTCTTGTGGCTCCCAGCTGGCACCTCCCCACCATCCCGACCTGGAGGAGACGGAAAGGGAGGTCAGTGGCTCTTCCGTCTCCCCACCCCTCCCACATTCCAGGACACCTCCTGGAGCCACACTGTGCACTGGGCTGGCCCAGCCCAGCCCGTTCCCATCCTCCCTGGGTGTGATGAACGCTAGGGCTGCTTAGAGTCACAAATTAGGTTGCCAAAGGCATCCCCCGTTTGGCCTGGAAATACCTCCCAGCTGAAAGGAGGCACGTCTGGGCTGAGCAGACGTCTTTATTCAGCTGTAATTGATGTTTCACAGACGTCTGTAACTCCGTCTGGAGGGACACAAAGCGCCCCCATGCTTGGCCCAGGCAGCCGCTTTATGTCACCCCTTTTCATCTGGCAGTCAAAAGTGTAGGAGCCGCCTGGGCTCTCCTGCTTGGTCCCTGGGCCAGGACAAAGGCAGGTGCTGCACACAGAGGCCACCCGGTGGGCCTTTACCTCCTGGAGTGCTCCATGCTAATCTAGCGCCAGGCCAGACCCCTCCTGCATGGCGATGGACTGCAGGGACAGCCGCTGAAACGGGCAGAGCCCTGGCTTACTGGGAAAGGGAGTGTCTCCCAGCAGTCAGATCGAGCCAGTGGGTCCACCTGAACCCAGACTCAGTTGGCTGAGATGGAAGGTGAAGGGCCTTGTATTGGAGCAGGGGTTCTCAGCCTGGCACCCAAGGCCCCCAGGGGAGGGACATTCGAGCCTCCGCAGTCACAGGCAAATCTATGCACAGGTCTCTTTCTCTAGGAAGAAGCTCAACAGCTTTCATCAGATGCTCAAAAAGGTAAGTCCTACCAGGCACAGTGGCTCACACCTGTAACCCTGGCGCTTTGGGAGGCTGAGGTGGGAGACTCGCCCGAGCCCAGGAGTTCAAAACTAGTCTGGGCAACATAGCAAGACCTCATCTGTTAAATTTTTTAAAAATTAACCAGGTGTTGTAGTGCATATCTGTAGCCCCAGCTACTGAGGCTGAGGCGAGACGATCCCTTGAGCCCAGAAGTTTGAGATTATAGTGAGCTGTGATCATGCCACTGCCACTGCACTCCAGCCTGGACGACAGAGTGAGACCTTGTCTCTAAAAGAAAAAAAAGAAGAGGTAATTTCTACTGCTGGGCTCACCCAAACTCCCATTTTACAGACTAGAAAGCAGAGGCCCAGGGAGCAGGGATATCTCGCCCAATGTCACAGGATAAGTAGGTGGTGGCACTTGGGTCTTTACCCCTGCTCAGAGATTCTGCTCTGCCAGAGATTGCAAGGTCAGGGGCTGAGAGAGGCCAGGCAGGTTACCCTAAGGGGGCATCCAAGTTCCCTGAGGAGGGGCCGGGGGGACGGGAATGTGCAATGATCTGCCAGGGAAAGCCCGGTGGAGCCAGACTCTCAGGGGGAAACAGATTTTTTAAAAATGGGAAGTTTTCCAATTAAAGAATGCTGATTCATAGCCTGCAGAGTGCAGTTTGAGACTTTTGGCGTTTGCCTCACTGAGTTCCTCCTCTTCTGTTCTGCAGGCAAGAGAAGCTCCAACATGGCCACAAGAATCCAGATTCTCCCTCTGAGCCCCTTGCCCTGAAGCCAGAAGAGGGCTGCAGTGCGGAGCTGGTGCCCAGAAACTCTTGCCAGTCCTCCGCGGTGCCTGGAGAAGGACTGCAGCTCGCGGGCTGTGTGGCTTCTGCTTTTGGTTGTCAGTCCCAAAGGGGATGCCCATCTCCAGCGACTGCAATTCCTCCCCTTTCCTGAGCCCTGCTATTTCCCAGGCTGGAGGCAGAAGTGACAGGTTAATGGCCGGCTGTGCTGGCCCTGCAGGGTTCCCTGACCTTCCCTCTGGGTTTGGCATGATCCTACAGCATCCTCCAGAGACGGCAAGAGGAGACCAGAGCGGGAAAGACAGAAAAAGAGAGAGAGAGACAGCCACAGAGAGGACAAAAAGAGAGAGACAAGGAGGGAAGGGAGACAAGGGAGCAGAGAGGAAAAGAGAGAGAGGAGGAGAGAAAGAAGGAGAATCAGCTCAGTATAGAGAGAGAAAAAGAGGGAGGATCGGAGAGAGACGGGAAACGAGGCTGCCTGGAGAGAGATGGGAGAGAGACTCAGAGAGCCAGAGAGCAAGACTGACAGGCAGAGAGCCAGAGGCAGAGCCCAGAGAGGAAAGAGGCCAAGAGGAGAGGAGCTGAGAGGCCACAGAGGAGGTGAGAGGCCGGAGGGGAGAGAAGGCAGGGAGCGCAGAGCTCCAGATGTGGGTGGGCCCTTGGGGGCGGGGCATGGGAGGGGGTGAAGGAGTGTCTCTGCGGTTCTCAGGCTCTAAGCGCGAGAATCAGCGCTCTCCCAGACCATTCGCTCTTCGCTGTGATGCCTGGGCCACGCCCACCTGCATCTGAAGCGCAGGTGAAGGCAGAGCTACCCCGTGCGGGGCCCACGATGCAGACTTCCAGAACTCACCTGCTCTAGACCACGCGCTGAAAGGCAGAAGCAGAGCTCATGCTGGGATCCAGGGAGGCGCTGCAGACGCGACACCCCACTTGCACATCAAAGGAGTTTACATTTATTTGGGAACAGGTAAGACACCATTTTTCAAATTCTTAAAATTAAAAAAAATGTTATTAGTTTTTAGGGTAACAGCACAGGAGGGGGTCAAGTGAAAAATAAAATTCCCCTTCCCTACAATACCCTCAAATACAGTCTAGGGGATGGGATTTAAAATACTGGGGTTCCCCCATCCTTCCCTTCCCTCAGTGAATGGGATTGGAGCTATTGGTTGGCATCATGCCATGGTTCTATCTGTTAGGAACATGAGAAATGCCAGGTCCTTAATGACATAGCTTTTCACAAGTCCCCACACAGCTAAATACGTGCACAGGTGCGTGGGCTCACACACGAACACACACACACACACACACAATTTATGCTCCAAGTGCAGCCCCTCGTGTATCCAGGGCCTCCACTAAGTAACCTTTCATTACACCTGGGGGTAACAGCCAACTGTAGAGAGGCTGGAACACATATCAGGCACTGGTGTGCTGCTCATAACTACGGCCTTTGGGACACTTCACTGTCTTGTTCTCGGCGAGTCAGGCGGGTGCATTTCAGGCACAAGAGAAAGATAAACAAAACTCGGCCAACAGGGGAGATGTCTGGGGGGAAAGATGAGCAGATAGGCCAGACTCATTCCTTTGTTTTGCAATGATTGAGTCCTTCTTCTAGCATTTACAGTTGTGTTTATCTTGTATGCATTTAATTGATAGGCATGTAATGATTCACACTCAAGATGTTTTTAATTAAAAATGCTGTGCAAGTCCAGTTGGATATGCACTCTTTCTTGCATACTACACATTATATATCTGTGATACATTTATACATGCATATTACTGTGAAGACTTCTATATACAATACTATGTATACTGTCTATGATATATTTATTCATGCATATTACTGTAAAGATTTGTCTTTTCAATACTATGTATACTGACTTGCAGGGCAACTTAAAGGCCCAAGAGTAATCTTTTTTTTTTTTTGAGACGGAGTCTCACCCTGTCGCCCAGGCTGGAGTGCAGTAGTATGATCTCGGCTCACTGTAACCTCCACTTTCCGTGTTCAAGCAATTCTCCTGCCTCACCCTCCTGAGGAGCTGGGATTACAGGCACACACCACCAAGCCCAGCTAGGAGAGATGGGGTTTCACCATGTTAGTCAGGCTGGTCTTGAACTCCTCACGTGGTGCTCTGCCTGCCTCAGCCTCCCAAAGTGCTGGGATTACAGGCGTGAGCCACTGTGCCCAGCCTTTTTTTTTTTTTTTTTTTCAGATGGAGTCTCACTCTGTTACCCAGGCTGGAGTGCAGTGGCACAATCTGGGCTCACTGCAACATCCACCTCCAGAATTCAAGGATTCTCCTGCCTCAGCCTCTCAAGTAGCTGGGACTACAGACATGTGCCATGAAACCTGGCTAATTTTTGTATTTTTAGTAGAGATGGGGTTTCGCCTTGTTGGCTAGGTTGGTCTCGAACTCCTGCTTCAAGTGATCTGCCGGCCTCGGCCTCCCGAAGCGCTGAGATTCCTGGCATGAGCCACCGTGCCCGGCCACAGGTTAACCCAGTCCTGTTGAGAGCACCAGTCCCAGCCTCTGGTGGGGTGGTTTCAGTCATTCACAGACATCCCTGTCCCCACACCTGTGAGTTGTTTAGACATTGGTCATTGGCACAGTCATCTACTGCAGCTGAACAAACTACTTCAAAACTTAAAACAGCAGCATTAATTTTGCTCAACACATCTGTAACTGGGGCAGGAATCAGTGGGGATAGCTTCTCTCTGCCGTATGGTGTCAGCTGGGCCAAGTTGACGGGGACTAAAGGAGCCATTTCTAGGAGAGCTCACTCACATGGCTGGCAAGGTGTGCCAGCTGCAGACTGGTCGCCCAGCCTAGGCTGGGGCTAGGGGACTCCTGCTTGGCTGGGTTCCAAGAGAGAGTGTCCCAAGAGACAAGAAGTGGAAACAGTTTTTACAGTCTGGGCCCTAAGAAACTGGCAGTGTCACTTTTGTCCTAGTCTGTCGATCAGGCAGGAGCTTGACCCACCGAGCTCAGATTCAAGGGAGGGGATAGACCTTGCCTCTCAAAGGGAGGGGCATCAGATAATTTAAGGGCGACATTTTAAAACTGTCATAGCCAGGAGAACATGGGGAGAAGTCTATTGGGGGATTTCTGGGAAAGGTTTCTTTGCTCTCAAAAAGAGACATAAGCGTAACTGAGTAACAGTTCAGAGTCCAACATAAGAATTGACACAATCCCAAGAAAAACAAGAAGATCATATACTTGACCCTTCAAGATTATGTTCCTAATTGCATAAAATTCAGGGAAAGAAGACCATTATAGTATCTTCTACAATTGTTACACTTGGGATAATAATAAAGCATACCAAAATTACATATAATTGTGGGACTTATACTTTAAAAATCCTGTAGGATTTCAATATTTGATGGGAAAACTCAATATTGTCAAGATGTCAATCCTTCCCAAATTAAAGCATATATTCAATGTAATCCCACGGAGATTGGAATTTACAAGCAGACTCACTCATCTGGAAAAGTTCATCTGGAAGAGCCAAAGTGAAAAATTAACCAAGAAAATTTTGAGGGAGAAGATGTTTTTACAGGATGCAAAAGCACATAAAAAAGGCTCTACGGTAGCACAGATAACAAGAAATTGGAAACAACCTGAATGTCACCAGGCCAATAGTTAAATAAATTAGAGTAGGGGGCTGGAGTGGTGGTGCACAGCTGTAAGCCCAACAGTTTGAAAGGCTGAGGCAGGAAGATCTCTTGAGGCCAGGAGTTTGAGACCAGCCTGGGCAAATAATGGGACCCCTGTCTCTATTATTAAAAAATTAGCTGAGTGTGGTGATGTGCACCTGTAGTCCAGCTACTCGGGCTGAGGTGGGAAGATCTTCTGTGCCCAAGCATTTGAGGTTGTAGAGAGCTATGATCACGCCACTGCACTCCAGCCTAGGCAACAGAGCTCTTGCTCTATGTCAAAAAATATAAATAAATAAGTAAATTAGAGCAGTGGATCTCAAACTTGAGCATGCATCAGGATGAGCCAGAGGCCTGCTAAAACACAGATGGACAGGCCCATTCCCAGTGCTTCTGAGTCAGCAGGTCGGGAGGCATTCATTCAAGTGTTTCTAGCAAGTCGGTTCCCAGATGATGGTGATGCTGATGGTCCAGACCACACTTGAGAACCACTGAATTAGAGAATGATCTAAAATGGATCGAAACACAAGAGGGGTAGGGGGCAAACTGCAACATAACACCACTTTGCAAAAAGAAAAAAAAGACTCTAGAACTAAAATGAAACCAATTTACATATATATATATATATAATTTCACTTAAAAACATGTCTGAAAAGCAGAAAGGACATGAAAGGAAGAGATGGTTATTCCTCTTCCCCTGAGCACCGTGGTCTGCCCGTGATGCCCAGAAGTGCTGGGCCACCTTTATATTCACCTCAGGTTGAAGCCAATGGCAAGAGGTGTGAGCCATTAAGACTCACAGGAAAGCAGAACTGAACAGACTCATGAGCCTGGAAGGCCCTGGGGAGATTCTTATATGAATTCATAAATCCTCTTATGATTTAAGCCATTGAATTGGGGTTTTCCATCATTTATAGGCAGAATTGTCTAACTCACGCAGCAGTGGTTACATAGGATTGTTTGTAAAGATCAAATAAGGTCACATAAGTGAAAGGTCTTTGGGGACCTTGACACATAGTAAGATTCTCGCCTCCAGCCACCATTTACTGTACTTATTCTGGAAAAACCTTCTGAGCTAGGCTGTATGGGGACATTATGTGGAAGCTGGCAGATGCGCTGACCTCTAGTAGCTCAGGAAATGCAAGGGGAGGACAAGCAAAAAGAGGAATTTAACGGTCATGCACCTGGGAAATCTAGGCTGGCCTGGCCTCAAGTGTGGCAGTCCCTGCTACTCAGATAATGCCAACCAGCCTCTTTTTCAATGTGTCTGAGGACTCCTCTTTTTGAGCCAGTTTTGTTCTTTACTGCTGTGCAGTTTCCTCCATGCAGTAGGAGAAGAACATGGATTTCACAAGCATAAACTGACATCATACCATCTGAGCAAGCTGAGAGCAAAGACAAGGCTTCTTTTTCTCTGCCTTTGTTTACAAAATCCCAGGGAAGAAGGCTGACTGGCCCAGCTTTTGCAGGTGCCCTTATCTGTGCCAATCCCTGTGGTCAGGGGGATGGGATACCATGCTTGGCCAGACAAACGTGATATGTGGTTGTTTACATACATCACTTATGACAGCTAGATATAGATATCTGCAGAACAATATTGCCACAAACTCAGAGGCAGACGATGCACATATGTATTGTCTCAGTTTCTGTGGGTCAAGAATCCTGGAATGGCTGAGCTGGGCCCTCTGCAAGCCTGCAATCCAGGTATGGGTAAGGACTGGGTCCCCATCTGGAAGGCTGACTAAGGAAGGATCTACTTCCAAACTCATGCAGCTCTTAGCAGAATTCAGTTCGTCGCATTTACAAGACTGGGGGATCATTTTCTTGGTGGTTGTCAGCTGCCCTCAGTTTTAGAGGCCACTCTCCATTGGGCCTCAAATGACCACCTGCTTCATCAAAGCCAGCAAATCTTGTGTGAAATACTCCAGCAAGACAGGTGCTACAATCTTACCTGATGATTTAATCACCTAACCATGTACACAGAATCACCGGCATCCCATCACCTTTACTGTGTTCTACTGATTAGAAGCAAGATCCAGGTCTGGCCAAACAAAAAGGAGATAAGGTTACACAAGGGCAAGAATACCAGAAATTGGCGGCGGGGGGGGGGGCATCTATTTATTTATTTATTTATTTATTTATTTATTTATTTTGAGACAGAGTCTCGCTCTGTTGCCAGGCTGGAGTGCAGTGGTGCAATCTTGGCTCACTGCAACCTCTGCCTCCTGGGTTCAAGTTATTCTCCTGCCTCAGCCTCCCAAGTGGCTGGGATCACAGGCACCCGCCACCATGCCTGGCTAATTTTTTGTATTTTTAGTAGAGATGGGATTTCACCATGTTGACCAGGATGGTCTTGATCTCTTGACCTCATGATCTGCCCCCCTCAGCCTCCCAAAGTACTGGGATTAGGCCACCACGCCCAGCCTATTTTTTTTTATAGCTACATATTCATAGTTAGCATATATTGCCCATTTGCTATATGCTGATTATCCCCTTTAAAGCTCACAACTCACTCTGAGATAGATGTTATTTTCCACATTTTACAGATAAGGAAACTGAGGCTCAAAGAAGTGAGGTGACCTGCCCAAGATCAAACGTGGGATTAATGGCAAAGATGGATTTCAATCTAAGTCTATCTGACTACAATACATTTCTTCTTTTCCTTATATCAAGATGCTAATGAGGCTGGGCATGGTGGCTCATGCCTGTAATCCTAGCATTTTGGGAGGCCGAGACGAGCAGATTATTTGAGGTCAGAAGTTCGAGACCAGCCTGGCCAACATGGTGAAACCCTGTCTCTACTAAAAAAAAAAAAAGCAAAAATTAGTAGGCTGGCATGGTGGTGTGCACCTGTAATCCTAGCTACTCAGGAGGCTGAAGCAGGAGAATTGCTTGAACCTAGGTGGCAGAAGTTGCAGTGAGCCGAGATCATGCCACTGCTCTCCAGCCTGGGTGACAGAGTGAGACTCCATCTCAAAAAAAAAAAAAAAAGTGCTAATCAATAAACCCTCTTGGGTGCTGTTTAGTAAAGCCAGCTATCTCTGGGCTTGGACACAACTGCATGCTTTCCTCACTTTGGTGTCCCTGTATCTGAGACTCTGGGCCCTTCCCCAGTGACATTTGTGCCATTGAGACCAAGTAAATAGCTATTAGTTATATCTTTCCCCTGAGCCTGTGTTTTTCTTTCCTTTGCTCCCTTTGGGTAGCCCACTCTGTGCTCACTGCCTCCCTGTTAGGATGGGGTGGTCTGGGAGACACAGGTCCATCACCCTCCTTCCTGGCTTCTGCTTCTCAGTGCCCAAGTCCCTAGAAAAATTCAGATTTGTGAGCAAAGACAAAATATATTGAAGAAGCAGAGATATCCTCTCCTTTCTCCAACACTCTTGGAATACAGAAAAATTCTCCTGGAGGGGGAGAGAAGAAAGGGGTGACAGAATTATTGGGTGTTATTTCCTTATAGGCTGAGATTCACAAATGCTCACAACTTTAAGGTGTGTTTCCACCCCACACTGCCTTCTCTCCGTCCTTCCTATCCCTCCTACAATGGGTTGTATATTTGTCAGGGTATCAGTCTGGCTGCTGCATCAAAAGACCCAAAAGAATAGGGCTTAAACACAAATTTATTTCTCTTACATAAAAATCTAGGTGGATGGCCTAATGCTGGAATGGTGGCCCCATAATTATTGGGGACCCAGACTCTTTCTATCTTGTTGCTTTGCCTTTGTTAACATGCAACTTCAACTTCATCTGCACGTCAAGGGGTTGGAAGAGAAAAGGGAGCCTTCCCGGAGCCTGATTTAGGAAGTTATGTGCTCCACTTCCACTCATTGGCCAGAATTTGATCATGTGACCACATGCTAGCTGCAAAGGGGTCTGGGAAATGTAGTTTTATACTGAGAAGTACATGCCCCTTTATTCTACAAATAGTTATGAAGGGTAGAATAGACATAGTGGGACAATTAGCAGTCTCTGCCAGTGGTCCTGTGTGGTCCAGCCCTGCGGTCTTAGCCCTGCTTCGTTCAGGAGAGTTTCAGGCATAAAAGCTTTTAATATGGTGGCTTTGCATCTGTCAGTGCTTTCAGAAAACAAGTAAGGAGAGGACTGGGGCCAAAGGCCATGTCCAAGTGTATCAGCAAGCAAGGAAAGGAGGGTCAGCGTGGGGGTCCTGCCAGGTGATCTGCACCCAAAGCAGATGAGTGAGAGCCTTGTCCACCCTTACTGCCTGTCATTCTGATTGGCTGTGTGGTGTCCAGACCCATTCTGATTGGCTGTGTGGTGTCTGTTTATCCGCTTCCCCAACTCAAAGAACAACTTTCCAACTTTTTTTTGGCGTGTAAGGTGGCAGGGGGTTTGTCGGCTTAGGAAAAAATTCTCTAGGTAGCATCTGGGTTTTCTACTCTTCTAGCCATGCTCAAATAGGGAAGAATGCAGCAGGTGGCAGGTTTAGGTCCTGTAAGTCCTGCAACAGAATTAATTCCCAAGCCTCTTAGTATGTCCATTGTCTTCATTCACACACCTGCCACCCACATTAACAGCCTGCATGTCGCTGACCTGGGTCGGTCCCGGAAAAGCCTTGTGAGTGTTCATAGATGGTATTTCTGCTTGCTAACTTCTACCTCATTCTCCCAGTTTAGCCAAAGGGCATGCATGCATTAATTCTTTCACTCATTCATTCAACAAGTAATGATCAATTCTGCAATGTGTGCAGCTCATCCCGTGGCCGATGGGATCTCTACCCTTGCGGAACTGTGGAGACTAACCATTAGCTAATGGCACAAAGAAGTACACCATCACAGGTGCCTGTAATCACAGCTACTGGGGCAGCTGAGGCAAGGAGAATCTCTTGAACCCCGGAGGTGGAGGTTGCAGTGAGCTGAGATTGAGCCACTGCACTCCAGCCTGGGTGACAGAGCGACTTTGTCAAAAAAAAAAAAAAAAAAAAGATGTGCACCATCACAGACTTGATTACTGTTACGGAGAAAAGGTACAGGGTACAAAAAAAGCATGAGTAGCAAGGAACAAAATCAATGGAATGGAACAGGGTCTGTAGAACATTCTAGGCATCAGGCACAGCCTATGCAAAGGGCCTGAGGCAGAAGCGAGTGTGACTAATTCCTAGAATTAAATGAAGCAAGCGATGAAAGGAGGGTCAGCATGGGGACTCTCCCAGGTATTCTGCACCCAGAGCAAGCTCTACGGGTGACAGCCTCGTCCACGCTTACTGCCTGTCATTCTGATTGGCTGTGCAGTGACCAGACCCTTCCCTCTGGTTATCCCCTCCCCCAACTTGAAGAACAACTTTCCAACTTTTTTTGGCATGTAAGGTGGCATCCCCACAGTGAGGGGGCAATGGAGAATGTCATTGCCGATCCTGTCACCCCTACTGCTGAAAACCCTCCAGTGACTTGTTCCCATTAGCTTTAGTACAGGTTCCACATTTGCCCTAGGTTAGGTCCCTGGCTTCCCCTCTGGCCTCCTGCCTCACCACTCCCGAGCTGGATGTTCTATTGCCTCCCAGACCCTGGTCCCTCCATCCGCAATCCTTTCCCTGAGTAACTCCTCCCGGTCCTACAGGACTTGGCGTAGACATCCTGGTCTCTAGAAAGCTAGACTGGATATTCTCTTGTTTGCCCTTTCAAATCTAAGTGTTCTCTGTAGGTTTTGCCAGGAGGGAGGGTAGTGAGGTCAAGGGCCTGCTGTGCAGTTAGCTGTGTGGCTGCGGGTAAGTTATTCCACCTCTCTGTGCTTCAGTTTCTTCATGAAGTAAAATGGAAATAAGACCTGCACTGACCTCATAGGATTGTTGTGAAGATAAATGAATTAATAACATATGTAAAGTGCTGTTATTGGTCTGTAGTCTTCTGTCTTGGACTGGGTACTGTGTCATTGGTTTCAGTCCTGCCTCTCCTCACAGGGCTGGGGAACTCTAGGGTCAGAGTGCTGGGCCTTCCTGCACTCCTGCCTGCTAGTACGTGGCCCAGTGGAAGTCATATGGTAACTGCCTAACCCATTGGATTTGCTCTAAGAAGAATGAATTTCCGGCCATCATCCCACATGGAAGCAAACATGACCTCTGGCCTTTTCTCCCACTTGGGGGATAAGGGATCCTGATCTCTGAGATCTCTCTCCACTTCCCGACTTCCAATGCCATCCTGCACCCCAGCATCCTGCCAGCTGTCAATAGGGCAGATCCCAGTGTCCCCAGAATGGAAGAGTGAGGGGCACTGGTGGTCAGGGAGGTGACCTTGTGAACACCTGTGGATGGGGGCTCTTCACAGCCATAGTGAAACGGACAACCCAGGTGGGTCCAGAGGGACACGGCCAGGGTGGACAAGGCTTCCAAATCTGAGAAACAGCTGTTGAGGGTCCCAGACCTGGGGGAGAGAGGAGGGGTCTTTACATGCTGAACGGGGACTTGGGGAGGAGAGAAACTCTTCTGAGTAGCCCAGGAGGCAGGGAAATGCATGCAGGGTAGGTTCTGTGTCTGGACTGATAACAGCCATTGTTTCTAATGACCCCTTGTTCCTGAGCAACATGTCCAAGGCTCGACATTTCTGTGTGCCACAGCCCTGTGCTGACATTGACCACAGCATACACCCCAGTGTGCTGGTGCTAACTGAACCCTGACAGTGCCCTCCCTGGGTCATCTTACACTCCACATCCTTAATGCCTCATACAGAATTGGGGTGGGGGACAGCCAGTTCCTGTTTGCTGGTTGAAGGAAGGAATGAACCCATATGGTGGAAGCAGGGCCGATAGAGGCAGAGGGATTAGTTAGAGCTGGGTTCAAATCTCTACACCTCATCTCCTAGCTCTGCGGCCTTGGGCAAGTCACTTAGCCTCTCTGAGCCTCAGTAGTCTTATCTGTGAAATGGGATACCTAGTACCTGCCTCACTGCGTTGCTGTCAGGTTCAGTGATCCACTGTGTACCCAAAGGGTGGCACAGTGATTGGTGCCTGCTGAGCTTTTGCTCAGTAAACAAAGCAAGAACTTTCTTCCAAGTCTCTGCTCGTTCCTGAATCCATGTGTAGTGTGACTCACCCCTTCAGGACCCCATCTTTCTGGCAGCTTTGGGTCCTCTGCTGCTTCCAAACTTCAAGCCTCAGCCTGTCCCACAAGGGGACAGACACAGGGGACACAGAGCTGCACACCTTCGCTTTGAGGGAGCCTGGAGGTCACCTCTTTTGTCCAGCCCTCCCTCTGGTGGTCCTTGCCTTCCTTCCCCAACCTTCATCTTAGCCAGTCCAAAGGGACGTCCCAGAGAACACGCAAGCTGGAAGGTGGAACGTGTTGGAATTGGTGGGAAAAAAGCCCACACTGGTGAGGGCGAGTTCCTGAGGCCTGGGCACCTTGCACCCCCTGGGCTGGCCTGCTTCCTACAGAAGGGTCCCTGGTACCTTCTCTTTTCCCAGCCAGGAGGCTGGCGGGTTCCCACATTACCACATGAATGGGGCACAAGCACCCCCCCCACTCGAGCAAACAATTTGGCTAGCAAATTGACATAATTACAAGAGACAGCAAGGGAAGAAAAACGCTCCCCCCACCCCCCGGCCCCCCAGCGGGCGGCTCCCACCGAGTTCCTCCGGGCTTTGTGGGCCTGGCGCTCGGGGCTGATTAGAAACCTCGTGGCCTTTTCAAGAGCCCCAAGTGATTGGTTCCTTAATCTGATTACAATTTGCAGAGCCCTCCAGCCGCCTCTGAAGGGCCGTTCTCAAGCGCCCGCTAGATGATGGGTGAGTACACACACACACACACACACACACACACACACACACACACAGCACCCACTTGGGCCTGTCAGGCAGCGCTTGGCCACTTTCGTTATCATGCCTCACTCCCTCAATTAGGCACCTCAGGTGCCATTCCCTGTGCCCCAAACCTCAGACACACACAGGGCCTGACACTGCCCCTAATACCTGGGGTTGTCCATCTTTAGAGGGTCCCACACAGATACAATCCCCAGGCCAGAGGTATATGTGCCTATGCCCCTGTGAGTATACCTTCTCATCTCCCACCGTCCTCCGTGCGGCCGCCCCGAGCATCCAGGGTGAGGCTTTCTGACCCCATCGAGGGCAGCCTCTCCCCAGCAGCAGTATTTCTGGGGCCCCTTGGGCTGCAGCTCCCACAGACTTAGGCCCAGCAGGTGGCCCGGACACTGCTCAGGCCCAGGCTGCCCAGGCACGGCTTCTCCCATGTTGGGAACTCAGCTTGCAGGGGCTTCAGTCAGTGGCCTTAGCCCTCCAGGTCCAATTTGTATCTCTTAATCCCTGAGGCTGAGCCCCAGTGGCTCCTTTTCTTGTACTTGCTGGGGCTCTCATAGGCCCCAGCAACTCAGAATAGGAGTGTGGTGGGGAGCAAAGCAGGGGCCGAGGCAGAAGGGGACAGAAGTGGGGGCCCTGCCCTTGTTAACTGCTCTGCCCAGGAGATGGAAGTTGGGTGTGTGTATGAGGATAGGGAACAGGTGCAGGGCCTTCCAGAGTGACCCCCGCCCCCAACCTGCTGTAACTCCATCTTTTGTGCACCCCAGGCTGGAGGCCCTGGGAAGGGTATTGTCTAGTCAGGAACCCCATCCTTTTGCCAGATCGTCCTAAATGCCTGGAGTCTGGAGCCAAAGAGCAGGGAACATAGAGCCCAGGTTCTGACACTGGAATCAGGATCGGTGACATTGAATGAGTTACTTATCCGATCTGGGCCTCAGTTTCCCCACGTGTAAGATGGGAATGCTGCAGCCTCTCTCTCTCAGGGTTGCTGGGAGGCTAAATGAGCCGAGGCACAGAAGACCCTCAGCACGGCACCCAGCACAGTCAGCACTCCATGCCAGACTGTGTCAACGTTCATAAGCCAAGAACAAGAGGGGACTTGAAGTACAACCATCAAACACACGGATGGGGTGGTTTGTGTGCACCCCGTATCCCTGTGGGGTAGTCTGTGTGTACTCCCCTGTATCCCTGTGGGGTATTCTCTGTGTGCACCCCCGTATCCCTGTGTGGTGGTCTGTGTGCACCCCACATCCCTGTGGGGTGGTCTTTGTGTGCACCCCCGAATCCCTGTGTGGTTTGTATGCACCCCGTATCCCTGTGGGGTGGTCTGTGTGTACTCCCCTGTATCCCTGTATCCCTGTGGGGTGGTCTCTGTGCACCCCCGTATCCCTGTGGAGAGAAACTCAGGCCCTACAGGCTTCCTAAGGACCTTCACTTTACAGCTGGGTTTTCCAAGACGAGCTTCTCAGTTGCCAACGTTTGTCAGCTCTACCTGATCAGATGACCCAGTCTGGTTTGGGAAACGGGGGCCTATACTCAGCTCTCTCCCAGGGATTTGAGGCAGGAGAATGGGGTCTGAAAGCGGGTATCTAAGGTGATGCATGCGGACTGGATAGTAGAGGCTACTGATTGCCAACCCCTACTTTGTCTGCGTGGTAGCTGAAAAATGAAAGTACTTCTGATTGGTCCCCTCCTACAACCAATCAGACTGGTCGTGGGTCTACTCTTCCCCTCCTGCAACCAATCAGACTGGTCGTGGGCCTACTCTTCCCCTCCTGCAACCAATCAGACTGGTCGTGGGCCACTACTTCATTTGCTTAGAGTGAACCAATGGGAAACCCCTGACGGATATTTAAACCCCAGAAAATTCTGTAACTATCACGCTTGAGCTGTTGCTCGAGATTACTCTCGTTCTTTGGCGTGTACTGTTATTTAAACTACATTTCTGCTTATGCTGCTGTGTTTTGTTTGTATGTTTTATTCAATTCTTTGTTTAAAACACCAAGAACCCGGGCAACTCCACTTAACCGATAACATATGTTGGCAAGCCAGCCTGGAGGTAAGCCCAAAGTTTGGGATTTCTTTTTCTTTTTCTTTTTCTTTTCAACTCAGGACCCTCGGTGGACAGCACCTGTGCACAGAGGCAACTGCAGGTTTCTGGCCAGGCCCACTGTTTCTCTATGGAAGCGCCTGACCCCCACTGCCCAGCTTGGGTGAGGGACCGAGTCCTTTTTTCTTTTAGCCTTTCAGCTGCTGTCTCCCAGCAGCCATTTAGTAACTGATGGCAACAGGCCAGGACCACTCTCTGGTGTTACCTGAGGGCCAGGGAGGGAATGGGGACAGCTGCCTGCCGGAAGAGGGAAGGACTCTTTCCTATCTTGTCCAATTATCAACCCTGAACCCTCCGTGTGTGATGCAGTTGGCAGCGGCAGCCCACCCAGGATGAACTCATACGTGCTTCAGGCAACTTAAACTTTCTTTCCTTATGCTAAATTCTTCCCTTCCTCTACTCAACTGGCTAAGGACAGGTCAGAAGGCTTGGGCAGATCGTTTGTGTGAGTCATGCGGGGGCGAATTCATAAAAGGGAATTTATGTACCATTTAATCTTGTCTAAATTTAGAGAAATAATTACTTTAAGTGGGATAGGAAAAAAAATCCACAGGTTTGACTGAAAATTAATTTCTAGAAGTCAGGGTCTTCATCCAGGGACAAGAGGGAAAGTTCATAGTGGGCCATCAGCAGTGGAGGAAACCATTCTACAGCGGTGTCAGATCTAAGGTCAGAGACAGCCGGCAGACTAAGATGGGGCCTTAAAGCAGGATGCCCCAGAACCCCAGTCAGGGCCCTGAATTTTTCCAGTGGGATGCCCTGTGTAAAATTTGAGTCACCTGCTGAGCCCTCCGCTTTTCAAAGTCCTCTTTTCCAGACCATTGTGAGCAACTCTCCATCAGTTCCACCTGTTTCCTCTATGGGCAACTTTCCATCAGTTCCACCAGATTCCCTGCCTGGCTACATCCTCCACCCTTGAAGTTAAGTTGACCCTGACAATCTATAGGGAAAACGTATAGTTCTTTTTTCTGCAATATTGTTTGGCCCCATTATGAGCTGCCCAGCCAGGAAACAATGGATGGTCAATGGTTGCCTTAATTATGATACCATCCTGCAATTAGACCTATTTTGTAAAAGGCAGCACACATGGTCAGAAATCCCATACTTACAGGCCTTTGTGGCCCTATACCAAAACCCAGTAATCCCCCTAAAGGAAAGTCCAAAGGCAGAACGAGTTACAGATGACCCCTTTTCACACGGGCCACCTGTCTCAGGGTGACAGCAACCACCCCCATATAGGCCTTTGTCAAGTGCTCCTGAGGCTAAAACCCAAACACTGGGGACACTACTAAGCCCCCCTCACACTTGGAAGGGAACAACCTATTCAACTCCCCCTCCAGCCCTGCTACCCCTTAGGAAGTAGCAGGAGCTGAGAAGCCAGTCCTAGTGCAGGCCCCCTTCTCTGTAACTGCTACACAACAATGTAGGGAAAAGTAAGGAAGCTATCCCGAGAATCCCAGGAAATTCTCAGATGGGTTCCAAACTTTGATCTTAGCCTTTGATCCCTCATGGCTAATTGAACATGGAGAGATGTTCAATTCACTCTAGCAACTTGCTGCACTCCTTTTGAAAAGGAACAGATGTTTGAGGCTGCCCAAAACCTCAGGGCAATCATCCAGGGCCAGGCGGGGTCCCCACTACTGACCCGAGTTGGGTCTATAACACGCCTGTGGGAATGAACAACTGGGCTAAATTTCTTGAGGTTCTCCTTGGAGGAATGAAAAAGGGAAGAACTAAGTCAGTAAATTATAAAGTAAGTGAGGTTACACAGGAAAAGGAAAAAAATCCAGTCATGTTTTATGGCAGGCTAAGGAAACCTTTAAAAAATGTACTCTCTGGACCCTTCGTCTCCCAAAAGCAAAATATTAATAGCACAACATTTCATCAGCCAATCCTCCCCAAACATGAGACGTAAGCTCCAAAAGCTACAGTTGGGGCCACAAACTAATTATAAGCAGCTCCTTGAGACCACCTTTATGGTGTATAACAATCGTGATCTGATGGAAGGAAAAAGGGAACAGAGTAAAGAAAAATGGCAAGCCGAAGTTATGGCAGCCATCGTTGGCGATGCCCCAAATGCCCAAAAAGCATACAAGGGAAACCCGAAGGGCCATGAGGATGATGCCAGAGAGGACTCTTGCTTCAAGTGCAAGAAAGCTGGGCATCAGGCAGAGGACTGTGCTAATCCCCCCTCCCCCCAGGCCCCTGCTGAAAATGTAAGAACACCAATTACAACCCCTGGCACTGGAGGACTGACTGCCCCTGCTCCCACTGAGGGGCTCTGTTAAGCGAAGCTCTAGCTCTGCACAAGGAGGAGTCAGATGAAGACTGAAGGGGCCCAGGGGCTTCCTCACTGCCGCTGTCCAGGAACACTGTAACCACTACTGAGAAGCCCCAGGTAACTCTGGATGTCATGGACACCCAATTTCAGTTTCTTTTTGATACAGGGGCCAATTACTCTGTCCTTACTGCTCATACAGGAAAACTTCCTCCCTGCTCCACGAGTATTATGAGAATGGAAGGAAAGCCACAAACAAGATCCTTTACTCCTCCTTTGTCAGTTTGGGATACAAATCTTCCAACTGGGATTTCTAGCAGTTCCAAGATGCCCAGTCCCCCTTTATACTATGGTTAAAATAGGGGCACTACTACAATTTAAGCGTCACCCGGTGAAATTGCTAAGAGTCAAAAATACGGACAGTGTCCCAGACCACATTAATAAACAGCTTAGCCTGCGAGCGTGGTATACTGGGAAACCCGGGAAGGCCAAAACAGCAGTGCCAGTCAGAATATGGCTTAAAGACCCCAGCTATTTTCCCAATTGAAAACAATACCCAATTAAGCTGGAAGGAAGAAAAGGCCTAGCACCCTCAGTTGGGGTATTATTTGCCCACGGGCTCTTGAGATCCTGCAATTCTCCCTGAAACATCCCCATCTTATTCTAAAGCTTTTGGGGCAACTACCAGCTAGTTCAGGATCTCAGAATAGTTAATGAGGCCGTAATCTCTGTCCACCCATTGATGGTGGATCCATATACCTTCCTGACTCGGGGCCAGGGGATGCAACATGGTTCTCAGTCCTATACCTAAAAGATGCTTTCTTCTTCATTCCTCTGGCCCCAAAGTCCCAGTACCTTTTTGCCTTTGAGAAAATCCTAATACCAGAGAAAAACAGCAATACTCTTGGCCAGCGCTCCCCCAGGGCTTTCAGGATGGCCCCCACTTATTTGCCCGAGCCTTAGAGAGGGATCTGAGGGTCTGCAATGGGAGGACGGGAGCACACGGCAGTATGTGGATGATCTTCTCATGTGTAGCCCAATCCAAGAGGCTTCTGACCAAAGCACTATAAAAACTTTACATTTCTTGGCTGACAGAGGATACAAAGTGTCCAAAAGAAGGCTCAGATCACCCTCTAACAGCTCCACTAGTTAGAGTATGTCTTGACACCTGGAACCTGACACATATCCTCAGAATGAGTGCAAGCCATCTGTGGTTTGCCCTCCACCCCCACCCCACCAAGCAGCAGCTTCCTTCTTTTTGGGGAATGACCAGGTTTTGTGGAATATGGGTACCAAATTTAGGGGCTCATTGCAAAGCCCTTATTAAACAACAAAGAGGCCTGAAAATGAGCGAATGAATGGACTCGGAAATGACAGAACTCTTTGCCAAGCTAAAATAGGCCCTTACCCAGGCTCCAACTCTTGGCACCCCAGACCTAACTAAGCCCTTCCCTTGTATGTAGCAGAGAATAAGGGCATAGCTGTGGGAGTGCTACCTAGCCCAGAAATTCGGATCAGAACACAGACCAAATGCCTACTTTTCAAAGAAGTTGGAGAGAATGGCCTCAGGATGCCCAGGTTGCCTGAGGGGAACAGCAGCCACTGCTATGTTAGTGGAGGAAGCTGCTAAAATCACCCTGGGCCAACTACTGTAAGTTCTAACCCCTCCATCAGGTCAAGTCAGTCTGAGAGATAAAGGGACACGTTTGGATGATGGGGGAAAGGTTAACCAAATGCCAGGCCATGCTCCTAGACAATCCGGATGTAACCCTTAAAACTTGTAACCCTTCTAATCCAGCTTCACTGATACCCTATAGCTGATCATTCCTGTGAGCAAGTCATTGCACACACATATGTTAGCTGGCCTAATTTAAAAGATCAGCCTCTCCCAGATTCTGAAGGCTGGCTCCCAGGTGGCAGTTCTATGTGAAATGGAGAGCACTGAGCTGGGTATGCGATAGTCAATGCCATTCTTAGAGCCCAGCCACTGCCCCTGGCACATCAGCACAAAAGGCTGAAATCATTGCTCCTACCTGAGCATTAATGTTGAGACAAAAGAAAAAGCTTAACATCTATACAGATTTTAAATACGCATTTCTTGTGGTTCACGCTCATGCTACAATCTAGAAAGAAAGGGGATCACTAGCTAGCAAACGCTCCCCCGTAAAGCATGGGCCCAAAATTCTTTAGCTATTGGAAGCAATACACCTGCCAAAGGCTGCAGCTATAATCCACTGCAGGGGGCATCAAAGGGACTAACCCCTGTAGTGCAAGGGAACAGAAGCACTGATAGAGAAGCCAAAGCTACAGGCCTCGGGACGCAATCCCAACAGATCCTAGCACTGCTTCCTTTCTGTGATTTCCCAGTAGAACCTGAGTATACACTACAGGAAGAACAGTTAGTAAAGGAGCAAGGGAGGCAAAAACAAGGATCCCGGTGGTGTGCGGCATCAAAAATTCGTCTCCCTCAAACAGCCCAGTGGAGAATTATAAAAACCCTGCATGAGTCCTTCCTTACGGGGAAAGGTGCCGCCCTGGCCATGCTTAACAGGCTTTTCATTGGGCCTGACTCGGCTTCAGTGGTTAAGCAGGTCTGTCGAGCCTGCTCATTGTGTGCACTTGACAGCCCGGGAAACAAAATGCCTCCTCTAATAGAACCAGTCCAGAGGAGGGGAACTTACCAAGGGGAGGACTGGCACTTAGAGGACCAGCTGGAAGAGGATACAGGTTTTTGTTAGTGCTAATAGATACCTTTACTGGTTGGGTCGAAGCTTACCCTACCAGAACAGAGAAGGCTAGTGAGGTTATAAGGTTCTCTTCAAAGAAATAATCCCCCTGTTTGGGTTACCTCAGAGTCTCCAGAGTGATAATGGCACATCATTTATCTCCCAAATAACTGAAGGGGTGGCTAAGGCGCTTGGAATCCAGTACTATTTACATTCAGCGTGGAGGCCTCAATCCTCCAGGAAAGCAGAAAGGACTAACCAAACTCTAAAGCGAGCATTAGCTAAACTATGTCAGGAAACATCAAAAACTTGGCTCAGCACCCATAGCTCTCTTAAGGATCCTTCATACCCCTAGAGCAAAAATTAATATAACCTATAAGGCCATTCTTAACTAATGATCTGATTACTGATCCAGAAACAGCTGGTTTAGTAAAATACCTAGTTAACCTAGGACAATTTCAGGTTTTACAAAAGTTTAGAACTCAAAGGCTCCCCATCCCGGGAACTAACCAGCAACCCGAAATTAGGCTGAGGGATAAGGTAGTCGTTAAAACATGGAAGGAGGGGTCACCTGCTCAACAATCGCGACCCCAATGGAAGGGATCGTTTTCAGTGGTACTGTCTACGGCTTCTATGGTCAAGGTACTAGGATTAAGGTAGTTGGGTACATCTTTCAAGGATCAAGTCTGTGATACCCAAAGCCCTGGACCAGGAGCTTGAAGTACCTGTTTAGAAGGCAGCCGAAAGACAAGTAAATGCCTACCAACTTTCCTTGGTGTTTCTGTCGCATAGCTACTGTAGGCTGGATAATGGCAGACATGTTTTTATTTATTTAATTTTTCAGTTTAATTGCTTTCTGTCAAATGACTGGAATCACTTCCTTTGTAGTGACTAAGCAGAATGTTGTGATTCATTCCTATAACAAACATTCCTGACAGCAGAGGTATCTACCTGCTCAAGTTTCCACCAGATCTTTTAACCAAATTCATTTCCTCTCACCTAGAGAGCATCAGGCTTCAGATGATCATGTGGCAAGCTTTCCAGCCGATTCCAAATAAAGACAGCACCCCAGCCATCAAGAAACTACCCTGACTGTCTCCACTGGATGGATCAGGGCGGGAGTTCTGAGATCCCCAGTAGGTAAGACTGCGCCTCAAGTCAGTGTGAAGCAGTTACAGAAGAAAGACCATGAGTCCTCCTGTCTCCCATAAAGATTTCTGGGGATCATGTCTCTTGGGGAAAATGAGGCAGGAAACCTAAGGCTGAAGCATGCTGACTGGATATCCGAGGCAACACCCTTTTCAACCGTACCTTTTTCTGCATGGCAGTTGCTGCCTGACCGTTGGAAATTAAAGTACCTCTGATTGATCCCCTCCTACAACCAATCAGACTGGTCATGAGCCTACTCCGCCCCTCCTGCAACCAATCAGACTAGTAGGAGGCCTACTCTTCCCCTCCTGCAACCAATCAGACTGGTTGTGGCTACTACTTTGTTTGCAAAGAGGGAACCAATGGGAAACACCTGGAGGGTATTTAAACCCCAGAAAATTCTGTGGCCCAGGCTCTTGAGCTGTCTGCTGGAGCCTGCTCCTACCCTGTGGAGTGTACTTTTGCTCTGGCTGCCTTGCTTTATGCATTTTGTCCAGTTCTTTGTTCAAAACGCCAAGAACCTGGACAGCTACCCTCAACCAGTAACAGATGGGCTGAGCATAGGTTCCCAGTGCCACCTCCACTTTGCCAGGAGGGAGCTGGAAGCCAGCACTGGGCCCTTGACCTTCCTGGGTGGCCCCCAGGACCCAGCTCAACTGATTAGGAGGAGGGGTGAGCCTCAGAGCCCTAAAAGCCTGGCCCTGAGGTGGGCCCAGTACTGTTGGCCTGGCTGTGGCCAGGACTGGGGTGGAGGGCAGTGGGAGGTGGGCTTCAGGAACCCCACCAACAGTCCCCCACCTTCTTCCCACACCACCCCACATCCACTCATACTGTGGGCCCTTCCCAGTCCCTTAGTGGATGTGTGGGGCTAGGACAGGCGGCTTTGCTGGGGGAGGGAGGCTGGGGTTCGGATCAGCTGAAATCAAAGCCACAGCTCCCCTCCCTGCCACACCGCACCCCTGCCGAGCGCAGTGCACCTCCTCCTTTGTCACAATGTTTTTCAATCCAGTGAAGCAAACTGTCCAATTAGAGCCGGGGCCTCCGGCTTCCATCTTTGCTGATGTTTAATTAACATGCTCCTCTTGGCAGCTGCTGACAAGTTCCAGAAACAGGTTGTAAAGGGTTTTTGTCTTTACCCAGCATGGAAAATGAGGGGTGTTACATCGAGGGAACATGAATAGATTGCATTTCAGCTCCCTCCTTCCTCTCCTCCCTACACTGGAGAGAGGCATGCAGCCCTGTGTGTGTGTGTGTGTGTGAATTGCAAGGGGGTAGGGAGGGCGGAGTTGGAGGCTGAGAGACCTCCTCCCTCTTCCCTCACCTCTTCTTCCCAGGAGCCTTTGCTCCACGAAAGATCTGGATTCCATGCCTTATTCTCTAGCTGGCACACTTTTGCGTCACCTCTCTTGTAGTCAGTAGCAGACCTGCCCATGGGTTTGTGTCCGTGCTGTTCCTTTGCCATCCTTCTGGTAAACTCCTATTCACCCTCCAGAACCCTGCTCAGGTGACCCTGCTTTGGGAAGCCAACTGGGCACAGACTGCCTGTCCAGCCACACCTGTCAGAGGTCAGAGTGGATTCTGTGCATCAGGTCTGTCCCTCAGCTAGACTGTGAGCACCTGAGGGCAGGAAGTATGTATTACTCTGCCCAGGGTGCTGGTGGGCCTGGGAGATCCAGTGGCCTCCTCAAGTCTTCCCTCACTGTCCAGGGAGAAGAAGGCTGGCTTGGCAGAGAGGAAGAATGGAAGGGATGGGGAGGAGGAATCCCTCTGTCTCCCATAAAGATTTCTGGGATCATGTCTCTCGGGGGTGGGGGGCGGGGAAGAATGAGGCAGGAGAACAGTGTCTGGAGGCAGGAAACCTAAGGCTGATTCACACTGACTGGATATCAGAGGCAACTCCCTTTTCAACCTGCCTTTTTCTGCATGGCAGTTGCTGCCCAGAGCAGGACCATATGGAGGGCCCCACAGGGATGCCAGCTTTCTTAAGGGCTGAGTTTCTGGAGTAGGTGATGGAGGGGCCCTGAAGCAAGATCCCAGCCCAGAGCTGAGCCCTGCTGTGTGCCCCAGGCTGAAGGAGGCTCCAGCACCCAGGTGTTGCCTCTTCAGCCTGGGATGGTTTTTCTTTTAGTGTACGTGGTACCCTTGGATGAAGGTAAGGGCTGGGGCAGAAGCAGGTCTCTGGGGTCCTTTTCTCTCTCAAACTGTCCGCACTGGAGCATTCACACCCACTTTACAAAGGACATCAAGAATGTTTATTCCTGGAGGCTACCACCTACATGACACGGAGCAGTCTGGGGGACCCAGGGAGCACAGGAGATGCTGGCTGCGGCACAGGCAGGGGTAGAAGAGCCTCAGAGGTGGTGACTGGCACTAAGTTGTTCCCTGGAAGAGCTCAGGTTCACCCCCAGGCCCCAGCCCCACTCTGGACCCGTGTTTCTCCAACGTGGTCAAGGCCCAGGACAGAAGCAGAACTTTTGCAGCTAGAACCTGGCTTGGACACCCACTTTGTAGCTTCTCCTCCATTCTCAGGCAGACTCCCTGGGATGAAGGGGAGGGGTGGGATGGAGGCTCATGGGGCCAGGCCAGCGGTGGGGATGCTGCTTGCTAGCTCTTTTTCTCCAGGTAGGTCAGCACCAGCTCCCCTGGAGCCCCGTGACAGTCTGCAGCCTGCAGGGAAACAGCCAAGATCAGTGGGTCACTGCTGGGCCCTGCTGCAGCCTCTTGGGCACGATTTTCTTTTCTGGATGGGGTGGAGATTCAAGGCAATGGGGCAGAGACCCTCCTTCCTCTTTCCTGGCACCCTAACATCCTCTTGCCACATCAGCCTCTTGCCCCAGACCCAGCTATTTCCAAGCTCCGGCCTCCAAGGAAGTTAAATAATAATAACAGTAACAATGACCAGCAAGGACCCAGCTTCTCCACTTGCTGGCTGTGTGATCTTGAGGAACTTGAACTGCCCTGAGCCTCAGTTTCCTCATCTATTAGAAAGAGGGCAGTCATTCTACTTGCCATGCAGAGATCTTGGGAAGGTGAGATGTGGAAGCCATGAGCATGGGCTTGGTGCCTTCCACAGAGGAGGCAAAGTGTGAGTTGATGGAAGGAAGGAGGAAAGGGTGGGTCTCATCTGAGCTGTGCAACTGAATACAGCCAGACCTTTTATAGATGAGGAAATCGAGGCTCAGCCTCTAGGGTGAGATCTTCAAAGTCACAGCCAGCAGGCACAGTCACATAGCCAAGTGTGCCCCAGGTCTCCTTCCCTGTGCCTCCCAGGCCCTCACACCTTTGAATGTTCTGCATCTGTCCCGGATGTGCATTGTCGGACTCAGAAGTTCCCCTGCAAACCCAGTGTGCCCACTGTACCCAGGCAGGAGGGGTGGGAGCCCTCGTTTCTTGATGTTTGCTTTTTTCCTCTTTACCGGCAGCATCTGATTCTGAGAGCTGGGCCCCCACTGGGAGAACCTCCCTGTCATCCCCACAGACCAAGCCCATGCTCACCTGCTCTTCAGGGGGCCCTGGGTGCCTAGGGTACCAAGGGTACCGAGGAAGCCATGGGTAGTGGGGATGTCATGGATACTGAGGGCACTGAGGATGCTGAGGGCTTGAAGGTGGGGTCCTCAGGGATGTAGACAGTGCTGTTCCCTTTAGGAATCTGCAGAGAGAGGATGCAACTCCGAGGGCCCTGTCCCAGGCCAGGCAGGGTGTCCCTGGCAACTAGAATATCCTGGAGCTGCAAATGGTGTGTGGCGAGCGCCACCTTGTGATTACCGTGCAGATCACCTGCCACAGAGAGCAAGGTGGTCCTTCGACACCGGTGTCCTGCCCCTACCCCATACTAGGCACTGTCCTTGGTGCTGGGGCGTGGCAAGGATGAGATGGGGTCCTTGCCTCACGAGAGCAATGGTGAGGCATTCCCGTGAAATACCCAGAGACAGTAAGCGTTGTAATTTCACATGAGAGGCTTATAACCCAGCCTGGGGGGTGCTGAGAAGGTGTACTGAACCACTTTTAAAAGATGAGTAGGAGTAAAGGCCAGATGTCAGGTAAGAGGCAGTATGTTAAGCTCTGTCAACTGCAGGCGGGTCTGAAAGGGGGGTTGGGAAGGTGCAGGGAAGGCCAGAAGTGGGTAGAGAGGTGGAGTGTGGGTGGGGCAGGTCAGCCCTGCCTTGCCTCCTGGGGAACGTTGGTCCAATCCCCATCCTCTGAGAAGCCACCTCACTTCCAAGGTAAACCCCCCAGGGGCTCAGGGACTGCCTGATGCTGTTCCTTACTTTGGCATGGAATTTCATTCTCAACCAGGTGCAGCCAGCCCACCACACCCATGGGTTTTGTATCAGTGGGTTACACCTACCACAGGTTGAAAATATTCAGAAAAAGCAACAAAAAATGACAATACAACAACAAAAAATACAAATAAGATGACATTTACATTGTGTTAGGTGTTATGAGTAATCTAGAGATTATGTAAAACATATGGGAGGAGACATGTAGGCTTATATGCAAATACTATGCCAATTTCTATCAGGGGCTTGCGCATCCCAGTGAGGGATCCTGCAACCAATCCTGAGAGGTTACTGGGGGACAGCTGTCCTGTTCAAGGTGTACAGAGCTGAGAGGTGTGAACTTGGAATAAATTATAAAGACCAAAACGGAACCAAGAGGGAACTTCTATTTGGGGGAACTGATAACATTTCTGATGTATATCATTAGCGTAAAATCTGTGTGGTTTCTAATTGTGGTGTCTAAAATAGTTTAAGTTCTAACCATTAGATATAGACTAGAAATAATTATGCTGTAAGAAAAAGTTTATTGGCAATGTAATAACACAGAACAATCCTTATGATAGGTAAGGAGAAAGAGAAGGATACCAAATCGGGTGAATAATATAATCTCAGCTGTGTAAAAAAAAATCTATGCAAAGAAAAGGAAGGAAATATTCCAGAAAATATTAATATTGCTTGATATAGGGTGATGAGATTTCTATTTTTCTCTATTTCTGGATTTTCTTTAATGAGCATCTAGTCATTTTTAATTTACAAAATTTTTAGGAATTTAAGAGACATTCATTATGTGCATGAAATTAGCTTATTGTAGATATTAAATTTACCCTGAAAACTTCTGGTATGGTTTTAAAAAGACTGAGCCAAGTGAAAGGCATTATGGGTGGTCCCTTGTCCCAGGAGCTATAGACACAGGCCAGTCCTCACACTTGTCATGGGGGGACAGTGCAGGAGGCATGAGGGGAGTCCTGCCACCCTCCCTCATCCAGTGGCAGGGAGGCATGTCCAATCATGATTCATAGGGAGAGGCCAGCCTGAAGTCACAGAAAGCCCAGACTGCGGCATGTTCTTAAGGAAACTGAGTTCTGCGGCATTCCACAACTTTCAAATCTACAACAATGTTTCTCAAGCTGCTGGAAGTGGTGGAGTGTTGCAGAGCTCTGGTTTTTTTTTTTTGAGACAGTCTGGCTCTGTTGCCCAGGCTAGAGTGCAGTGTGGAGATATTGGCTCACTGCAACATCCACCCCCTGGGGTTCAAGGATTTCTCCTGCTTCAGCCTCCTGGGTAGCTGCGATTACAGGCATGAGACACTGAGCCTGGCTAATTTCTGTATTTTTAGTAGAGATGGGGTTTTACCGTGTTGGCCACACTGGTCTCAAACTCCTGATCTCAAGGGATTTCCCTGCTTTGGCTTTTCAAAGTGCTGGGATTATAGGCATGAGCCTCCACACCCAGTCCAGAATTCAGTTTCTGTAACAGAATCACCTGGGAGCTTGTCACTTGCAGTCCCGGGCCCTACTGAATCAGAACCTCTGGGGTGGTGTCTGGGAAGGTCTCCAGGTGGTTCTTATGGAGATGGAAGCTGAGCACTGCACTGTGATTTCCAACCCAGGCTGGCTGTCTTTCTCTCTCTCTCTTTTTTTTTTTTTTTTTTTTTTTTTCTTCTTTTTGTTTTTTTGTTTTTTTTTATTGTCTCTAACTCTGTTGTAAAGGCTGGAGTGCAGTGGTGCAATCTTGACTCTGCAACCTTCACCTTCCCAGTTCAAGCGATTCTCCTGCCTCAGCCTCCCGAGTAGCTGGGATTACAGGCATGCGCCACCATGCCTGGCTGATTTTTGTATTTTTAGTAGAGATGGGGTTTCACCATGTTGGTCAGACTGGTCTTGAACTCCTGACCTTGTGATCCACCCACCTCGGCCTCCCAAAGTGTTGGGATTACAAGCATGAGCCACCGTGCCCAGACTATTCTTTCTTTCTTTCTTATAGGGTCTTGCTCTATTCCCCAGGCCGGAGTGCAGTGGCACCATCATAGCTCACTTTAGCCTCCACCTCCTGGACTCAAGTGATCCTCCTGCCTCAGCCTCCAGAATAACTGGGACTACAGATGCATGCCACTACATCTGGCTAATTTTTCTACTTTTTTTTGTAGAGAGAGGGTCTCCCTATGTTGCCCAGGCTAGTCTCAAACCCTTGTGCTCCAGCAGTCCTCCTGCTTCGGCCTCCCAGTGTGGGGATTAGTCATGAGTTACTGCACCCAGTGAAAATTGGCTCTTCTAACCAGTTTTCAATGCTGATGGTGCTGGCCACCATACCATGGGGACCACTGTGCTAGAATAAATCTGACTAAGTCTTTAGGGACAAGAGTAAACTCCAGCTGCAGCCCTGAGCTTGCTTCTGTCACCCCCCAACCCCAGGATTGCAGAAAGAGAGGTACACACCACCCACTCCAAGCCCTGGGGTCTAGAAGGAAGAGGAGGGAAGAGTCTTCAACTCTTTGAGATGTAGCCTTTCCCAATGAGGCAGGGTGATGCAGGGTCTGACCCCCAGCCCTGGTGTCTGACTTCCCAGGCCCCAGCCCAGCTGATGCTGGTGGAGGTGGGAAGGGAATGCCTCTGGCCTCCTTCAGGGGGGCAAATCCATAGAGCTCACCTCCCAGTAGACCGCATCCTCAAAGCAGTTCTCATCTGAAGGTTGTCCCCAGAATGGTAATCTCAAAATAAGCCCTACAGAAAGTTGGAGATCACAGGATGTCAGGAAATGCTTTCTCTCTGCCCACCCCAGCCATTTCTCTAGGCTGGGAGAATCCTCCTGGGGCCCTTGGGCTGAGGTTCAAATCTCCCCAGTCCCGTAGCCGGAAGTGCAGAGCTCAGGAATTCCTGGGGGCTCTGGGCTGACCTGTACTGCCTACCATTTTGTTCCCCACCCAGGGAGCCCCACAGCAGCCCCCCTTCTCTGGCCCAGCCCTTCCTGCTCACCCACAATGATGCCGCCCATCAGGGCCATGCCCAGGGTCACCAAGAGACCATAAATCTGGAACTTTCCCTGTGTTCTTGGGGTCCAGTTCGCCTTCGAACCTTGAAAGTCAAAGGAATGGACAAGCCTGGGGTGGAGACAGGGGGCAGGTCAGGGCCCCATGGAGAAGCCAAGTAACCGCTTGCTCTACCCCAAAAATCTGAGCGGGTACCACAGGCCTCAGCCTTCCGATTCACAGCATGGGAACACCGGGCATATTGGTTGGTCTCTAAGACTTCTGGGAAGTGACAGAGGCTGGGGAGAGAGGCCCATGAAACAATTGGTCCAGAGGAGGGAAGGAAAGGGAGAGAGACACAGTCGGGTCCCAGGGGAACAGCAGGAGGAAGGGATGGAGGAGGAAAGGGGATGCTCCACCCCGCCACGCCTCCGCCGCATTTACCCTTCTTCTCCGTAGACTTCCGGGCTGGCGGAGGCTGCCGTCACGGCACCCACGATGCCGCCTATGATGCCGGGAATGCCGTGCAGGTTGTTAATGCCACATGTGTCCTGGATCTGCAGCCGGGACTCCAGGAATGGCTGGAGAGGAGAAGCAGGTGCTGCTCAGGCCGGGGGCTGCAGCAAGGGTGTGGGGGGGACCCTCAAATACTCAGAGACTCAGGGTTCTCTAGCCCTCAGCCCCCTCCCTAGGAACCCTCAGCTCACTGCCAGGAACACAAAGACCTCAGCATTCTCCAGCCCCCAGCCCCTTGCTTGGGCACTTACGGTCAGGTATACAAAACCCAGGGTGGAGAAGATGCCACAGAGGAAGCCGACAATGAGGGAGCCATAAGGCATGAGCATCATCTCAGCAGCGGTACCCACGGCCACTCCTCCCGCAAGTGTGGCATTCTGGATGTGCACCTGGACAGGGCAGGCAGAACGGGCAGGAACTCGGTGCTTTCTTGGAGCACCGGGCCTGGAGGGGCTCACTTACTGGCTAGGGGGGGAGGGGTGCAGCCTGGGCCTGGGAGCCAGGGATGGCTCGGAGTTGACCTCAGCAAGCCAGGAGCATGCAGAGAACTCCAGCCCCCCGCCCAGGCTTGCTACTGCTGCCCTGTGTCTGTCCCTCTGCACACACCGCCCATCCCCCCCAGCAGGTCTGGGCGTTTTCCACATGCTGGTACACCTGCCAGTGAGCCCTGACAGCAGCCTCACAGTTGTTTTATGTGTGCCATGTATACCTGTGTGCCAGACTAGCATGTCTGAATGTTCTTGCCAAGCCTGCAAGTCCACGTCAAGTGCCTATGGGGTAAGACATGCGCACGCACTGGCTGCTGCTGTCTGAGTGCCAACCTGTCCCGGGTACCGTGCTGCTGGCTGTGGAGCTTAGCTCTTTCCATCGCTACAATAAGCCTGCAAGGTGCGGACAGTTACCTTGCAACATTTGCAGATGAGGAAACTGAGGTGAGGGGGGTTAAGTGGCTTGTCCAAGACCACAGAGCTAGCAAGAAGCAGAACAGTGTCTTGATCCAGGCCTTGTGGCCCCAGAGTCCCCGTCCTTGACCCTATTCAATGTCTCTCCCTGCAGATGGGTGTGGATACACACAGGTGTGCCAGTCAGTGTGCCTGATTCTCTTTCCCAGGTACCCGAGTCCACACCTGTCTGCATGGTGACAGTGTCCCCAAATAATGGATACTCCTGACAGCGTCTTAGCACACACATGCCCATGTCAAGATGCATGTGTCAGATTATAACCTACATCGGACACTGTGGCTCATGCCTATAATCCCAACTTCCGAGGCGGGTGGATCACCTGAGGTCAGGAGTTGGAGACTAGCCTGACCAAGATGGTGAAACCCTATCTCTACTAAAAATACAAAAATTAGCTGGATGTGATGGCCTGTGCCTGCAGTCGGAGCTAGTCAGGAAGCTGAGACAGCAGAATTGCTTAAACCCGGGAGACGGAGGTTGCAGTGAACTGAGATCGTGCCACTGTACTCCAGCCTGGGTGACAGAGCAAGACTCTATCTAAAAAAAAAGAAAAAAAAGAAAAATTACAAGATAAAGAGTTTCGTTATTTTTTGTGGAAAAATCTGCCAACTTCTATGGAATTTGGCCCCTCCTATGAATGACAAAAATAGCTGCCATGTGATATGAGGGACATTCTGCAACATGACACTCCCTAAAACTTGCCCAGTTCAGTGGACAAAGCATTCCAGGGGTCGCTTCTCTGAGTGCATGGGATGGGGCAGGTGGGGTGACTGTAGGAAGCCTGGCTGGGCACAGTGGCTCAAGCCTGTGATCCAGGTACCTTAGGAGGCTGAGGCGGGAGGATCACTCGAGGCCAGACATTTGAGACCAGCCTGGGTGACCATAGTGGATCTTGTCTCTACAAAATATTTTTAAAAATTGATCAGGTGTGGTGGTGCATGCCTGTACCTAGCTATTCAGGAGTTGAGGCAGGAGAATCACTGGAGTCTAGGATTTGGGGCTACAGTGAGCTATAATTGTGTCACTGCACTCCAGCCTGGGTGACAGAGTAAGACCCCATCTCTAAAACAATAAAACAGCAGGCTGAGGGCCGGTGCCTGGAGGTTCAGAGCCTGGCAGAGGGGATGCACCCCTAGCAACTCTGCTGGGCAGGCCAGATGCACTGCTCAGCCCATAATAAAATCAGCACCTGGGTTATGGGCAGGATGATGAGGAGTAAGAGCCATTGAAAGAGCTGGACCTCCAAGAATCTCACTCTGGGTGCTGCTGAAAACTGGCCATGTGCTCAAAATGAATCATTTCTCTCCCAGCCTCATCTGCAAGATGGATGTGATGATCCCCTCGGAGCTATGGGCAGGCCATGGTGATGGCACCCTCCAGGCCCAGGCACTCAGCCACACCCCCGATGCCCTATGCTCACCATGTCCAGCTTGCCCTTCTTGTGCAGGGCACTGGATGTTGCCACTGAGGTCAGCACGCAGGCTGCCAAGGAGCAGTAGGTATTGATGGCAGCTCGGTGCTGGCTGTCGCCGTGGTAGGATATGGCTGAGTTGAAGCTGGGCCAGTACATCCACAGGAAGAGGGTGCCTGGTAGACCAGACAGCGCCGACAGACCCGGGGGGAGAGGCATTAGATAGGCCCACGGCTCAGGCAGGCGTCCTGTCTTTTAGCTCTGGAGATGACCCCCACATCCAGCTATCTGCACCAGGAAGTCTACCCTGACCCCTGTTTCTGCGTTAAATGCCCCCACCCTGTTCCCACAGTACCAAGAGGGAGAATCTTTTCTCCGCTATAGGGAGATCCTCCAGGTGGCACTGCTGTCTCTCACTATACTGTGAGGAGCTCCTGGAGGGCAGGGTTGGGTTTTGAGAGACCAGAACAGGCGTGGTCACTGTGTTCTCTGGAATGAATGGACACAGGAAGTGGAAATGCACATCCTGCCCTAGCCAGGGATGGAGTGAGCAGTTCCTGGTTACCACTGTGTCTGCATTGGGACATTCTAGGGGAAATACAGGATGAGTGACCAACTTCTTTCAGCTGCTTGGGGAAGAGGGACAGTCATGTGGGATTCTAGAAGTATCTACAGGCAACCTCTGTCTGCCCTTCCCCCAAAGAGAATTGGCAGCCACCCACCACCACACCATGTGGGGATCAGGTCTGGTCATGGCCACCTTCACCCATCATGGTGGCCCTCAGTCATCAAGGCAGTTCTCACCAATCATGGCAAAGAGGTCCGACTGGTACACAGAACTCTCTCTCTCCTTGCTCTGCTCTAGGTTGCGTCGGTAGAGGATCCGGGTCACTGTGAGCCCAAAGTAGGCGCCAAATGTGTGGATGGTCATGGAGCCCCCTGCATCCTTCACCTGGGGTTCGAGGGGCCTGTCAGACCCTGGCACCTTCTCTCCCTCCCTCCTCATAGCAGTTCCCATCCTGCCACACACACATGCCCAGGGCTCCAGCCTTCTCGGAATCCTCGGTACAGGATGGAGTCTGGGGCCCTCATGGGCCAGTCAACTGGTAATGTGGGGGGAAGGTAGGGATCCCCACCAGCAAAATTCCAGGATGTCCTGACCCAGCAGATGTTGCTGTTCCCAGATGGGGAAACCCAGGCCTGGAGAGGGGTTTGCTCACACCGCTGGAGGAGGAAGGGCAGAGGCAGAACCCAGGGAAAGCCACTGCCTGCTTGCTCACCCACTGCTTTCTGCCTCTGTACCTCTCATTTGACTTCGTCAGGCCTCAGGCTCTCTGTTGACGCCACAGGGGCGATCCCAGTGACTTAGCAGGGCTTTTGTCAGCATTTGTGCAGGGGACTTGCCCCTGGCAAGGGCCTGGTGCTCAAAAGGTGCCTGACTAATGTTGGTCCTCCGCACACTCACCTCCCCTTCTCTTTAACAACCTCCTCCTCCCCATTCACAACCAATCTCAGATGAATAGAATCATAGACTCACTCCTTCACTTTAGATGGGGGAAACCCAGACAGAGAGGTAAATGTGTCATCCAAAGTTGTTGACAGGGCTGAAATTCTCGACTCCCGGCCTAGCAGATGCCTCTACTAGCTGTGTGACCTTAGGTGAGCCACTTAACCTCTCTGAGCCTCAGCTTCCTCATCTATAAAATGGGGGTAAGCCAGGAGCGGTGGTGGCTCATGCCTGTAATCCCAGTACTTTGGGAGACTGAAGCAGGTGAATCACCTGAGGTCAGGAGTTTGAGACCAGCCTGGCTAACATGGTCTCTACTAATAAAGTACAAAACTTAGCTAAGCATGGTGGCATGTGCCTGTAATCCCAGGTACTTGGGAAGCTGAGTCATGAGAATTGCTTGAACCCGGGAGGCAGAGGTTGCAGTAAGCTGAGATTGCACCACTGCACTCCAGCCTGGGCAACAGAGCAAGACTCCGTCTCAATAATAATAATAATAATAATAATAATAATAATAATAATGAAATAAAATGGGGGTAATAATTGCGCCTAGGTCAGAGCTAAGGATTAAGAGTTAACCCATGGAAAGTGTGCACATTGGGGCCCAGCAAAGGGCCAGTGCACCTTACATGTGAACCATTACTGTGTTTCAACTTGAAGAGAGGCTGAAAGACTGTCATGTGTTAAAATAATTTCTGTAGTAGATTGGGGAGGGGTTTTGAGGGCATTAGAGCTTTCTCTGCCTTTTTTTTTTTGGACGAAGTTTCCCTCTTGTAGTCCAGGCTGGAGTGCAATGGTGTGATCTTGGCTCATTGCAATCTCTGCCTCCTGGGTTCAAGTGATTCTCCCGCCTCAGCCTCCTGAGTACCTGGGATTACACGTGCCCGCCACCACGCCCAGCTAATTTTGTATTTTCAGTAGAGATGGGGTTTCTCCATGTTGGCCAGGCTAGTCTCGAACTCCCAACCTCAGGTAATCCGCCCAACTCGGCCTCCCAAAGCGCTGGGATTACAGGCCTGAGCCAGCACACCCGGCCCTTTCCTGCCTCTTAACTCATCCCCAAGATACCACCTTATCAGCCTGTTTCCGATCTCAGCGACTGGCCCCACAGCCTACCCCTGAACAAGCCTCTGTCCTCCCTCTCCCTTGTCCCACCCCACGCAGCCTCCAAGGCCATTATTCTCCTCCTGGTGGCTCCTGGCTCCTCCACTTGTTCCCACTGTGCTAACCCAGTCTTAGTCCCATGATCTGTCACCACAGCAACCAGGACAACCTCTTAAGCTGGGACTTCTGCCTCCCAAACGTTCTTGTCACCCTAGAGAAAGCGGTGTTTCCTTTATATGTGTCTGACCACATCACTCCCTGCTGACCTCCCCGCTGCCCTCATTTTTGAGGGCTGGGTACCCTGTGCTCCCCCTCACCCGTCACCCATGACCTCCCTCTCAGCACAGCCCTTTTCCAGCCACAGCCACTGTGGAGCCCTCGCTGTGCTTCTGTCTCCAGCCCTGTGTACTCGGGGTTCTTTCTGCTTCGAATGCCCTCACTTGCTCCTTCGCCTGCTGAGCTCCTACGTGACTTCTGGCTTTGACTTCTCCTCCAGGGAGTCTCACTGACCTGCCAGGCTGCTTTGGACTCTCTCCTCTGGGCCATTGAGCCCTTGCCCCTTGATGTGCTTCTTACCACAGCACGGGCTCACTGCCGATGTACTTCCTGGTTCCCTCATCTGACCGTGAGCTTCTAGGGGCTAGGGTTAGGGTTAGGCCAGCCCCACTCACCTCTACCCCCTAGAGCCCAGAGCATTCCCTGACATGCAGTCAGACTCCTATGTAGACACTGGGCTAGGTGCTGGGGAGAGAGATGGTCCAGGTGGCTAAGGCTTTCTTCCCTTCGCAGATGAAATAAATGCAACAGAGAAAATACACCAGGGTAGTGTGAAAGCAATGGGAGGGATGAGATAGAAGGGGACACTGTCTAGAGAAAGCCTGCAGGGCTTCTCTTAAGACAGGATACTCAAGGCCGAGCACGGCAGCTTACGCCTGTAATCCCAGCACTTTGGGAGGCTGAGGCAGGCGGATCACTTGTGGTCAGGAGTTCAAGACCAGCCTGGCCAACATGGTGATACCCCGTCTCTACTAAAAACACAAAAATTAGCCAGGCATGGTGGCTTGCACCTGTAATCCCAGATACTGTGGAGGCTGAGGCATGAGAATCACTTGAACCCGAGAGGCAGAGGTTGCAGTGAGTTGAGATCGCACCACTGCACTCCAGCCTGGGCAACAGAGTGAGACTCCATCTCAACAACAACAACAACAAATGAGAGAATGTGCACACTGAGATTCAGTAATGCAAAGGACTGAGAGATGACCCTTGTAGGCAAAGGGAACAGCCAGGGAACAGGCCCGGAGGTGGGACTGAGCTCTGTGCCTGAAGAGCAGACAGCAGGCTATGGTGAAGCACAGGAAGATGGGGAGACGGCAGACAGCAAGTGAACAGGAAAGTTGGTGCCAGAACAGGAAGGGCCTTATAACAAGTTGGTGTTTTCTCCTGAATGAAATGTTAAAACCGCTGATAGATGTTCACTGGGTGAATGGTCTTCTATGCATTATTTATAGGCTGCTCTGGCTGCTGGAGGTGACTTGCCTTAGGGACAAGGAAGGCAAGAATCCAGGAAGGAGGAAGAGATGTGGTAGCTTGGACTAATGCGGTAGATGAAAAAAATGATGAAATGAATGACTGAATTTAGGGTGACCTAAATCAACGCCTTCCCAGTAGAGGGAGTTCCAGACAGAGTCCAAATGTAGCGGAGGAGGCAGCTAAGAAAAACATGCCGTTTCTGTGTGAGAGCCCCTACTATCCAGAGGCACCAAGGAGGCTTCTGAGACACAGTCAAAGGTCTCAGGTGCCCCTTATCTGAGCCGCCGAAGTGACCTCCCCCCGGGAGCAGCCCTCCTGGCATGATCCACGTGAATGGCAGCTCTGGGTTGCGTAGCACACACCATGGCCGCCTTGACCATCCACCGGGGATCCGGCCCTATAGACCTGCCCCTCAATACACTGGATCCCTTTTCTTGGCAGAGCAATCTGCAAATGTGGTACGTGTGCAAGAGAATGTGCAGAGATAGCCTACTCCTTCCACCTGATGTGCGGGGAAGAAAGGAGGGGAAAAAACCACATTCAAAGAAGCCCTGCTGTGCCCAGGTGCTGGGTTGATCTGCCAGGTGGACTATGGTACCTGCCTGGTAGATAACATGACTCCCACTTTAGAGATGAGAAAACTGAGTGACGTTCAGGAGGCTGGCACGTCTCCCCAGCCATCCCTTCCTCCGAACCCCGCTGTCCCCCAAAGCATCCCCTCCACCCCATCCCCATTCTGAGCCCCTCTCACCTGCAGCAGGTTAAGCAGAATGAACTCATTCACAGCAAAGAGGGTCACTTGGAAGAAAGTCATGATGAGCAGCTGAATGGGGCTGACTTTACCCAGAACTGCACCGAAGGCCACGCAGACAGAGGCCACACAGAAGTCAGCGTTGATGAGGCTGTGAGGAGACAGGCCAGTGGGGAAGCTGGGGCAACAGCAACAGGAGGCACTGGAAGCCCTGGACTTTGGTCATATATGGATTTGGGCTTGCGGCTTAACCTTTCTGAGGCTCAGTTTCATTCTCTACACTAATGGGCACCTAACATTTGGGGCTGCTCCAAGAATTAAACCACACATGAGACAGGCCCAGTCCAGCAGCACAGTCTAGGTTCCCCACCCCATGCAGCCCCACCTCAGGCCCCCACTGCTTGCAGGCAGCTCAGGCTCAGGCACCCGTGTGGTCTGGCTGTTACTGTTGAACATGCCCCATATTTGGGGTCCTGCCCTGCCCCATAGCTTCTATCTGCTATTCTAGAACCTCCTCTCACTGCCTCCTCTTTCAGGAAGCCTTCCTGATTCCTCCAACCAGACGCAGTTTCTGCCTCCAGATCCTTCTCTCTCACTCTGCACAAACCTGTTTGTTGGTGACCAGGGCCTTGCTTGAGTTTGAGCTATTGGGACCTTCCCTTTACCTTCTCCATGAGAGAGGATCTATGTCCAGGGAAGAGACAGAAGGGCCTTCCTGCAGGAAGGAGGGAGCTGGGATGGTACTGGATGGAAGGAGGGGGCAGGAAGGCCAGCAGGGAGAGTGGAGGCAAAGGGGCAGGTACATAGGTCCTGCTCAAGCCTGAGCCCTAAATACCTGCCAGCTTGGCAGAAGGCTGATGAAGAGGTGACAGCTGGATGGACATTGTGTAGACCCTGGTTCCATCCATGTGCCTGCTTTGCCCAAGCTGGTCCTCCTTGTTCCCTGCCAGCAGCAAAGCTGTCCTCTGGAGTCCAAGGCAAGACCCTCAGTGTGGCCTCAGGCCAGAAGAGTTGTTAGTGGGCTGGGTGTAGTGATAAAAGCGGCTAGTTCCTCAAGGCTGTCACATTTAGAGTGGACTCCCTTACCCTTCCATGCTCAGGGCTGTGTGTATG
>NW_016107334.1:859167-860926 GCF_001604975.1 Cebus imitator | reverse complement strand
GACAGAGTCTCCCTCTGTCGGCCAGGCTGGAGTGCGGTGGTGCAATCTCAGCTCACTGCAACCTCTGCCTCCCGGGTTCAAGTGATTCTCCTGCCTCAGCCTCCCACAAACTCAGTTTTTCAAGTGACCAACTTGCTGAATAACTGAGTCCCCAAAAACCTGTTAACTCAGGGTTTGTAATAATTCCCTTTGAATTTTTTTGAGATTAAAAAATATTCATTTAGCCAATGATATATATTCCAGGTATGTTTATACTTTGGATCTATGGCTTCGAGAATAACTTCTTATACATTTTGAACTTCAGGGTGAGACACATGTCAAGGGTCTTCGACACAAAAACGCTATTTTATTGGTTCCAACACCTATCCAGTTGACCATCTTTCCTGCATCTCTTAATTCATGGATTAATTAGCTGGCTTGAATGAAGTAATTTTTTGCAAATATTTGACACATGTCCTAGATTTCAGACATCTGGCCTCCAATACCTGCTTGGTACCCTAAAGGTAACATCAGGGACTTGCCCTTTAAATGTGGTTTTATACCAATTTGCCTCTAAGCCCTTTCTGTGAACTTAGTTTATAAGTGAGCTAATGAATGTTCATTGTCACACACCAATGATTACTTTCTCAAATTAAATTTTTTTTTCTTGAAGGATGGGAGAAAGGAGGAAAACAGATTTTTTTTTCTTTAGCCAAACTTGTCATATGTTTACAGAAATAAAAGTCTGTCTGAACTGGACTTAAAGGAGAACCTCCAATAAAGTAAAACTTGGCTAAAGCAAGAAAAATCTCCCAAAGGCTCTTGATTAGGACCTGAGCAACACGAATTGCTGTAGGTTTCATAAGCTGCCACGGGATGGAGACTTTGATAAATGAGTCATTCAGTGAGCTGACCACTTTGTCCATTGATTTTTTTGCGAGTTAGCTTTGGGTGGATTTATTTTATAACCTGTCCATGGTGGTGTGGGTTGGGGAGGTATATTGAGGCTTGGAGGAGTCACTGCAGAACAGAGGGAGGGGCTGAGTCACCTGATGAGAAGGGGTTGGTGGTGCTCATCAGAGTGAGTCGTCACAGGGGAGTCTGGAGAAGGACAGAGCTGAGAAGTGGCTGTGGGGTGCTCCCTCCTTGGAGGCTGAGGCAGGGGGAGGGGGGCTTCAGCGCCACCACTCCACACCTACTCCTGTCTCACAGCTGTTTCTAGCACCTGTTCCCTGGGGTGGGTGGGTGTGGTGAGGCAAGGCAGGGAGAGAGGTACCTTCGTTCGGCTGGAGTCCCCATTCGGTTCCCTCCACAAGGAGCCTCTGAGGCTGGCACAGACATCCCAGCTCTCCCACCAGGGCTGGGCGATTTTGATGTGCCAGGCCCGGCTGGCCCTGCCCCCAGAGGAAAGTCTAGCCTCAGGTCCATGCAGCTTTTGTTGTTGGAAAAAGGAGACCTTCCTATGGCACCTGGATGATGCCCACCCTGGAGAATCGCTGGTCAGAAAGGGAAGTGTGTGTGTGTGTGTGTGTGTGTGTGTGTGTGTGTGTCTCTCACAGGCCCAGTGTGGCCTTTGAGTGTGTGTGAGAGTAAGTGTGTGAGTGTTTCACAGGCCCAGTGTGGCCTGAGTGTGTGTGTATGTGAGTGTGAGTGTGTGTGTGAGTGGATGTGTGTTAGTGTGTCAGAGTGTGTTAGTGAGTGTTGTGTGTGTGTGCGAGCGTCTGTGTGTGTGTGCGCAAGTGGATATGTGGCCTGAAGGACGACTTGCCTTCTAGTCCCA
>NW_016107334.1:854859-857161 GCF_001604975.1 Cebus imitator | reverse complement strand
CACCACCAACTCCAGCAGATACACATCCTCACATCCCACCACCAACTCCAGCAGATACACATTCCACATCCCACCACCAACTCCAGCAGATACTCATCCCACATTCCGCCACCAACTCCAGCAGATACTCATCCCACATCACTCACCACCAACTCTAGCAGATACTCCCCACATTCTACCACCAACTCCATTCTACCACCAACTCCATTCTAGCACATTCCACATCCCACCACCAACTCCAGCAGATACTCATCCCACATCCCACCACCAACTCCAGCAGATACTCCCCACATTCTACCACCAACTCCAGCAGATACTCATCCCACATTCCACCATCAACTCCTGCAGATACACATCCCACATCACTCACCACCAACTCTAGCAGATACACATTCCACATCCCACCGCCAACTCCAGCAGATACACATCCTCACATCCCACCACCAACTCCAGCAGATACATATCCCATATCCCACCACCAACTCCAGCAGATACACATCCCACATCACTCATCACCAACTCCAGCAGATACGCATCCTCACATCCCACCACCAACTCCAGCAGATACACATCCCACATCCCATCACCAACTCCAACAGATACACATCCCATATCCCACCACCAACTCCAGCAGATATCCAGCCCCTCACCACTGAGATTTGAATTTGGACCCCAGTTACTACATCTCCATGGTGGTGACTCTGGGAAAACTATGTATTTTAACTTAAGGCTTGGCAGCTGCTTCTGGAATGCTTATATCACAGATGTTGGGGGCATTCAACGCAGATGTGTATGTAAAGAAGCATCTAGCATGGTGTCTCCCCCATACGAGGTGACCCAAATAGGCAGATGTCATTGTTTATTTTCACTCTGGCATGGCCTAATTCTGAGTTCTGACAGTCTTCTCCAACCCATGTGGCCTTGGCAAGCCACTTCCCCTCTCAGAGCCTCCGTTTTCTCAATGACCAAACTGAAGGGCTGTACTTGGATGGTCTTCACTCCCCTCTCAGCACTTAGGTCGCATAGTTCTAAACTCCAAGAAAATAACAAAGAGCTCTGAGAAGAAAAGAGACTTGCAGAAGCGTAGCACACTGATAAGAACCGCAATGTCACAGGACACAGGGGCCAGATGGAAGGGCTCCCACTGGCCAAATCTGGGACAGTTTGAGCACCAGAGTAATTATGTGTTATAATGAATTAAAACTATTAAAAAAGGAACTCACGAGTTCATCCCGATAATAAGTTGGTAAACAAATAAATGAGGTAGCAGACAGGGCGCTTGCTTCCAGTGGAATGCTAAGGCTACACTGTTAAATGTGGAGAGAGTGCTAGAGTTGGAAAATCCTCATCTTCATGGTAAAGATTCAATCAGTGGATGCTAAATGCAGGGGAGAGTTTTGATTATGCACAGGACATCTGCATTGTCTTAAAGAGTTTCCTTACAAACTGCTTATTAGTTGCAGGGGAAGAAAATAACAGTAATTATACTGGGCAACATACTGACTGGGTGATCAAAATTAATGTCTCTCATGCCTCCACATGTGATACCCTGAAAAGGACGTAACCCCTGTGTGGGATTCTAGCTGAGACTGCAGAGCCCAATGTAATCATGAGAAAACATCAGACAAACACAAGATGAGGAACACGCTATTAAAAATGGGTGAGGCTGTATTCTTGAAAAGTATTAGTCATGAAAGACCTTTGAAATGTTCCAGATTAAAAGACACAACAAAAGATATTGAAGTCAGTACTGTCCGGGCGTGGTGGCTCACACCTGTAATCCCAGTACTTTGGTAGGCTGAGGCGGGGGGATCACCTGAAGTCAGGAGTTCGAGACCAGCCTGACCAACATGGAGAAACCGTGTCTCTACTAAAAATACAAAATTAGCCGGGCATGGTGGCACGTGTCTGTAATCCCAGCTACTTGGGATGCTGAGACAGAAGAATTGCTTAAACCCAGTAGGCAGAGGTTGCAGTGAGCCGTGATCGTGCCATTGCACTCCAGTCTGGGCAACAGAGCAAAAATCCATCTCAAAAAAAAAAAAAAAAAAAAAATTGGCAATACCTTACTCTAGACTAGATCCTGTATTTTGTGGGGATGGGAGAGTGGGGGGCATGCTATAAAGGTCATTATTGGGTCCATTGAGAAAATCAGATTTAAACAGTACAGTAGGCCGGCCGCGGTGGCTCACATCTGTAATCCCAGCACTTTGGGAGGCCGAGGCGGGTGGATCACGAGGTCAAGAGATCAAGACCATCCTGGTCAACATGGTGAAACCCCGTCTCTACTAAAAATACAAAA
>NW_016107334.1:840099-854723 GCF_001604975.1 Cebus imitator | reverse complement strand
AAAAAAAAAAAAAACCAGTAGAGTAAGATGTTGTATTAATGGAAATTTATGCAGCTCATTCCTGTGGTTATGGAAGAGAATATCCCTATTCTTAGGAAATATAGTGGAGTAGTTAAGGGTAGAGGGTCATGAGGTATGTGACTGACCCTCAAATGGTTCAGAAAAACAAGGCATGCATGTGTGTGTGCATGTGTGTGTACATGTGTGTGCATGTGCGTGTACATACATGTAGAGAAAGAGTGAGCAAATAGTCGAGTCTGAGTTAGAGTATATAGTATTCTTTTGTTGTTGTTGTTGTTGAGACATAGTCTCACTCTGTCGCCTGGCTGGAGTGCAGTGGTATGATCTCACCTCATGGAAACTTCTGCCTCCTGGGATTCAAAAGATCCTCCCACCTCAGCCTCTGTAGCAACTGGGATTGCAGGCACGTGCCACCACACCGAGCTAATTTTTTGAATTTTTAGTAGAGACGGGGTTTTGCTCTGTGGGCTATGCCAGTCTCGAACTCCTGGCCTCAAGTGATCCACCCATCTTGGGCTCCCAGAGTGCTGGGATTACAGGCATGAGCCACTGCGCCCAGCCAGAGTGTAGTGTTCTTTGTGCTATTTCTGTTTGAGCAACTTTTTGTAAGTTTAGAATTATTTCCAAATAAAAAGTTAAAAGGAAAAGAGACTTCAGGGCCCCGTCCCGGCCCCGCCCACCTGCCTCCCGGGGGATTCCTCCGTCCCCACCTCTTCCCCTCCCCCTGCTGCTCCAGCTGCTCTGGCCTTCCTCCTGCCTGGGTCCCACACTTTAGGGTCTTTGCCTGTGATGTTCCCTCCAACTGGGATGCTGTTCCTGCAGAATGGCCAGCAGATCTCAGCAAATTGTCACTTCATTAGAGAGGCTTCCTGACCACCCATTTAAGACAGAATCTCTCCCTATGGCACCCTTTTCTTTCCTAGGTTCTTTCCCTTACGACATCTTTTTTCTTTCATGGTTTTTATTCTAATATATTTGTTTGTTTGTCTGTCCCACTCCGCTGTAAAACTCCAAGAAGGCAGAGCCATTCCTGTTTCATTCCTGGTGGTATTCCCAGCACCTAGGAGAGTGCCCAGATCGACTTCTGGTTAATAGCCGTGGATGAACAAGTGATTGTTACTTACTCAGGAGCACCCAGGTGTACCAGCTGAGCGGTGGTCCAGGAGCCCAGGTGGGATTTCCCAGCCTGTTTCCCTCCAGGATTCCCTGGAGGCCCAGGCCAAGGCCATAGGCCCCTCAGCTAGCAGCTACCTGGAGGAGGCTTAGCGGGCTTGGCACACTGAAGGGCAGGGGTACAGGTAAGTGTGGGAGAGCTGTGGGTCCTGGCCAGGGCGGTGCTCCGAGCTTTGTCTGAGTTTAGCTTCGGTGCCGAGTTTACGTGAACAAATGCACCAGGGCTTGGGTTTCTCAATGTGCAGCTGATTTCATGTGTCCTCATGTTGCAGCTTTATCACATTTCCACTGTCGTGGAGAAGAACTGATGGGTGACAGACTGGAAGAGAGGTGTGAAAGAGAGGGAGGTGACAGATTCAGATGACAATTCCAGAAGCAGGGAGGGGAGCTGACAGGTGTCAGGATGGCCATGCTGTTGACAAACACAAAGAAGCAGTGGGAGGAGTTGGCTATGCCCCAGGGAGGTGGTGGGTCTGGCCTGGCCGTGGTGCATGTGAGAAGATGGGGGGGGAGGGGGGGTAGAGGACGAGGTGGGGGAGAAGTGGAGCCTGGTGGTGGGGACTTGGAGCTGGGGTCTAAGATTGGGCAGCTCTGAAGATAGAGCTGTGAGTTGCCATGTGGGAAAGAACGGGCAGAAAGACACAAGCCGAGAGCTGGCTGTGCCTGGAGCTAGCAGAGAAGATGAGGAAGGGGGCACCGGGAGGTAGGAGCCCCTGGGAAAAGACAGCATCACCACATATGGGGTGGGGTTTTCACACCGCATGAGGGGTGTCTTCTGCCTGTTATTTAGTGAAGCTATGTGGCAGGGGTGAGGCTGAAGAGGATCAAGGGAGCCACTGGTGCCGGGGGAGGGGTGTGTGGTTTCAGGGCTGCCGTGGCCTCTGTGTGGCCTCTGCGTGGCAGTCCTCACCTTCCAGGTCCTTCCTCCCTGCCTGTGCCTTCTCACCCATTCTGTCTTCTCCCTGCTGTGGTGGTTGCCCTATTTCCCTTTTTCACCCCGTCTGGGGGTGTCTCCTTTTTTCTCTCCCCTCCGTCAGGCACCCACTTCCTTCTCCTTGGGAACCTCCCCAGTTCGTCCTCTTGCTTCCTGTCTCTTTATCTGTCAAGCTGGTCTCAATTCAGTATCACAATGTATCCATTTATGAATTTCTGATTCATAAAGTTTGGTGCTACCTAAAATGATTTTTAGGCTGGGTGCAGTGGCTCACACCTGTAATCCCAGCACTTTGGGAGGCCAAGGTGGCTGGATCACTTGAGGTCAGGAGTTTGAGACCAGTTTGGCCAACATGGGAAAATCCCCTACTCTGCTAAAAATCCAAAAATTAGCCAGGCGTGGTGGTGCACACCTGTAATCCCAGCTACTCGACAGGCAGAGGCAGGAGAATCGCTTGAACCTAGGAGGCGGAAATTGCAGAGAGCCAAGATCACACCACTGCACTCCAGCCTGGGCAACAGAGTAAGTGAGACTCTGCCTCAAAAAAACAAAAAAAAAATTTTTTTAAAGATTTTTAATAGTGATGATTTGAGGGTCCAAACTGTATTGACCATCAGCCAAGGCCAGAACCTCTCAGATCCACAGTTTCTTTGTCGGTCAGATGGGAGAGAGTAGCAGCGCTTGGCCAGTGTTTACATAACAGCACTTGGCCAGCGCTGTGGCTCACATATACTGGGAATAACCCAATCAGAGCCCTAGGCGGAGGCAGCCGGCTCTTCAGCAACTACCCGATCATGTTAGTTATTATTCTCTTTTTCTAGACTGACAAAGTTGCATTGGCTTGGGTCAGCAGGATGACCCTCAGTCCCCCTCCCCAGCTTCAGTGTCTCCACCACGTCTCTAACAAGGTGCTGATACTTACACACCCTCATGGAAGGAGTGCTTGCTCCCTTTTGGGAAGCCCAATACCTGCATTTACTATCCTCTCCTTTTATGCCGGGAGATGTGCACCCACCAGTCACCTGTCATCTTGGATCTTCTTAGATATCCTGTACTTTTTTTTTTTTTTTTGAGACGGAGTTTCACTCTTATTGCCCAGGCTGGAGTGCAATGGTGCAATCCCAGCTCACTGCAACCTCCGCCTCCCAGGTTCAAGTAATTCTCCTGCCTGAGCCTCCCGGGTAGCTGGGATTACAGGCATTTGCCACCACGCCTGGCTAATTTTGTATTTTTTAAAGTAGAGATGAGGTTTCTCCACATTGGTCAAGCTGGTCTCAAACTCCCAACCTCAGGTCATCCGCCTGCCTTGGCCTCCCAAAGTGCTGGGATTACAGGTGTGAGCCACCGCGCCCGACCGACCCTGTACTTTAAATAACATTTGCACCCTAAGATGGGCACTCTAAGGCTCACAGTGGTGAGGTGTTTGGCTCCTCCATGCAGTGGTGCACCTAAACGGGTCTGTTGAATTCTAAAGTCCCACGGCCTGCTGCCTGTGGGTGAGCACGTCCTTTATCAAAGGGAGCCTGCTTCGGCCTCATGACACAGTCCTTCAGGTGTTTGAAGCCAGAGCTGCCTCCTTCCTGGGTCAGCTCCTGAAATGTGTCCCACTCCTCCCTTGGTCTTCCAGGAAGTTCCTGGAGTCCAGGCCCTCGTGGCTCCTCCTTGGGCCAGCCTCCCTGAAGTCACTGCCCTCAGCGGTTCACCCAGGCCCGGGAGCCCCAGCCCGCAGAGAAGCCGCGTGCTCAGCGGCCACAGCCACCGCCGCACCTCAGGCCTCCAAGGGCACTGCCAGGGTGAGTCCCCGGCTGGCTCCGTGCCTGCTGCCTGCTGTGGGACCCATGCCTGGGGAGCCACAATCAGGCCAAGCCAGCTGGACCAAGCCCATTTCCGGGCTCCTCTGGAAACGAGATGGCCAGCAGGCTTCACCAATCCCCTGGGTAGAAACGAGGCCTGCACAGCTGCTGACGGCCTGGAGCCAGGAACAGGGAAGGCACCTCGGGGCCGGCCCTTACCCTAATCCCCCGGGAATCACCTTGCTGCCCAGGAACTCGGCTTGGTGACCCACATGGTCAGGAAGCCCTGTGCCCTCTGACTCCTAACCACAGCCACCGTGAGTGGAGCCAGGGAAAGGGGAGGGTTGAGATTAGGGGGAGTGGTCGGTGGCTGGGGGCTCAGACCCCAGGGCTGCTCCTCTCCAGCCTTAGTCTCCTCATCTGTAGAATGGGGGCCATCACAGCGCCTCCGTCACAGGTGGTGGTGGTAATTAAAGGAGGGAGTGCACGTGTGATTGGACAGGCCGCCACTGTCTCTTGCCAGGATTCTTTCCCTACACCCCTCTCCTCTGTCGCTTCCTGCTCCAGTGGCCAAGGCCTCTCCAGGAGAACTAGCAGGGGAAACTCAAGGCCCCCCTTAATGCTGGGGCTCTCTCCCCACTTCCATCCTTCCCCATCCCTTTCAAAAACCCTCCTCTCGGGCCACACAGAACCACTATCCCTCCTCGAAACACCACCTGCTTTTGGTGGCCCCCTTGGCTGCTCAGCTTCTCCCCTCCTCACCATCCACCGCTTCCCAGGAAACGATCACAGATCTCTTCTGCCCAGAGCACTTGGCCTCACTGAGGCCCTGGGTACCAGGGTGCCCTTCTCTGCTCCCAGAAAGTCTGAGGACAGAGACCCAGGATATTCAACTTGTTTATCCAGAGTGACCATATGGCTTATCCCTGGGTCCCAGCGAACTACCGCCAGCACCACCTTCACTCTCAGAGGTGTCCTCATTGGGATGGTAAATTATATGATCACACTACAGATAAGTGCTTGTTGCATGAATACGTGAAGGTGGCATGTGAAAGGCGGGGGGGGGGGGCGAGTGGTGGGAGGAGGATAAGCGCTGGGGAGATGTAAGGACTGTGCCCCCCGCTGGTGAGGTCTGCAGCTCCTATTACAGGATCTCTTTGTTTTTGAAAGGGAGAGAGATAGGGATCCACTCTGTCACCTAGGCTGGAGTACAGTGGTGCTGTCACAGCTCACTGTAGCCTCACACTCCTGAGCTCAAGCGATCCTCCCACCCCGGCCTCCCAAAGTGTGCTGGGATTACAGGTGTGAGCCACCGCACCCAGCCTATTTAAGCTCTTTTTTTCCTTCTTTTTTTTTGAGATGGAGTCTTGCTCTGTCATCCAGGCTGGAGTGCAGTGGTGTGATGTCGGCCCACTGCAACCTCCCCCTCCTGGGTTCAAGCGATTCTCCTGCCTCAGCCTCCTGAGTAGCTGGGACTACAGTTGCGAGCCACCATGCCGGGCTAATATTTTGTATTTTAGTAGAGATGACGTTTCACTGTGTTGGCCAGGGTAGTCTCTATCTCCTGACCTCGTGCTGGGATTGCAGGCATGAGCCACCATGCCTGGCCCTATTTAAGGTCTTGAGGTCCTCCACTGCCCAGACACACTGGGCCCATGGGGGGCCCTGTCCCTTATGCTCTGGGGTCAAGCGGTCAACAAGAGTGGGAAGGCAGGGAGAGAAACAGGCAAAAGAGGGCCTCAAGCTTGCCCGGCCCACTGTTTGCTGGCAGGTCCCCGACTGAGGAGAGGAAAGGCAGGCAATGTGAACGGTGGATTCGAAGCCTGAATCCCAAGGCTGCAGCGGTCAAGATATCTTTTAAAACAGCCCTACATGGAGCTCAGGAGAGGGAGGCTGCGGTCTCCCCAGCAGGGGGCACAGCCCTTGTTGGTTGCTTCCCTTCTTCTAGGCACCAGGTAACTATTCACGCAGCTCATGATAGCCCTAACTTTTTGGCAGCCACTTCATATGCCTGGCTCCCATCAAGCCTGCAGCCCCGCAAACTCAGTCTTTTTTCATGCAGGCTGCCATTCTGAACATGTGCAGTTGTTTACTTGGAGATAGAGAATCCCCTGTTGCCAAGAGCGTCTAAGCCATGGAGGAAACACCAGTTGATATAGCGGCTTTAAGGTCCCTTCCAAAACTCACAGTCAGGGACTACATGAACACCACCGGCTAGAATAATTGTTGGCTGATGGCGGATAGAGTGGAAAATCAGAAAGTGCCAGGGCATGGGAAGAGCACTGGGCTAGGAGCCTGGAGGTTGGGCAGCTCTGAGTGACCTTGGCTATCTCTCCCTGCTCCTGAGTCCTAGGGCACCTGTGTTTAGGGCCCTTGTAGCAATTGTTCCATTATGAAATGAGGATCCTTCCCCAGCTCGGTGCCACAATCTCACCCTCATCCCTGTGAGGGAGGCCCTACCATCATTCTCTAGAGGAGGAAATTGAGGTTCAGGAAGGTTGACGTTTGCCTGAGGCCACCCAGCTGATTTACAGCAGAGCCAGGAGAGAAAGAGAGGCCTGTGATGGCAAGGTCATGCTCTTAACTACAGCACAGCCCATACCAGAAAATTCAGGTGCTTGTTTTCCCTCTCCAAGCCAAAAGGGGATGGGTGTCCTGGCCTCCTGGCCCCCCACTGTCCCCACAACACCTCTGCCCGCAGCAGGGCCAGCTGGCCACTGAGCCGTCACTGTGGCCCTCGGCATGGAACCAGGAGCCAGGTCACCCACCGATTGGTAATGGAGTGAGAGGACTCGGGTCTTTTTAGGGTACCAGGCAGGGCTCTCTGGCAGGGATGCTGGGGGCATCTGACGGCTGGGAGGGCAGTCAAATAAAAACCTCACCCTGGTGTTTTCTACTAGTTTGTTGTTGTTTTGAGATGGAGTGTCGCTCTGTCACCCAGGCTGGAGTGCAGTGGTGCGATCTCAGCTCACTGCAACCTCCACCTCCCAGGTTCAAGCGATTCTCCTGTCTCAGCTTCCAGAGTAGCTGGGATTACAGGCGAATGCTGCCACGCCTGGCTAATTTTTTGCATTTTAGTAGAGATGGGTTTCACCTTGTTGGCCAGGCTGGTCTCGAACTCCTGAGCTCAGGCAATCCACCCGCCTCAGCCTCCCAAAGTGATGGGATGACAGGCATGAGCCGCCGCGCCCGCCCCCTGCTAGTTTTTCACGGGGAAAAGGGGTTTGTTCCCACGCCTGTCCTGCAGAGGCCGGTGAGCTTGGCGGCCCGCGGCAGGTGGGGAGCTGTGCGGAGAGGCCTCGGGGGCCTGTGGGCGGCGGGACTTACTCGGGTAGCGATAGTAGAATTCGTTCTCCTGATCGCTGAGGTTCCTGCGCACCCTCCCGGTCCACCAGTGGGCGTCGGCCTGGAAGTCGTAGCGCACGAACACCCCAAAGAGAATCACCATAGCCCCCTGCAGGAGCAGGCAGGTGAGCGGCAGCCGCCAGCGGAGGTTGGTGTTCCAGGCCATGCTGAGGGGTGCGGGGCTGGGCTGGCGCTCGGCCGGCGGGGCTTTTGAGACCTGGGCAGGGGGCGGGGCAGCCGCGTGGGGCACTGAGCTGCGGACCCGGGAACCGCCCGCGCACTCGCCCGACGTTGGTGGGGCGGGGCGGAGGGAGGGTGGGGAACCCTAGCCGAGGGCCCCGGAAGATCCCCGAGTCGTGCTGGGGGACAGCTGCAGGAGCGGGAGCCAATAAGGCAGCTGGCGGGGCGGGGGGGATCCAGGAGCCCCAACTTGTGTGTGGCCCGTTCACCATGGGGCCTTTCTCCTTTTGTACTGCTGAACAGAGAAAAGGGGATCATTGGCCTCCCAGGGAGATCAGAATGAAGGAATCCCCAGACCTAAGCATCATCGTCACCATCATCATCATCTGCATCAGCATCTGTCCTTTCTTTTTCTGATTACGAAATTCACGCAGTGCATGTGGAAAACAAGCAATGGCTGGGACGGAGCCCCTGGGAGACAGGCAGCTCTCTGCGATGTGCTACCAGGCTTGATCCTGGAACAGAAAGACGATGCGAATGGGAAAACTGGTAAAATCCGAAGAAAGCCTGAAAATTCCCAGGTTGGTTCCTTAGTTGGGACAAGTGTGCTATGGTTACATAAAATGTTAACCGTATGGCAAACTGGGTAAGGGCTACATGGGAACTGTCTTTGCCACTTTTCTGTAAATCTAAAATTATTCAAAAATACAAGGGTATTATGGGAAAAAATGTATAAACGATTGTAAAAACAGCTTAAGAGTTTTTCACAAGTTCATTAATCTATGATCAGGAACTGTCTTTTGGTTAAAATCTGTGACCTTGATATGAGTTAACCATAATATTTAGGTAAAATCTATGCTTAGTCTGTATATTGTCAAAATAAATTAGATTTTCTAATTTTTCTTTAAAAATACAGGGATATTGTAGAGATTTTTGGAAAATACAGAAAAACACAAAGAAGAAAGTGAACACCATCTGTAATTCCACCCCCTAGAGGCAATACTGTATTTTGGTGAATGTACACTTGTCTTTTTTTTAGCTCATTGAAGACGGGCTAGAGGGGACGGGGGGAGTGTTTCAAACGATCATACTAATTTATAGCCTTTTTTAGTCCTTTAATATTTTGTAAATATCTTCCCATATTATTCTTCTACAACATTTTTTTTTTTTGAGACAGGGTCTCGCTCTGATGCCCAGGCTGGAGTGTGGTGGCTTGATCATGGCTCACTGCGTTCTTGATCTCCTGGGCTCAAGCAGTCCTCCCACCTCAGCCTCCCAAGTAACTGAAACCACAGCCATGTGCCACCAGGCCCAGCTAATTTTCTGATTTTTTTTTTTTTTTTAGTGGTGGGGGTCTCCCTATGTTGCCCAGGATGGTTTTGAGCTTCTGGGCTCGTGACCCTTCCACCTCAGCCTCTCAAAGTGCTGGGATTACAGGTGTGAGCCACCACACCCAGCCCGCCACAGCATCACTTTTAATAGCAGGATATACTGTGTTTTTTCTAGACAATCCCCTAGTGTTAGGTGATGAGCAATGAGGTCATTTTTATTTGTTTAGTATTATAAATAATGCTGTCATGAACATCCAGGTATGTAAGTCTTTGCACAACTTTCTGTGAATTCCTAGAGCCAGAGTTGTTTTGATACGTACGTGTAGATTTTCTCCCGGAAAGATTTTACCAAACAAAGCATGCACCCTATGAGTCAGGTGTCAGTGACTTTTCCCATGCACTCTTGCCAGTGCTGGCTTTAAAAATACTTTACCAGTTGAAATCCCAGATTTGTAAAAGCCACTAAGCCATGTATAACACCTGAGGCTAATCGGGGTGCTTGGAAGTTGAGTGTGGCCACACCGTGCCAGTGTGGGGTACTAGGATATTTCCACTCCCTTGGCAAAGAAACAGCCAGACACTGCATGAGCAATATCAGCAATAGGAGCCATGTATTTAGTTTCTGCAGTTGCCAGATTCCTTAGCTATGTTTGTTAATTCTCAACTAACCACTTGCAAAGTGTTTGGCAGCTGCAGAAACTTAATACATGGTCCCTTTGCTGATATCCTAGGTGCGTCCTGCAGTTGAAAAGCATGAGTTTTCAGATGGGCTAAAGAACCGGCTGAGATTCAAACCCTAAACTGTCCGATTTCAAAGGCTATAGTCTTTCTACTGTGCCATTCTGCCCATCCCCTCTGGAAGGAGCTAGAAGGAGGGTTTGTCTTCAGCCATGCGTATTCACTGCTGGGGAGAAAAACATCTACGTACAGGGCAATGCGAATAAGCAGAGGGAGGGAGACAAGGGCTGGGATGGGGGAGGCTGCTGCAAGATTCGTGGGCGTCTAGGTCCCACACAGGAGTGGTACAGTTGTGGGATAGAGAGCAGTGGGTGGCGTGGTTCCTGAAGCCCAGGCTGGGAGGAGGCAGGTGGAAGGCTTGCTTTAAGGATAGGGGAGCTGGGGAGTCATGCTCATTGTAAGAACTGCCCCCATCCAGTCTAACCCAGACCTTCTCCAGAGTCCCCTAGCACACCTGTGGTGCTGGAACCCAGGGGGCCCTCCTTGGGGGACTCCTTCCTGGGGCAGGGCACAGGGCTCAGGAGGGAGATGCTGACTGGGACCCCTGAAGAGGCTTCAGTGGGACAGACCTGGAGCCACAGCCAATCACAGTCACCCTCCCACCCCCACAGCCAGCACGAGAAGGCTGTTTGCCCTTGACCTTCCTATTTAGTAGACTAAAGGTACAAATGAGGGGCTTCAGACTACCAAGAGGATACAAGGTTGAAGGGAGACACTGTTATCACATGGCTTTTTTCTCGGGTTACATTTAGGTAACCCATATAGGTCATCATGAATTAACATTCAAAAACAAATCCCGGCCGGGCGTAGTGCTTCACACCTGTAATCCCAGCACTTTGGGAGGCCGAGACAGGTAGATCATTTGAGGTCAGGAGTTTGAGACCAGCCTGGCCAACATGGTGAAACCTGGTCTCTACTAAAAATACAAAAATTAGCCGTGTATAGTGGCACGCACCTGTAATCCAGCTACTCGGGAGGCTGAGGCACCTGACCCTGCGTGAGGTCCTGCCATCCTAGTGCCCCTGCATAATATTTAAGGAGGCGAGACCACAGCAGCAGCTGCTAACACAGCTCTGCAGGCTCTGCGGGCCCAGTTACTGGAGGTCCAAGTTGGAAGGTGGGCTAGGACAGGAGCTTTTGGGATGAGATGGACAGGGAGCACACCACCCTCTGAAGTCATTCATTCCCGAGGGGGGCCATGAACTCTGTTAAGACAGGGGTAACATCTGATTTATGTCTGTGTGAGGCACAGAAGAGGCACTTGGGGAGTGTTCTGGAAGGATGAAGGAAGGAATGAATAATATTCTTTGAGCACCTAGCGTATGCCAGCCGCTGTTCTGGGTGCTGAGACATGGCAGTGAACAAATGAAGCAACAATCCCGGTCCTGATGGAGCTGGCATTCTAGAAGGGTGGGGAAGGTTGGTGAATAAGCTGGTAGTATATACTTCACTTATCTACTGTGTTTCACAATAGGCAAAGCAGACAGCATGTGGGAAGGCGATATGTGCAGGGTGGAAGGGAAGAAAGTGGGAGAGAGGGGACCAGGAGTACCATGTACACTGAGTGGCCGAGGAAGGCCCCATGGAGGGAGGCAGGGAAATCGGTTCTTCTGCACATGCCCCAGTGCCACCCCGCGGCATTTTAATGTGACTGCCCTTTTCTTTTCTCTTCTTTTCTTTTTTTGAGACTGACTCTTCTTTTCTTTTTTTGAGACTCACTCTGTCACCAGGCTGGAGTGTATTGGCATGATCTTAGCTCACTGCAACCTCCACCTCCTAGATTCAAGCGATTCTCCTGCCTCAGCCTCCTGAGTAGCTGGGACTACAGGCATCCACCATCATGCCTGGCTAATTTTTGTATTTTTGTAGAGATAAGGTTTCACCATGTTGGCCAGGCTGGTCTTGAACTCTGGACCTTAGGTGATCCGCCCGCCTCGGCCTCCCAAAGTGCTGGGATTATAGGCATGAGCCACCGTGCCCGGCTATGACTGTCCTTTTCTGAACACCCCAGGCAGCTGTCCTTGGTATTGGTAGGGGCCAAGTTCTCAGTTTCTCCCCTGGGTGGCCAGTCATTTTATTTCTGGTGCTCCTAGGAGAAAAAATGGCCACTCTTACAGAAGCCTAAGAAAAATGTCTCCTTCCAGAACATTTTGTCTCCCGTTCACATGAGGCATGGCCAGCAGCCCGCCTGCCCACCTCAGGCCAGGCCCAGGTGCTCTGTGGAATGCCTGTCCTTGTGGATAGAGGGGACTGGGACTAGAGGGGCTTGATGAGCTGGCAGGAGGGTGGAGGTCTCTCTCCCACTCACCCTTTCCCAGCCTCCACGTCATGCGTTCGTCCACTGTTTCTTCCTCGCCCTTCTGCCCTTCTCATATCTGTCTGTGGTGTCTTCCTACATTAGAAAATGTCAGCATTCCAGGGCAAGGACACCTAGAAGAGACCCTATCTTGCAGTTGTTGGCCACTGTTTTTCCAAGTGAGTGAATGGATGAGTGGATTCTTTCAATTTATTCAGCTGTTTAAAACACATATGGAGCAACCACTGCACACAACTCCGTATCAAGCCAAATAGCTATGCAAGCTCCCCCACCCCCCAAGATTTGCACTATAGAAGAGGGGATACAAATTTGCTCCACTGGTTAAGGCAGAATGAGCACTTTCCTGTGTCACTGAGGAGCGCTTGATGGGTCCTGGGGTGATCAGGGTAGACTTCATGGAAGAGGTGAACTTTGATCTAGGATTTGCAGGGCAAGTGACAGGTAAACCTTCACCCTCTGCTCTTTGGCTTTTCTTGTCTCATGTACCCCCGACCGCATGATTCCAGGCTACTTCCCTCTTCCCACCCCAGCTTGGTACTTTAGTGGACAACCCAGAGGTGGAATTCTTGGCCTGTCTTCTGAGACCAGAGTTTAAGAAACCTGCTGCTCGTGTCTATCAGGCTAGGCGGGGGTTTTCCTAAGGAACCAGCCTCTTCCTCCTAAAATGTGTGTGCCTTGACAAGCAGGGATGACTGCCGACTGGGACGGGACGGTTCTCTCCCTGGCAGGGGAGAGGCAGGGTGTGGCGGCCACATTGGCAGGCAGGGAGGTGGATCCTGAGGCATAGGTGATTCAGACCGTCTTCCAGGCGAGGTGGAGTCCCCTGCGCTGGTGTGGCCGTGTTGAAGGCATGCTGCTGAGACTGACACTGCTGTCACCTTTCTCTCTACTCATCTCTCTTGATGGATGACTGTTGGCATCCTTGACAGCTTTGGCCTTGGTCCCACAAGCAGCCCGAGGCTGTGGCAAGACACTGGCCCAGGACGCAGAAGCTCTTGGGCTGGTCCCAGTTTCACAGATTTTGTCAGTAGGCACCCCCTCTCTGGGCCTGATCTGCAAATGGGTGCCTCCGTGTCTGCGCGGCTCAGCTTTCATTTTGCTGTGATGTTCAAAGGAGACCATGCAGCTTGTGATCAGCGCAGTGACCCAGAGGCTCTGGGAGGCCAGGGCTCCCATCCCAGCCCTGCCACTTCCTAGCCAGGTGACCCTGGGTCAGCTGCTTAACTCCTCTGGGCCTTGGTTTCCCCACCTATACAAGGGCAACAGGAGTTCCTGGGATGACTCTAATGCATAACAGTACTTTTAACCCCAAGCCTGGTAGGATGTACTTGATGAAGTGGCAGATCTTGTTATTTGCCACTAAAAATGAATGGGCGCCAAGCACAATGGCTCAGGCCTGTAATCCCAGCACTTTCGGAGGCTGACACAGGAGGATTGCTTGACCCCAGGAGTTTGAGACCAACCTAGGCAACATGGTGAAACCCCATCTCGAAAAAAACAAAGAGAGAAAGAAAGAAAATAAAGAAAAAGAAAGAAAGAGAGGAAGGAAGGAAGGAGGGAAGGAAGAAAGAAATAAAGAGAGAAAGAAAGAGAAGAGAAATTAATGAGAAAGTCTTCTGTAAATTGAAAAATATCACAAATAGAACTGGTGCTGCTTCCGTGATGGTGGGTAATGGCGCTCCCCTCTGGTGCTCTCTGAAAAGTCTGCGAGGGCGGGGCCCAGGAGAGGGAGTCCTACGCCCTCCCCAGAGTTGGGAATGGGATTAGGGCTGGGGGAAGGGGTTAGGGGCCCTGGGAAGCAGCTCTGGACATGCCTCCATCATCTTCAGTCCCTCAAAGCCACAGACTGTGCTGTCTCCCTGTACTCACGGGGAGATCTTCAGTGTAGGTGGCTTGTGGAGTGAGGGGAAAGGGTGTAGGTCTCTCTGCAAAACTCTCTTCCATGACAGCTTATGGGATTGAAAATAAGAACCGCAACAGTGGGGAGCCAGACATCACGTGCTGCTCCCTGATGAGCTGCTCCAAGAAGGACACAAGCCCGAACGTGCCGTTCCTGCCAAAGATGCATACCCGGAATTTAGTCATGCAGAAGCAGCAGACAAACCCAAACTGAGGGGTATTCTGCAACACAACTGGTCTGGAGTCTTAAAAAGAAATGTAGGTGTCATAGACGTCAAAAGAAAATAAAAATAAAAAACAAGGAGGGCAACACTTCTGGGTGAAAGAGACATGACAAATCCATGAAATGCTTTGATTGATTCTTAATTGGCTCCCGGATCAAAACAAAAACCTTAAAAAAAGTACTAGTGGTACAACTGAGGAAAATGAAGTAAGAGCGGTATGTTAACTGATGGGATTTATTAACGCAAAGTGTTTTGAGGGTCATCGTGGTGCTGTAGTTATGAGGGAGTCTGTTTTTGCCTCTGGGAGATACCTGCTTTAGAGGTAAAATGTCATATGTCTCCAACACACACAAACATATATCCTGAGAGAAACGAAACAAAAGTGGTGAATCCAGGTGAAGGGCTTATGCAACTTCACTGTACGTTTTTGCAACTTTTCTGTTGGCTTGAAAATTTGTAAAACAGGCTGGGCACGGTGGCTCATGCCTGTAATCCCAGCACTTTGGGAGGCCCAGGCAGGCGGATCATGAGGTCAAGAGATCAAGACCATCCTGGCCAACATGGTAAAACCCCATCTCTACTAAAAATACAAAAATAAGCTGGGCGTGGTGGCACACGCCTGTAGTCCCAGCTACTTGGGAGGCTGAGGCAGGAGAATTGCTTGAACCC
>NW_016107334.1:833627-839906 GCF_001604975.1 Cebus imitator | reverse complement strand
AAAAGAAAATCTGTAAAACAAAAAAAAGTTGGGAGAATAGTCCCTGGAGGGATGTCAGCTGGAGTCTGATATCTACTAGAAAACATCTGCTTACCCGAGGCCTGGAGCAGAGGCCAAAGTCAGAGGCTCAAGGGGAGTCCCACACACCCTCTGCCTAATTACAGTTCCAACTCTGCGGGGCTTTCTGTGTTTTGTACAGCACAGGGTGAGCACATACGCTCAGCACCTACCCCATCCCTGGCACTGTACAAGCACCGAGACATCAAGATGTGACCTCTGCTCTTCCAGTGCGCACAGTTCAAGGGAGGGTCTTCACTCACTTCTCCCTGCTACTGCAGAGTATGCTGTCTATGCAGCAGTCCAAAGACTCACCAACAAACCCCAGGATTCTCAGGGGAAGATGGAAGCAGAGATGAGTCACAGCAGCAGCCTCCATGAACTGGGTGTTCTAGGAGCCAAGCACGAAGCTAAGCACGGTCCTTCCTTGTCTGCCCACAGCTGACCACGAAGGAAGGATTTGTTTTTTAACAAGGTAGAAACTCAGGCTCAGAGAGGTCAAATCACTTGCCTAAAAGTCACCCAGCTAGAGAGTGGCAGATCGGAAGAAGAAAGTGGCATGATTTCAGCTGAGAGGAGGTTTAACGGGTTGGCATGGTGGAGAAAGGCATGCCAGGAACAGCCTGAGGGACGGTATGGAGGAAAGAAGCTGAGGCCTCTACCCGCTGGACATGAGTGGTCAGGAGCACGCCCACCCCCCTGTGACAATGAAGGTCTTCGGATCTTGCCAAATGTCCCCCGGGAGAGAAAACTGCCCCAGCAAGACTCCAACTGAAAAAAAAAAAAAAAATGCAGAGCAAAGGCCCTGAGACGGGTCTCTGATTGTCCTGTCTCTGGACCCAACAGCCAGTTAAAGTCACCTCCTCTCTGGGCTGAATTGATTTTGGCACGAAGGAAGACACCAGAACATGCCCTGGGCACCCACAGGTGAAGCTGCATGCTGGGATGAATCAAGTTAAAAGTGCAGGGAGAGGGCAGAAGTTACATGGGGCGAATGTCCCAACTATTGCCCCAGCTCCCTACAGGAATGTAAGGTGGGCAGAGCATCGGAGCTAGAGAGCTCTCAGAATGCCATCAAAAGGCTCCGACAGATGAGCGAAGAGTGGAGTAGGACAGTGCTTGGCATGTGGGCCCTCCATTGAAGGCCACCCTCCACGATGACAGAGTACAGGAAGGAGATCAAGGCCTGTGTAGCCATGCTGACCCCAAAGTCCTCTGCATCCCCAACCTCAGGGCCCCTCTGTCCCCTCTGGTTCTGGTGGGAGCTGCCCAGACAATAGTTCTGGATTCTGCTCTATCCTGCAAGACTCCCACCTCCAACATTCTACCAACTCTTCCAGCCCAACTTCCCCAATGGCTGCTCCCTTCTGATTGTGTCCAGCACTTCTCTCCAATCCATCTTTCTCTGTCCTTTGTTGAATATAATGTGGTTTTTTTTTTTTTTTTGAGATGGAGTCTCTCTCTATCACCCAGACTGGAGTGCAGTGGCACAATCTCGGCTCACTGCAACTCCTGCCTCCCAGGTTCAAGCAATTCTCCTGCCTCAGCCTTATGAGTAGCTGGGATTACAGGCATGCGCCACCACACCTGACTAATTTTTGTATTTTTAGTAGAGATGGGTTTTTGCCATGTTGGCCAGGCTGGTCTCGAACTCCTGGCCTCAAGTGGTCTGCCCACCTCGGCCTCCCAAAGTACTGGGATTACAGGTGTGAGCCTGTAATCCTATTGCCGTGCCCGGCAAATAGAATGTATTAAAACATTTTAAAATTACACAACCCTGGATGTTTATTTGTTCTCCTTTCTTTGAGCGATCTTAATGAGCCTTGTCACCCTTGCTCCAATCTTCTCATCCTGGTCTCCAGCTCCCAAGCGTAACTTCAAGGTTGACTCATCCTGAAACTGACCTCTCCAAGATCTATCTTCTTATAGGATACCTTTTAAAACTGTTACCAGAAGAAAATTGGAGAGGGTAGTGGATTTATCCACAGAGACAATCAATGTTCTATATGAGCTCATAACCTCTGGATTGGTCTTCCATTCGTGTATGGCCCCCACATGGCAAATTGATCTGGGTGCCCAGGGAGGTCCATGGTCGAGACGAGAGTAATGATAAAGATCCCAAAGTCCATTCCTGCTTAAAGCAGACCTCACATCTTTGCTTAAAGCCCAAAGGCTTAACGATGAAGGAGGGACAGACCTAATCACAGTGGAGCTCCTATAGAACAAGGAGACCAGTTTTTCTTCATTTTTGAAAACCTTGGGGATAAAGCAAAAGGCCCTGGATTGACTGCAGCAGGAAGGATCTGGATTCAAAATAAGGAACAACTGCCAAGCTGACGGTGAGAGCAATAAAACCCGGGCATGACCTGGCAGGGGCAGTTGTGCAAGGTCCTCCAGGAAGTCCCAAGCACGGAAACAGACCCTGACTCAGCTGGGATGAGTGTCAGCCAAGCCCTGCTGCCATCGTAGGGCCGGGTGGGCTGGGCTGCCAGGGAGCTCACCCCAGCCAAGGAAGGGCGTCAAGCCGTTTTCTGGGCAGGCTTGGTTCTGTGTAACAGAAGGGCCAGTCAGGAACCCGTAGCAGCAACCAACTTGCCCATGAGGATTAGGCTCTTGTCCACTCTCTTTCCTGACCAACTCCTTCTCTTCCTTCAGGATTGAGTGCCGAGGTCACTTCCTCCGGGAGGCCCTCCCTCCGGGCACTGAGCATAGAGAAGTGAACTCTAGGACTCACCTGCTTCTCTCTGTAGTTGCAGGTCACTTGAGGGGGCCTGGGGTGATTCATCACTGTGTCCCTTGTGGCCTCCAGGTGCTTGGGAGATGTGGAGAAAATGAGGGAAGGGAAGTGGAAGTGAGGGAAGGAAAAAAGAAGGGAGGAGGAAGAGAGGGAAGAAAGAGAAAGGAAAATTCTTGTGCCCAGAGATTGTACAGATGTGTAAGTCTCCCTCCTGCTGGAGGGACAGTGGCTTTATCAACAGCAATACCACCTCAGCCTCCTCAGCAGCTGGGATTCACTGCTTAGACATTTTTTTCTCCATGTAGGTCCAGCTCCAGGAGAGGGTTCAGCCCAGGCTGGTGGTGCTGAGTACCAGGGCTTGGGGTTAGGGGGCTTGTGGTGGGCACGGGCTGGCAAGTGAAGACAGCTCTGAGGGCCACAAGAGAGCTGGGCAACAGAAGACTCTGTGTAACCTGTCTAGTTCTTTTCATTTCTACTTGACTCATGTTATAATCCCAGATCTGTGTTCTTAGAGAGAAATGTGCTTTAATTTAATGTTTTTCATGAGATGACAAAGGCAGTATTGCCTTTCCTGATTATAAAGAAACCCTGTTGGCTGGGGATGGTGGCTCACACCTATAATCCCAGCACTTTGGGAGGCCAAGGCGGGCAGATCACCTCAGGTCAGGAGTTCAAGACCAACCTGGTCAACATGGTGAGACCCTCATCTCTACTAAAAATACAAAAATTAGCTGGATGTAGTGGAAGGCGCTTGTAATCTCAGTTACTCAGGAGGCTGAGGCAGGAGAATCACTTGAACCCAGGAGGTGGAGGTTGCAGTGAGCTGAGATCACACCACCATATTCCAGCCTAGGCAAGAGAGAGAGACTCCGTCTCAAAAAAATAAAAATAAGGAAAGAAACTCTGTTATACAAATACAAAGAATACAAAAATGGCTTAAAATCCTAGAGATAACCATTGTCAACATTTTGTTCCGTATTGTTCTAGAATGTTTATAAACATATTTTGTGTATTTATATATTTGCATATTAATATATTTAAATATATAAAATATGTTTTAAAAGAAAAAGTGGAAACACATTATACATGGTGTATTACAAACTGATTTTTTCCTCACTCAGTAATGCCTTATGAACTTTTTCTTACCAGTAAATAAAATTTCACATCATTATAGTGGCTACAAATATTTTACTTAATGAAGGTAACATAATTTATTTAACCTCTTTGGCCATTTATTATATCCTCCCCCCACCCCGTTTTTTACTGTTAAAAACTACTCTTGGAAAAAGTTAACCCTGGCAACATCATTAAAAACAAAAACGGCTGGGTGCGCTGGCTCACACCTGTAATCCCAGCACTTTGGGAGGCCGAGGCGGCAGATCACAAGGTCAAGAGATCGAGACCATCCTCGCCAACATGGTGAAAACCCGTGTCTACTAAAAATACAAAAAATTAGCTGGCTATGGTGGCACCCGCCTGTAGTCCCAGCTACTTGGGAGGCTGAAGCAGGAGAATCACTTGAACCCAGGAGGGGAGGTTTCAGTGAGCTGAGATAGCACCATTGCACTCCAGCCTGGGTGACAGAGCAAGACTCTCAAAAAACAACAAACAAAAATAACTAACTACACTACAAAAGTCAAGTGAAAAAATCAGATGCGATTTTGAATCACAGTTTTAAAATAACTTGCTTATAAAAAATCGACCATATTGTTAATTAAGTCATATATTGTGGGAGAAACAGAACGGGGCATATCTGAGACTGAAATAATTGATAGTGGAAAAAGAAAGTTTTCATTTTGAAAGGAACACTGAGTTTTCATTGTTTTGCGAAAATAGACTCGTCCAAATGTAGCTGTTTTGAACAATCTGTTGCCTGTAATCATTACCTCCCCCAACCCCCTGTTGTACTGTGTCCTTTCAGGGTGGGAGTGTTGGTCTGTCTGTAAACACTAGAGACTTCTTCCTCTTCCATGCACTTTGCTGGCCTCTGAGGATGGGGCAGTGAATAAAACCCACCCACACCTCACCCTCCTGGCAGTTAGCCTTAGTGGAGGGGCACAAGGGCTGCCTGTCTGGTGAATGAGATGACGCTGCTGAGCACATCAGGATGCTGGCATCTCCTGCCTCTTCCTGGCGTCTCCTTTTAGACAACCTGCTTCTCCCAGTACTTAGAGAACACTGAGTGCACAGGACACACCTGTCACCAGACCATTCTGGTACAAGGTGTTTTCACCACCTTTCCTGAGATTGGGCAAGTTTCAGATTTGTTTTCATGAAGCTAGAAGCGGGCTTAAAGGTCACCTTGTCCAACTGACCTGGCCTGCTGAAGCTTGAATCTTCTTTCTGTAAACCTGAAAGAATTAAAAGGATCAGAATCCAGTTTAAAGTTTATTCAAGTGAGAAGGTGAAAATGGTCATCTAGGAGACAAAGACTCCAGAGAAAAGGGATCAGTGCTCCAAAGTTAAGAGTTAAGTTTTTGCTTATACAGGTAGAAAACACAGAAATGTAATGGGATTACAGCATTTCTATACAAGAGTGATTTAAGAGTTACAATATATTAATCAGTTAGCTGTAGTCTATTTTCTTCTCTCTACAGTTTGTTTTCCTTTCTTTATAGCTGAGTTTCATTTCCTCACTCAATTTAAAGGAGTGTATGGCCGGGCGCAGTGGCTCATGCCTGTAATCCCAGCACTTTGAGAGGCCAAGGCAGGTGGATCACAAGGTCAGGAGTTCAAGACCAGCCTGGCCAAGATGGTGAAACCCCATCTCTACTAAAAATACAAAAATTAGCTGGCACCTGTAATCCCAGCTACTCAGGAGGCTGAGGTAAAGAATTGCTTGAACCTGGGGAGGCAGAGGTTGCAGTGAACTGAGATTGCACCATTGGACTCCAGCCTGGGCAACAGAGCGAGACTTGGTCTCAGGAGAAAAAGAAAAAAAGAGTGTATTTACCATTCCATCTTAGGACATTGTGATAGCCATAAAGTCTTTGTGTGAGAAAGGTAAGAGGAAAGTTAATGCATAATAAAGATTAACAATAAAAGGAAAGGGTCAACATAAAAAAATATATTTCTATATGTTAGCAATAAACAATTGGAATTTGAAAAAAAATTTGAAGAATTATTTACAGTAGTACCAGAAAACATGAAATACTTAGGTATAAATCTTGCAAAATATGTGCAAGGTCTGTCTGCTAAAAGCTATAAAACACTAATAAAAAAAAAATCAAAGAGGCCAGGCACAGTGGCTCACACTTGTAATTCCAGCACTTTGGGAGGCCAAGGCAGGTGGATCACCTGAGGTCAGGAGTTCAAGACCAGCCTGGCCAACATGGTGAAACTCCATCTCTACTAAAAATACAAAAAGCCCTCAGGAGGCTGAAGCAGGAGAATTATTTGAACCCGGGAGGCAGAAGTTGCAGTGAGCCAAGATTGTGCCACTGCACTCCTGCCTAGGCAACAAGAGTGAAACTCCAAAAAAAAAA
>NW_016107334.1:806807-833127 GCF_001604975.1 Cebus imitator | reverse complement strand
AAAAAAAAAAAAAAAAAAAAAAAAGAGGCAATGGAACTAGAATAGTCAGAACAATTTCAATCAAGAACAAAAAAGTTAGAGAATGAATACTAATTTCATGACTCATGCCTGTATTCCCAGCAGTTTGGGAGGCCAAGGCAGGAAGATCACTTGAAGCCAGGAGCTAGAGGTCAGCCTGGGCAATATAGTGAGAGTCTGTCTCTACAAAATATATTTTTTTAATTGGCTGAGCATAGTGGCACATGCCTGTAGTCCCAGCTACTTGAGAAGCTGAGGCGCGAGGACAGCTTGAGCCCAGGAGTTGCAGGCTGCAGTAAGCTGTGATCACACCACTGCACTCCAACCTGGGTGACAGAGCAAAAGCCTGTCTCTAAATAAATAAACAAATAATTTTTCCAAAAAAAAAAAAAAAATTCAGAGTGTTGCAGACTATTACAGAGAGGAAACTTCTAGAGCCTTCACACTTGTAAATCACTTCCTTTAGTTCTCAACACATTGAAGACTTGAGCTGAGCCCTCCAGGTGGTCAACTTTAAGACATGAGGCACAGAAATGCCTTGGTGAGTTCCTATGATGGGCCAGACACTTTATGTACATTATCCATGATCCTGCAAGAATGACATCACTATCTCCCATGGCAGATGGAGAAACAGTCACAGGTGATTATTTGTCCCAAATGTCACACAGCTAGGAAGTTCAAGCTAAAGAAGGATCCCAGTGGAACAGAGTATGGGGGAGTAGGCAGGCAGACAGGCAGTGCGGCCCCACGTGCACAGAGCTCCGAGGCAGAGCCTCAGAGACACTACTCCAGGGCTCCTGCAAGCTGCGGACTGGGGGAGGAACTAGCAGAATGTGAGGTCCCCAGAGGACACAGAACCAAAGATGCTAGAGAGAGAACAAGGTCCTCATCAACATGGAGCCGACGGAGCAGAACCCGAAGGACAACACATTCATTTACTCCCCAGCAGGGATTGTCTGATCCAACCCCTCAATTCAGACACAAGGCAACTGAAGCCAGAGGGACAAAGGAATATGCCTGAGGTCCCCCAGCCTGTCAGCAGCAGGGCAAGACAAGAGTTCCTATTCCTGATTCAGGGTCCAGCGCTCTTTCAGAGGCACCTTCCTGCGTTCTGAGATTAAACTCACCCTTTAACTAGGGTGACCCTTTCAATTTTTGATCCAAACCAGAATGAGAAGGGGCCTTATTAATCATTACAAAAACAGGATGGCAGGTGTCCACAGGACTGCCCTGTGCAAATGGGACATACAGTCATTCTAGCAGAGCATTCTAGAATGCCACCCACCTGCCCACCAGGAAAGCCTCTTCACAGCCTTTGGCTATCAACCTGACAACTCACCATCACCCTCCATGCCAGGTGAGGGGCTGAAGGACCAAGCAGCCCTGAGGGTCTGGCTTTCCTAGGGGTCTTTAGGGAGCCCAGAACTGGCTGCTCCAACATTGGCCTCTGTTGCTGCCTGGAACTGTGTATACATAAACAGGGGCCCCATTTGTCCCCACCTTTCAGGGGCAAGCTCCCTGCCAAGCCCAGTGGAAGTCCAGTTTTAGGTGCTTGCCTCGGGGTGATACCCACTGAACCAAAGCTGTCCTCACTGTGAGACTGTGAATGTGGGGCCCTTCTGTGGGGCTCAGGACAGTGGGAGAAGGTCACTGCTGGCCTGGTAGCCAGGTCACAGCAGAAACTGGGAGGATGTGGGAAGCACACTAAGTGGCATAAACTAGCTGTGCTGTTTCTTCCCCTCCTTCACTCCTTGGTCCCCCTAATAGTCACCAGCTTCTGAAACTTTACCATACACACACATCTCCTGGGGACCTTGTTAAACTGCAGATTCTGATTTCACAGACCTGCAGTGGAGCCTGAGATGCTGCATTTCTAACAAGTCTCAGGTGATGCCAATGCTGCTGGCTCAGGTGCCACTTGGAATAGTAACCCTCTCTCACAGCGGTAATCATAACTTGTCATTGCTTTCTTATGTGGTTGTTACTGATTGTGGCAGATTGTTGTAGTACAGCCCTCGTAATCACAACCTTGAAAAGCACATGTGCATTGGGCTTGTCCTCTTGGAACCCTGCTGCTGAGTGAAGAGCCCATGCTAGACTGCTGGAATCCCCTGGCTCAGCCAACAGCCAACATCAATGGTCTGACCCAAGAGTGAGACCATTTAGATCATCCAGCTCCAGTTGCAGCTACATGAATTAGTCCAGAAGAATCACCCAGCTGAGCCCAGCCCAAATTGTGGACCCATACAATGGTGAGCACATAAAATCGTCATTGTTTAGGTCACTAAGTTTTGGAGTGGTGTGCTACATGGCAATAGACAACCGATATACTGGTTTAATGTTTCTGTTAGGGCTAGAACTAGGTCTGCTTTATTTGGTGTGTTACACGCAGTGTTTTGAATTCATGAGTAAATCAACTAACCTGGATCTGTCTGATTCTAAAACCCAAGAGTTTCTGCTCCACTGTTTCTGCTCCCTGTTCCCAGACAAGCTGCTCATCTTGGGTCTAGTGAGGTCAAGGGTAGGATATGTAATCTAGCCTAGGTTAACTAGTGCTTACCAGTCTACAGTGATCGGTTAAGGAATAAGTGTGTGACCTAATGTAATCCAATCAGATTGAAACTCAGGACTTCCACTGAGAATGGTGGGAAAAACACCTTCTCTTCCCCCAACAATATAAAGAAGAAATAGAGGAATTATTTTCAAAATCTGACTAACCAGAACTAATCTGACAAGTCAGCATAGGAAGGAAGGACTTCGACAGGCCCATTGCTATGCTGAGCTTTAACTCTTGAGTTGCATTTTGGGGAGGTCCAGGATATTCCCATACTTAAAGGGCTCGGGACAGTGGCTATTTACCAGTGAGTGCAGGGGGTTCCATTTTAACTATTGGTATCAACGTAACAGTGTGAAGTGCCAACAGCCCTGTGTGCTGTCCTGAGAGCTAACAAGCCTGTCTGAACATGAAGCCATACCATGAAAATAGTCTTGGGAAAGCAGAGAAAGAAACCAGGCCCTGGTGAGGGCATTTAGGCTCTGAGTAAAGTCCTGTCTGATGCTAAGACTACCACTGAACTTCTAAATGACATGAGCCCAGAAATATATTTGGTTCAGCCAATAGGGCTGGACTTTAGGTTGCTTGCACTTATCAGGATGCTTCCTAATCGGCTGACCTTCTTTCTTCTGGGAATCTAACTCTCCTTTAAGGTCAACCAGATGATCCAGATACTCTAAAATTAACCCAGGTTTAAGCCAGAACAAGAGAGAAATGAATCCCCGAGCCGACTCACAACATTCCCTACGAATCAGTTTTACTCTCCTGTGCTCTGCCAAAAGAAATGTTTCATAAAACTCGTCTTTGAACCTATTGGAAAGATGTTCTTGGGGGTGTGGCGTCCCGCTTTCCACACCCCCAAGGATATTCCCATACTTAAAGGGCTCGGGTCTTTCTAGTCTTTCAGCTGTAGATTCCTAAGCAGTAGTTTAATTTCCTACCACATGGACAGTTATGAACTGTGTAACTAACTAGTTTTCCCTTTTGGTCTTGGCTGCCAGGAAACCTCACACCAAATATGTTCTCACTTGCAGCAAAAATGCACAATTCCATGGCAGGTCTTTTTACAGTAGCTTCATTACTGGTTCAATTTTATGTCCTTAGCCTTGTTTTACCCTATTTATTCTTATTTACTTTGACTTAAATGATCTTGCTTCATTTTATGAATCCCTATAAGAAAATAGGAGTTATAATCTAAAAACATCACTTTGATTTAGGCTTGGCTAAAATGAAAAGAAACTACAGGGTACTGTTATATCAAACACTTTGAATTTCAGTGAAGGAAACGGAAGGGAGGTATGGAAGAACATATATATTCCAAGGATCTCAACTGCATAAAGAATCAAGACACCAAGCCAGGCGTGGTGGCTCAGGCAGTAGCACTTTGGGAGGCAGAGGCGGGAAGATCACTTGAGATCAGGAGTTCAAGACCAGCCTGGCCAACATGGTGAAACCCCACCTCTACTAAAAATACAAAAATTAGGCCAGGTGCAGTGGCTAATGCCTGTAATCCCAGCACTTTGGGAGGCCAAGGCAGGCGGATCACAAGGTCAAGAGAGGGAGACCATCCTGGTCAACATGGTAAAACCCTGCCTCTACTAAAAATACAAAAATTAGCCGGGTGTGGTGGCACACACCTGTAGTCCTAGCTACTTGGGAGGCTGAGGCAGGAGAATTGCTTGAACCTGGGAGGCGGAGGTTGCAGTGAGCTGAGATTGCGCCACTGCATTCCCATGCTCCAGCCTAGCAACAGAATGAGAGTCTGTCTCAAAAAAATATATACAAAAATTAGCCAGGCCTGGTGGCAGGCACCTGTGGCCCCAGCTATTCAGGAGGCTGAGGCAGGAGAATCACTTGAACCCAGAGGCAGAGGTTACAGTGAGCTGAGATTGCACCACTGCACTCCAGCCTGGGTGACAGAGTGAGACTGTGTCTCAANCAGTGAGCTGAGATTGCACCACTGCACTCCAGCCTGGGTGACAGAGTGAGACTGTGTCTCAAAAAAAAAAAAAAAAGAAAGAAAAAGAAAAACAAGAATCAAGACCCCAGACAAAGTGGGGAAAAGGCTTTTATTTAATTGCAAGCCTCTGTCTCTTTTGGGTTCTTCCAAGAAGAAGCAAAAAGTCTGAGCAAATGAATCCCGAGTTTTTCCAGAGGCGGCTATTGAGTGTTAAGTACAGGGTCCTCAAACCTGGGAAGCCCCGGAAACAAAGTATATTATTCATTTAACATAGAAAATGTTTGCGGAAGGAACTAAAGCTTGCTCACTTAGGTTACAAATGGACCATAGGTTCTTCTGTTAGAAAAATCTGTACTCCTTGGTGGAGTTTTTCTCTTTACTGGCTGTGCAAGTTAAATTAAAAAAAAATGTAAAAGTGATTTCAGCAGATTCAAACTCAAACACAACATAGAGCTTGGGTTCTTCCATCATCTTAGGCCCATTTAAGTCCTTTCTGAAACCAAACATAATGCAAATAGGAAGTTAGGGAAGAAGAGGTTAGAATACAATAGAAAAGGCCGGTGCAGTGGCTCACACCTGTGATCCTAGCACTGTGGGAGGCCAAGGCAGGCAGATCATGAGGTCAGGAGTTTGAGACCAGCCTGGCCAAGATGGTGAAACCTCATCTCTAATAATAAAAAAAAAAAAATACAAAAATTACCTGGGTGCGGTGGCTGGCACCCGTAATCCCAGCTACTCAGGAGGCTGAGGTGAAAGAATCGCTTGAACCCAGGAGATGGAGGTTTCAGTGAGCCAAGATCGCGCCACCACACTCCAGCCTGGGTGACACAGTGAGACTTGGTCTCAAAAAAAGAATGTTCTAGAAAAGAGAGACGGAAGGAGAACACTCCAGGTGGTAGGTACCAACAGGTCAAAGGCTGCAGGGAGACGAGCCTTTGGAGCACTGTCATGTACAGTGAGATGTCTTCAAAACACCATCCAGCCACGGACTCTGTCTTCGTGTGGGTCCCACTTGTAGCAACCCATGCTTTTGAAGAAAAAGATATTATACTACTCCATCCTGCCTGTGACTGAAACCGGCCGAGCATGTGCGCTCCGACCTTAAGGGAATGTCCCAACCTGTGGCATCCAAAGGAAACACTGCTCTTACCCTGAAGGTTTTGTTTCTCTTGTTTCTACGTTTTCTGGGCAAGGAGAGATCAGATCAGCTAACATTAGCTAAAATCCTCCTTCCCCGTTTCTACTCCTAGAAAGTGACTTTCCAGGGCAGCTGCAGCTCAGTTAGCTCTCATCTTCCAGAGACTCTAAAGTGGGGTTCTCAAAGCATGGTCTCCAGACAAGCAACATCAGCATCACCTGTAAGCTTGTTTGGAATATAAATTCTTAGGCTCTGTGGGAGGCAGAATGATGTCCCCACCCCCAACCCCCACCAAAGATGTCCACATCCTAGTCCCTGGAACCTGTGAATATGTTACTTTATATGGCAAAAAGGACTTTGTGTATGTGCTTAGGTTAAGGATCTTGACAGGGAGAGGTCATCCTGGATGATCTGAGTGGGTCTGGTGTAATCACAAAGGTCCTTAGAAGTGAAAGAGAAAGGCAAGAGAGCTGGGGACAGAGCAGATAGGATGATGGAAGCAGAAGTCAGAATGATGCAATTGTTGGCTGTGAAGATGGAGGAAGGGGCCACAAGCCAAGGAGTGCAGGTGGCCTCTACAAGAGGGGGTAAGCTAGGAAACAGATTCTCCCTGAGCCTCTAGAGGGGGCACAGCCAACACTTTGATGGTAGCCAGTGAGATTCATTTTTAATTTCACACCTCCAAGAACTGGTAAGAGAATAGATTTGTGTTGGTTAAGTCACAGAGTTTGCGGTGATTTGTACGGCAGCCACAGGAAATGAATTCAGGCCCCATTCAGACCTGCTGGGTGGGAAACTCTGTAGATGGGGCCCAGCATCCTGTATTTACCAAGACCTCCAGGGGGTTCAGAGGCACGCCAAAGTTTGAGAACCACTGCTCCTAAATGGTGGTTCTTGACCTTCATGGCACATCACACTCATCTTGGGGTGTTTCCAAAAACCAGCCATACCCAGCTCTGCTCCCAGAAATGTTGCTTTGGTTGGCCGCAGTAAGGTTCAGGCATCCCACCTTCAGAAGCTCCATCTACTGCTCTAGTGCTCTGCACTGCCAGACTGGAAAGCTGGGCTTCCCTCCCACTTCCTGCTTCTGCCTCTGCCTCCTCCTTCCCTCCCCTAGATGTGGGACCCTTCTTAGTCTCCTCTTTCCTTCTTGGCTGAGCAGTCAGTGAGGCTTCTTCCCAAGAGGGCAGGTCATGAGTTTGCCAGTATTTCTACTTAAAGAAAAATGAATTTATAATATGAGATATCATTTTATTATAAATTAATATAATAAACTCAATACTGTCACAAAGTCAAGATTCTGGTGCAGGGGAAAGATTAAGTCATACACTCCTAGAAGAGAAGGATCTTGGAGAGTGTCTGCTCCCGCAACACCCTTTCCAGTTAGGGAAACTGAGGCCCAGAAAGAGGAAGTGACCAGTCCAAGGTTGAGAAGGGAGGCACAGAGCCTGGGACCAAACCTTGGTCTTCTGGTCTAAAGCCTGCTGTCCTTTCATCTTCTAACTTGACTCTGGCTTCGTTCCCTGTGCTGGAATATAGAGGACTCTAGGCAGGGATCTGGCTCCTAAAAATAGAAAAACAGCCACCCCCTTTTTCCACATTTCTAGGCAAGGCAGACAGTGAGCAGGTGCTGGGACCTTCTGGGGATGACCTTGAGCTGGGTCCGCATGGCAGGAATAATTCTGATGACCGATAAGGCTCAATCCTGGAGGAGGAGAGGCAGCCAGCTGAGACTATCTCACCTGGGAAGCAACCAGCCAGGTTCCCACCTGCCCTGGGCAAGAGAGCAGCCCAGGGAGAGAGAAGGATGGTGGGGAGGGGTGGAAAGAGCCCAGGCCTCGGCCAGGGACCTGCAAATAGCCCCCTTCTGACCAACCCCAAGGGCCCTGGGCTAACAGAGGCAGAGCACTTTGGGAGGTCAGGTCCTCTGGCCACTGGTGCCTGTCTACACCCTCTCCTAACACCCATAGGACCGCCCCCCGCCCTTCCCCACCTCCGCTAGCAAGGCTGTGCAGCAGAAAGGGGGGTGAGATGGAGGTAGTGAGCGGGGGTGGGGAGCTCAGCCTGGCTGCCTTGTGCCAAGTTTAAGAGAGGCAGTCGTGTGGAGTCCTTAAAGGCACAGGCAGTGTTTGGAATCACAGAATCTGTCCCTTTCAGCTGTGTGACCTGGGGCAAGTCCTCGAGCCTCTCTGGGCCAGCTTCCCCTCCTGTAAAATGGAGATACTTCCTGGTTTTCACGAGGAGTCTGAGAAAATACACATATGTGTATGTACATGTGGGGCTCAGAAAATGGGAGGCAGCATCAGGAAGTGTCCAAACTAGCCGGGTTCACATCCCAGCCACGCCCCTTCCTACCTGGCCGTGACCATGGCGTGCCTATTTCTTCTTCTGGAAAATGGGCTGTCAGTAGCACCTATCTTACAGGAGGAAGTGAATTAACAGATGCGAAATGCACAGGGCAGGGGCCTGGCTCTGTCTGGGTGCTCCAAGCTACCACCTTTAGTGCGGCTCCTGGTACACTGCTGCTGTGCACCCATGGAGGACTCCCTCGGTGAGCCTGGAGAGGCAGTAGTGTGACGTCCTTCAAGTGCTGAGTCCTGGAGGTTTTCAGACCCACATGAACATTTATAAGACTGGAAAAAAAAATTACCAGCCTCTAAATATGAAAGGAAAACTGCAAAGTCAAAATGAGTGACCCTTTTGTGAAATGTCCACAAAACACTATTATTTCAACTTTATTAACTATATCAGAAACATGTCATAACACTTGAATTTATTGGCTAAATTTTTCTCCTTCTTCAAGAATTTAAGTGAGTAATGATGACTAAAAAATCAGAACAATCCTGACTTAGGTAACTTGTAACCAAATAACTTCACATGCAAAATTACAAAAATTACTTTAATAGATCGTTGTAATAGAATCGACAAAAAGGCAAACACTTTAGATCACCATCAGGCATATATGCAAAGTTTAAGGAAATGAGTGGGAACAACCTCCCCCAAACGTAGGGCGGTAGTTACCTCTGCTGTGAGGAAAGTGGGGAAGAGAGGGCACACAGGATGCTTCAATCCTCTGGGTAACATTTTGTTCTTAAGCTGGGTGGTGAATCCCACAGATTTGTATTGCATTATTCTTTGTTTCCTTTTTGTACAGATCAAAAAGATAACAAAGTTTAAAAGTATACTTTTGTAGCAAAAAGAAGAGAAAGAAATGTCCCCAGATAATTTCAAATTATTTTATGGCCAATTTGTATTTAATGTGAAATGTCAGGGATCTTTTAATATGTTCTATAGAATGTCAGGCAGGGCTTCCAAAAGCATGTCCCCAAGGCCCAGCTGTACCAATGGCCCTCCAGGCCCCAGACCCCTCACCTGGTGTCTTAGTACTTTGCTGGAGCTGCCATAATGAAAATGGGTAGCTTCACAGAAATTTGTTTCTCATGGTTCCGGAGGTGGGGAAGTCCAAGATCGAAACACTGGGGGAATCCGTATCTGGCGAAATCCCATCTTCTCATAAATGGCCCCTTCTTGCTGCGTCCTCGCAGATGGAAGGGATGATGGGGCGCTCTCAGGCCTCCTTCATAAGGGCACCAATTCCATTCATAATGGCGATGCCCTCATGACCTCATTACCTCCCAAAGGCTCTACCTCCAAATATTGTCACTCTGACAGTGAGGGTTTCATCACAAATTTCACAGGGCCACAAAGATTCAGAGCATAGTACCTGGCTGCTGTTCTACCGAAGGAGCCTGGTGCAAAACGAACAATCAGGCGGCCACTGCAACCCCGCAGACCTTCGTGGGAGTTCGGCTTCTTTATTCAATATACGTCTGTCTACAAAGTACAAACATTTGTATTTCTCCCCGTGTGCTAACTAGGGAGGGATAGATCCATGGAGTTGTGAGAAAGCCAGACAGTTCCAGAAAACAGGAATCATGCATAAAACCACAGGTTCTGAAATGACCTGGGGTCACTCCCACAGCTGGGTCCAAGTGGGGCCATCTGTGTGTGGCCAGACGCTGGCTATTGTCCAAAGAGGTCTGCCTCCCACCACCACCCCTTAGGAGAGGAAGCATCTGCCTCACATCTGCCAATGATAAAGTGATATTAAAAAGGCGTGTGGTATAAAGGGAGAGAGAGCTGGGAGCTTCAAGGCCTGGGCTTGCTGGACAGGCAGGAAGAGGCGCATAGTTTGTAGAGGCACAGGGTCTCCAAGATGAAGGAGAGACAGTAGGGTCTGTTTATCTGCCGTGTGTGGGAGCGAGACTCCCCAGAGTGTCACTGCATCCCATACAGCTTTTTGGGGCTCCCTGAAGAATATCAAGCTAGAATCTGGGAAAGAACTTCCCACCACTAGCGAAGATGTGGCCTGTGGTGGGGGATGGATGGCTGGGCCAATGCTCTGGGCGGGATTTGATTTGCAGCCTTGTTTGGCTTGAGGTTAGGAGCCAGGATTCAAGACAGATCCCGACAAACACCTAATCCCTGGGTCTGTTCATCCACTCCCGGGTGCAAACAGGAAGGTGAAGTTTTCCCATGCACCTCTCATAATCAACCAGACGTGGGCAAGAGGCCTAGTGGTGGGAGTGAGAGCTGGGAGATGGGGCAGAGGGCCGGACTCAGGGGCAGCCTCAGGGTGGAGCAGGCAGTCTGGAGCCTTGGCTATGCCCATCTCTGCCAAGTTCAACCCTGGGGGAGTGAGTCCAGTTCATGGTAAATGCAGTGTCTATAGTCAAAGGTCTAAAGGTTAGTGGAGAGAAATCGATAAATAGGCATGAAAGAAGGTAAACCCACTGATGACCTTCACTTCCTGAAAGGCTATGGCAGAGGTCCCCCATCACTGTCATGTACTGGTCCATGGCCTGCTGGGAACCAGGCCGCACAGCTGGCGGGAGTGGCAGGTGAGCAGGCACGACCACCTGAGCTTCGCCTCCTGTCAGATGAGCTGCGGGAGGAGATTCTGGCAGGAGCTCGAACCCTGGTGTGAACTCGCATGTGACGGACCTAGGTTGCGTGCTCCCTGTGAGAAACCATACCTGCCACCCTCGCTCCCTCCACCGAAAAATCACCTTCCACAAAACCGGTCCCTGGCGCCAAAAAGGTTGGGGAACTACACTGCGGGAGCACATCATTCTTTGTGGGGAATGTAGGAAGCATCTCCTTTAAAATCCAGATGAGGACAATGACCGCTGTCACCCTTCTACTTAGCATTGCTGCAGGGTCAAAGTCAGATCGTAAGACAAGATAGTGAAATTAAAGGAGTCAGTTTCAGATGGGAGGAAACACAACTATAGCGGCAGATTATGCGATTAGGTCGAAACCAAAAGAATCAATAAATTATTAGAAATAAAAGAATTTAGCAAGATGGCTGACTATGCAATCAATAATAAACAATCATTTTAATTTACATGGACTCCCATTATACATAGTAATAGGCCAGGCGCGGTGGCTCACGCCTGTAATCCCAATACTTTGGGAGGCCGAGGTGGGTGGATCACGAGGTCAGCACATCAAGACCATTCTGGTCAACATGCTGAAACCCCGTCTCTACTAAAATAGAAAAACTGAGCCAGGTGTGGTGGCGCGTGCCTATAGTCCCAGCTACTCAGGAGGCTGAGGTAGGAGAATAGCTTGAACCCAGGAGGCAGAGGTTGCGGTGAGCCAAGATTGCGCCATTTTACTCCAGCCTGGGGGATAAGAGCGAAACTCTGTCTCAAAAAAAGAAAAAGGAAGTGGCCTTAAGCTAGGTGTTCAAAGATGAGTAGGAAAGAGTCAGGAGAAAAAGACAGGGAAGAAGGATCAGGTGCAAAGTCCCAAAGTTGAGAAGAAGTAGCAGGTTCCCTTAACAACCGGTAGCTCGGACAAGGCAGGAAAGACACTGACTGAGGAAGAGTCTTCTGTATCCACTGCTGACCACTGACCCAACCCACCAGCCAGAGCCCTTAGGTAGCGGCAGCTCTGCCCAGGTTTGCCCTTAGAGACGATGCAGCTGGGTGGTCAGGGAGCTTTGCCTGCGGTCAGCATTCAGTGGTCTCGGTCTTCAGGCTCTGTCTCCCCTCCCTTCCTCCATTCAGCATTGCTCAGGGCTGAGCTGTGCCAGATGAAATCACAATGCTGGCTGGCCCCGGCTCCTCCTGATGGCCCCCTGATTTATGTCACAGCATCCCCAGTATGCCTTATTGCCAAACTGGGCCAACTCGTAGCATTTACCTCAGTGCTTTTCAAACCTCAACGTGCATCCGGATCACCAGGGATGGGGTTTAGATCTGGCAGGTCCAGAATGGGGCCTGACAGTCTATATTTTTATCAGGACTTCACATGTGCTGCTGTTGCTGGTCCACAGACCATACTTTGAGTAGCATCATCTAGGGAACTGTTCATGGAGCCCCTGCATTTTCTAATCCAATCATTACAATTGCCCTCTGAAATGGAACTTACTGGTTCTACTTTTCAGAATAGGAAACTGAGGGTCAGAAAGATACTTTATGAATGGCAGAGTTGGGCTTTGAACTTGGGTCTGTCTAGAACTTATACTGGGCCTCTTCTTCGGAGGGCCTACTATAGACTAAACTGTGTCCCCTCTGAATTCATATGTTGAAGTCCTAACCCCCCATGTGGCTGTGTTTGGAGTAAGGAAGTAATTAAGTTTCCATGAGGCCACAAGGGTAAAGCCCTGATCCTACAGGATTAGTGTCCTTAGGAGAAGAGGCACCAGAGAGCTTGCTCACTCGCTGTCTGTTGTGTGAGGACACAGAGAGAAGGCAGCCATCTCTAAGCCAGGAAGACAGTGCTCATCAGGAGGTGAACTGGCTGACATTTGATCTTGGACTTCCAGTCTCCAGAACTGGAAGAAAGAACTCTGGCACCCCGTCCGTGGTATTTTGTGATGGCAGCCAAAGCAGACTGAGACAGAGGCCCAGCTGCTTACCAGTCAGCCAAGGATGCCACTTAAAAAGAATCCCCCTTTTTGTGGAATGCTGCTCTACTGAACCTGAGCAGGACTGCAGAAGAACCAAAATAATGCTAATACTAATACCTCACACCCAAGCCAAAGCCACCTGTACCGTCCGCAAAATGAAGGCACAACAAAACAACTCAGAAAGTGGAGCCACCCAAAGCCTCACGCCCTGAATTCAAACACATTTCATGAGGAGACAGGAAGAGGCAGAACAGGCAGGTGTTGTCCACTCATTTCCTGCACGTACTCAGATGGCTGAGTCTGTATCCTCGTGGAATGAACAGGTATAATTAATGAGCAAATCCCTGGGTCCTAAAGGTCAGCCAAGCCCTGTGTAGTTGGGAAATCAATGGAAAACATGAGTCTGAATGATCCTCCTAAAGGAAAACCTAAATGCTGAATAAAATATTAAACAAAATATCTTTTTAGGTATATCCTTGTGAACTGAGGTATATATAGGAGATATATATATATATATAAAACATATATTATATAAAAGGATATTCCTCAGGGAACTGAGGAGTATCCTTTTAGGTATATTTTTGTGAACTGACACAAACATAAGTAACCCACAGACCCCAAAACTGAGGAGTAAGGAGCCCTAAAACTTGCTGGTACTCTAAGGGTTTCTGCAGGATGCTGGAGACTTTTGCGCTCTGATGGCTACCCCTGGTGGGAGATAAGGAGTAAGTCTTAGGGTCCACCTCATGATGTGGCAAAAAAAGGATCCACGTATACACACATCAATTTTACAGATATAAAGGATTTATAGCACATAATTTACACATCATGACAATAAAATATATAATACTCTTTGTTGTAAATTCCATCTAGACAATCGATTCTTATAATACACTTTTGTTGATTTTTGCCAAACTCTGTATCCATAGGCAGTCTATTTTTGTTGTTCTTAATGTTTGCTTATATTTACTTATTATTTTTATAAGTTTATAAGGTACAAGTACAATTTTGTTACATGCATCAATTGCGTAGTGGTAGAGTCAGGGTTCTTCCTGTATCTACCGCCCTACTAAACTCCATTATACCCACGAAGTACTCCCTCATCACCCAACCCTGCAAGCCCCTCATCCTTCTGAGTCTCCGTTGTCTATCACTCCCCATGCTACGTCCATGTGTACACATTATTTAGCTCCCATTTATAAGTGAGAACATGTGATATTTGTCTATGATTGAGTCGTTTCACTTAAGATAATGGCCTCCAGTTCCATCCATGTTGCTGCAAATGATTTCACTCTTTTTCATGGCTGGATAGCATTCCATTGTGTATGTATACCACATTTTCTTTATCCAATTATTCGTTAATGGACACTTAGATGGATTCCATATCTTTGCTATCAGAAATAGTTCTGTAATAAACATGTAAGTGCAGGTATCTTTATCATTTCTTGTCCTTTGGGTAGATAGATACCCAGTAATGGGATTACTGGATTAAATGGTAGCTCCCTTTTCATCACATTCTCAACAATATCTGGTGGTTTTGTTTGTTTGTTTGTTTTTGTTCTTGTCTTTTAGTGATAGTCTTTTCTGACTGGTGTAAGATGATTCCCATTGTGGTTTATATTTGCAACAGACATTGTCCTCCAGTGTACTCTTCCTCAACATCAGAATTTGTGGTGTGGCTTTCTTCTTTCTTTTTTCTCTGGGAGTCTTGGGGATACAGCAAAAGTGGTGCTAATAGGAAAGTTCATGGCCTTAAATGCTTACATCAAAATGTCTAAAAGAGCACGCACAGACAATCTAAGGTCACACCTCAAGGAAGGAAGGACGGAAAGAAATAGTGAGCAAAGATATTGGCAAATATGTGAATAAGATCAAGTTTATATTGTCCTTAGAAAAATATTAAATACTGTGAAATCTTATGTGTGTGACATGGGAAAACAAGCTCAGATGCTGTGGGAGAATACCATGTAAGTCAGGGAAGTGCGGTTGGATTTAAAGCATTCTAAGGTTCCTATATTTGGGAGGAATGTAAAGATATTGACTTTTGGCTTCCTTATGTTAGGTACACATGTTAAAGAAAAAGCTAGGGACAGATTGTAGTTACCAGGGACTGGGGAAGGGAAGGGAAGTTACCTTTTTAAGTTACCTTTTTTTTTTTGAGATGGAGTTTAGCTCTTGTCACCCAGGCTGGAGTGCAGTGGTGCCGTCTCAGCTCACTGCAACCTCTGCCTCCCAGGTTCAAGCAGTTCTCCTGCCTTAGTTTCTCAGGTAGCTGGGATTACAGGCACCCGCCGCCACACCCAGGTAATTTTTGTAGCTTTAGTAAACACGGGATTTTGCTGTGTTGTCCAGGCTGTTCTTGCACTCCTGACCTTGCGAGCCTCCCGCCTCAGCCTCCCAAAGTGCTGGGATTACAAGAGTGAGCCACTGTGCCTGGCCAGGGAGTTACTTTTTAATGGGTACTGAGTTTCAGCTTTGGATGATGAAAAAAGTTCTGGAGATGGTTAGTGCTGACAACTGCACAACAATGTGAGTGTATTGACACCACTGAATTAAACTCTTAAAAATGGTTAAAATTATAACTTTTGTGTTACATCTATTTTACCACAGTAAAAATATAAAGAGCTAGGATAACCACTAAAAAGACCAGACATAAACCGTATAAATTCCAAACAAGTAGGAGTGTTGGGGGAATTAAAAAAAAAATTTTAAAAAAAAAAAAAAAAAAAAAAAAAAAAAAAAGGAGGTAAAGTTGAGAGGTAGGCACAGCTAACAATGTAATGTTTAGGGAAGCATGTATAGTGGTTCACAGAGAAAATCAGGGGAATGAGTGACCCAGAGTTCAGAAGAGTGAAGACGGGCTGGGTGCAGTGGTTCACGCCTGTGATCCCAGGACTTTCGGAGGCTGAGGCAGGCAAAGCACCTGAGGTCAGGAGTTCGAGACCAGCCTGGCCAACATGGTGAAACCCTGTCTCTACTAAAAATACTAAAATTAGCTGGGCAGTGGTGGCAGGTGCCTGTAGTCCCAGCTACTCGGGAGGCTGAGGCAGAGAATCGCTTGAACCCGGGAGGCAGAGGTTGCAGTGAGCTGAGATCATGCCACTGCACTCCAGCCTGGGCAACAAGAGTGAGGCTCTGTGTCAATAAATAAAACACATACATACATACATACATACATACATAAAGAAGAAGAAAGGTGAGGAGGGAGGGTGTGGAATCATAGAAGGGGGCCACATAGTGGCTTCTAGGACACTGGTAACTTCATTTTTAAAGCTAGGTCATGAGCATTATTTTTCTTTAAAATTGTTCCGTTTTTATTGTATTTTGTATGCGTGAAATATTATATAATTACACTCATAACTTTCTAAGAAAGAAGGAAAATATTGTTGTAAAGAAGGCGTTAAAATTCAACTGGAAAGGACGAGGGGTGAGCAGTGCAGGTCACCAGCTTCCACGCTGAGCCTGCAGCTGAAGGAGGATTTCACCCAGGGCTGGTCTGTTCTCTCCCCTCTGGCTCTCCGTGTGGGGATGGTGTCTTCTCGATTTTCTGATCCTATGGTGCCTTATTTACGGTTAAGGTATGGCTGTCACAAGCCCTCTCCCTGGTTTGTTTTGTCTTCTTCTCCTACTTTTTCATGACTTTTGTGACACCCGACAGGTGGCTAACGTGCTGCAGGTATTAGTTCAGAGTTCAAACTGCCTGGCGACTTCTGCTTTCCCTTGATCCACAGAGGTTTGACAGTCTCCTCACAGGATTAGCAGAGATTTAGGTGGCTTGGAGGCTCTCCAACTGCCCTGGATTTGTTACATAGAATGTGACTCTGGTGTGTGGATAATGGACCATGGGGAAGAGACGATACAGCTAACAATTACAATGAATTCTCATTTACTCTGCGTAAGCACTCTTTATGCATCACCTCATTTAATCCTCACAGCAACTCCATGAGCTGAGCAGTATTTCGTTCCTGATTGACAGATAAAGAAACTGAGTCTCAAAGAGGTTAAGTGAACTGCACACCTGGTCACAGGAGAGCCACGTCATCTCACCAACATGTCAGATTCCTTGAGCTCCTGCGGCTGCTGGTCTAGGTGACTAAACACCCAAAGGGCCATGGCAAACCCTTGAGAATACTGAGAAAAGACTTGTCATGTGTCACAGAAAGTCCAGGGAAATGTCCCCACCCGCCAGACCTCCTCAGAGTGAAAAGCTCACCTGGGAATTATGATACAATTCCACAAACTCACTTTCCACTTTTGCTTCTTACCCTTAAGAGGAGTTAAGTAATTGGGAGCATGGGAATGAGATGGTGTGAATTTGGGCAAGTCACTTAACCTCTCTACCTCCTTTAAATGGAGATCATGGTACTTACCTCATGGAGTTATCATGAAAATGAGATGTCAATATATGTGTAGTCCTTAGAACAGTGCTTGGCATACAGTAATCACTATATATTGGCTGTCGTGGTAGTAGTAAATTATTATTAATCTGCAGCCCGAGTGGCCCCAGTGACTCCTCCTGAGTTTCAGATGACTGGGTTGCTGGATTGTCTCCACATGAGCCCAGGGGATTAACTTCCATGTTCAAATCCCAGAGGAAGGTAGGAAGGTGGGCAGACTCAGGTGGTTAAGAAGGAGATGGGGGTGGATGAGCTGAAAATGCAACTGAGTCAGAGCAGTGGAAGTTTTCCTCCTTCTACTCACTGTGTGCTGTGAGTAGCCCCTAGGCTGATGAAACAGGGCTCTGAGGTGGATGTTTCATCCTGAATGTACAGCTGAGACAGTGAGCTCCATTTAGGCCAGGCTCTGTGGCTCACGCTTGTAATCCCAGCACTTTGAGAAGCCAAGGCGGAATTTTTTAAACTTATTTATAATTATTTTTTTTTTAATGAGAGAGGTCAAGCATGGTAACTCATGCTTGTAATCCCAGCACTTTGGGAGGCCAAGGTGGGAGGATCACCTGAGGTCAGGAGTTTGAGATCAGCCTGGCCAACATGGTGAAACCCTGTCTTTACTAAAAATACAAAAATTCACTGGGTGTAGTGGCAGGCGCCTATAATTCCAGCTACCCAAGAGGCTGAGGCAGGAGAATCACTTGAACCTGGGAGGTGGAAGTTGCAGTGAGCTGAGATCGTGCCATTACACTCCAGCCTGGCAGACAAGAACGAAACTGAGTCTTAAAAAAAAAAATGAGAGAGAACATTGTTTAGACATGGCAGCTATATATCTTGTGGCTAATTGATCTGGGTAACTCCAGTGTACTCTTTCTCAACACCAGAATTTGTGGTGTGGCTCTCTTCTTTCTTTTTCCTCGGGGAGTCTTGAGGATCAAAGGATCATAGAGTCCCAAGACCAAGGTGATATTAATCCATCAAGCTCTGGAGCATTGTGCAAGAAGCATTCATCACAGGAGACTCTTGAGTTTCAAAAGGACCCAAGGGAACATCTCATAGTCTGGCTTGGAAGAAGTTCAATTCTCATTTGCCCTATCTGATTAGCAAGACTAACTCTTCCTTGTCAAGAAATATGAATCAAATACTTAACATCAAGGCAGACAAGACAGGACTCTTTTTTTTTTTTTCCTTTTGAGACAGAATATTGCTTTGTCACCCAGGCTGGAGTGCAGTGGTGCAATGTCAGCTGAGTGAAGTGGGCAGAGGGGAACTCTGGGGACCAGAGGAGACCTGAAGGAGCAGCCACTGCTCAGGGCCAGATGTTTCCATTTGAAAATGTAGGCCCTTGGCCAGGTGTGGTGGCTCATGCCTGTAATCCTAGCACTTTGGGAGGCTGAGGCAGGTGAATCGTGAGGTCAGGAGTTCGAGACCAGCCTGGCCAACATGGTGAAACCCCATCTCTACTAAAAATACAAAAAGTTATCTGGGCATAGGGGTGGGTGCATGCCTGTAGTCTCAGCTACTTGGGAGGTCGAGGCATAAGAATCGCTTGAACCCAGGAGCTGGAGGTTGCAGCGAGCCGAGATCATGCCACTGCACTCCAGCCTGGGTAACAGAGTGAGACTCCATCTCAAAAAAAAAAAAAAAAAAAAAAAAAAAAAAAAAAAAAAAAAGGAAAAAGAAAAGAAAGAAAACATGGGCCCAACAGCCAGGTGCTCTGATTTTCTGATATCTGACCATGCATTCTCTGTATGTATGACATCTCCAGATTTTTTCATGTTTGAGCAAATTTCCCACTGAGCAAATATTATTCTTTTAAAAAACGTTTTATTACGAAAAACTTCAAACATATAGAAAAAGAGTAAATAGTATAATGAACACTCATTGTCCAAATATACTCATTACTCAAATTTAATAGTTTTAACATTTTGCCATATTTTTCATCTATTTTTTCTGCTTTAGCGTTTTAAATGGCAAAATCAAATAAGTTATCAAAATGTTTTCGTCCTTAAATACTTCAATAGGCGTCTTTTCAAAGCATAGACGTTTTCCTAAGTGGCTACCATAACACTTAAAAAATTAACACATTTCTTATGATCATCTAATACCTTGTTCTTACACAAATTTCTTTTACCACCCCAGAAATGACTAATTTAGATGGTTTGTTCAAAGCAGAATCTAACAGTGGACCAAGAATCGGATTTGGTTATCAAGTCTCACTCTCTTGTCCAGGCTGGAGTGCAGGGGCACAATCACCGCTCACTGCAACCTGGAACTCCTGGGGTCAAGTTATCCAGTCCTCCTGCCTCAGCCTTCCAAGGAGCTGGGACTATAGGCACACACCCGCATGCCTGGCTAAATTTTTATATTTTTAGTAGAGACGGGGTGCCACTATGTTGCTCAGGCTGGTCTCAAACTCCTGGACTCAAGCAGTCCTTCTGCTTAGGCCTCCCAAAGTGCTGGGATTACAGACGTGAGCCCCCATACCCAGCCTATAATCTATTTTTAAAAGTGGGTACATACCTATTGGGAAATAAACATTGTTAGGAACTACATAACAGGCTTCAGGGAGTTAACCCTGGGTGATAATTTTAATTTATTCAATTCGTTTATCCATATTTTCTAAATGTTCTGTGATAAGCAAATATTGTTACCTTTTAGTAAGAAGTACATGTATATGTGTATGAGTATATGTGTGTGTGTGTATGTATATATATGTATACATATGAATGCAATCAGGATAAACATGCAAGGACACTCAATGAATAGACAGAACAGGCAAGGGGAAAAGAACTGGGCTGACCCAGGACCACACCCATGAGGTCAGAGATGCTCAAATGAGAGGGCGCTTGGCCTGCAAGTGCTTGTGGGGACGTGTGCACCTACTCAACAACTCTAACTTGAGCAGTGTGCCCTGTTATCTTCAAATGGAATGTGTCCATGCTGAGAAGCAGCAGTGCTGACCACACTTCCTCCACCATGCAGCTCGCACGCTAATGGCCCTAACTGCCCATCCCAACTGGCCCTTAGCTGAATCAATCAAATTATCTTCATGTTCGACTTGAAGTCTTTCCCAGCCATCCCTGTCCCCACCTCAACCCCTGCCAGTATGGCAAGATCAGCCCGGGCGGGACCCAGGCCACTGTCAGGTTGAGTGCACCATCACTCAACCTGGCAGGAAAAGCCAAAAGGCCAGGGGCAGGGTGGTGCAGCCAACTGCCTGGGAGGGTCCCCTTGGCCTGATGCTCGGCTCCCAGCCCTTGCTCTACAGGCACCACCCGAGTTCTGTTCCCCCTGCTTCCCCAGGGGCTGGGATAAAAGGCTTCCCTTTCCCACCCTCCACCAGCTCCATGCCAAAGTCAGCCTCTGCACAGGTGCCTGCTAGGAGCAAGTGTGGCTTCTAGGCTTGTCTCCTTCAGCTACTGGCACTTGGAGAATGCTGACCAATTTGTCCTCCAAAGGCTACATCTTTGGGATCTGTGCCTTACCCTTTCCCTTCTCCTTTCACAACTTTTCTTCCCCAGTGGACATCCAAGTGCAATTCTTTCAGGCCACTCCTCATTCAAAATCTTCTCTGGTCTTCAAGCCTGCAGAGAATAAAGATAAAGCCCAGACCCCTGAGCTAGGCAGTTCCAGAACCAGAACCCGCCCCCAGCACAGCTTCTCACCCCTGACTCCCACTCCGCCCCACGTGAATGTCTCTGCTCAACTCAGCTTCCACCTCCTTGCTTCTGTGCACACTGCTCTTTCTGCTTGGAACACCCGCCCTCAATGCTACCTACAAAAATCCCAAGCCCTGTGTATCCTTCAAAGCTCTGCGTAAACTTCACCTGTCCTTGAGGCATTGCTGCATGCTCCTTGCCCTTCCATTAAAGGGCTCGCCCCCGTCTGCTTTGTGTTATCATCAGTTGTGTCGGTGTCTGTTGTCCTTACTAGATGGTAAACTCTCAGCGTTGTGGTTCTCAATCAAAGTATCTTCCCATGAATGAGTGTGGGGTAATTTTAAGGTGAAGCATGAGTAATTTTTTACACAAAGTTGACTTAAAATCTACCACTTACTATCAAGTGACCTTGAACAAGTTATGTGACCTCTCTGAACTTCAGTTTCTCACCTCTGAAAGGTTGTTGTGAAGATTAACTGAGGCAGCCGGGTGTGGTGGCTCATGCCTGTAATCCCGGCACTTTGAGAGGCTGAGGCAGGTGAATCACGGGGTCAAGAGATCGAGACCATCCTGGCCAACATGGTGAAACCCCATCTCTACTAAAAACACAAAAATTGGCTGGGTGTGTTGCCATGAGCCTGTAGTCCCAGCTACTCAGGAGGCTGAGGCAGGGGAGTCTCTTGAGCCTGGGAGGCGGAGGTTGTAGTGAACCAAGATAGCGTCACTGCACTCTAGCCTGCTGGCAACAGAGTGAGAGTCCATCTCAAAAAAAAAAAAAGATTAAACGAGGCTTCGTGCGGTGCCTCACACCTACAATCCAGCACTTTGGGAGGCCAAGATGGGAGGATTGTTCAGGCCAGGAGTTTGAGACCTGGCTGGGCAATGCCTGGCCTGTACCCCAGAACATAAAATAAAAGTTGAAGAAAAGAAAGGCAGGAGGCCGGGCACGGTGGCTCACACCTGTAGTCCCAGCACTTGGGACGCCGAGGGATCGGATCACCTGAGGTCAGGAGATCAAGACCAACCTGACCAATATGATGAAACCCCATCTCTACTAAAAATACAAAAATTAGCCAGGCATTGTGGAGCATATTTGTAATCCCAGCTACTTGGGAGGCTGAGACAGGAGAATCACTTAAACCTGGAGGCAGAGGTTGCAGTGAGCTGAGACTGTGCCATCGCACTCCAAACTGGGCAACAAGAGAGAAACTCTGTCTCAAAAAAAAAGAAAAAAAAAGGGTGGGGGGGCAGGAATTTGACACAGTGACAGAAGATATCTAGAGGGAAGAGGATGTGAAGACCACACAGAGAAGCTGGTCACGTGGCTGCAGCGATGCATCTACGGGCCAAGGAATGCCAGGAGGGCCAGCACCAGGATCTAGAAGAGACAAGGAGAGAGTCCCTCCTTCCCTCCCATGCTGTCCTGGAGAGGATGGACCTGCCGACACTGATTTCACGTCTAGCCTTTAGACTTGTGAGAGGATCACTTGCTGCTGTTTTGAGTCACTTAGTCTTGGGGACTTTGTTAAGCCAGTTTGGGGAAACTAACACAGTGGCCCTGGGAACAAGAGAGAGTGACGTTAATGCTCAGGGGTCAAAGGTCATGCCCCAAGCAGTCCACAAGGAACACAGCGTTTCTTTGAAGTTCATTGAAACTCGCTGCATTCAATTCAGGAAGTCAGTATTTTGACTCTTTATGGTATTAAAGGATGATTCAGAAGAGTTAGTACAGCAAGGGGCAACCTTCAGTCACAGGGGTTTCCATTGTTCCCTTTATCCCCTGCCTAAGACAATGCTCAAGATATTCACATATTAACCACCCAGGTTTTTCAGCTTCTACAGATACAATAGTGTCTTTCAAATGGCTGAATAGCCCATCGTGGTGTGGCAGTGTGTGCCTATAGTCACATCTACTTTGGATGCTGAGGCAGGAGGATCGCTGGAGCCCAGAAGTTTGAGACTAGTCTGGGCAATAGAGCAAGACCCTGTTTCTTAAAACAAAAACAAAAACTGGAATAGTCTAGATCTCTACTTATTTCATCTTATTCTTAGGATGTGGACACAGCATTTTGTGTCATGTTGCAGACATTAAGGTGACATGACCTATTTTATTACCTCTCCCCGGGCAGAAATCATGGGCCATAGTGGCATCCAAATAACCAGCCATAACTTGTTATATCTTTTAGACAAGTGCAGCGGGCAGCTCTCTTGCATCTGTTAAAATATCAAACAGGTAGAATTTCTGGTCACAGAGAGAGAGAGAGAGAGCATACTTCAGGTACAGTTTTCTAGCTCACTTCTTTCTCAAGAGAAAGGAAGAAAAAAAAATCAGGAATTGTAGGTAGGTGTCAGGAACAGGAGGTGCTTTACGCGAAACTTATTCAAGGGTCTTCTGAAACAATCCTATTCCAGCATGAAAAGTCATGTAAATTTTACATGTTACTCTATGTTATAGCAATATATCTTTTCTCAACATTTTTAAATAGGAAATTTCAAACATGATTTTACAGTCAAAATTCCTATACCCATTACCCAGATTGTACTATTAATTTTTACTGTATTTGCTACATCTCATATCCATCCATCAATCCACTTTATTTTTCATGGGTCTTGAAGTCTATTGAAGACATCCACACATTTCCCCGGATTACTTCAGCATGTCTTTCATTAACTGGAGTTCAGTATTTGTTTAATTTTTTTTTTTTTTTGAGAGGGAGTCTTGCTGTGTCACCCAAGCTGGAACGAAAAGGCATGATCTCGGCTCACTGCAACCTCTGTCTCCTGGGTTTAAGCGATTATCATGCCTCACCCTCCCGAATAGCTGGGATCACAGGCTCTGGCCACCACATCCAGCTAATCTTTGTATTTTTAGTAGAGACAGGTTTTACCGTTGGCCAGTCTTGTCTTGAACTCCTGACCTCATGATCTGCCCACCTCAACCTCCCAAAGTGCTGGGCTTACAGGCATGAACCACCACACCTAGCCTTGTTTAATTTTTTGAGGTGAAATTCAGAAGCAAAAAAAATGCAGCATCTTAAGTGAAACTTTTCTACATTTTAACAAATGGATAAACCCGTGCATCCCGATCCCTGTCAGGACATAGAACAGTACCTCACCCGATTACCCCTCCCTGCTCTTCCTGGTCAATCCCAGCCCCACCTCCCCGACGAAGCTACTCCTCTCATTCTTTTCCACTGTAGGTTAGATTTGCCTGTTCTGGAACTTTATATAAATTGAATTATACTGAATGTATTCTTTTGTGTAAGGCCTTCACTCGGCATAATGATTTTGGAGTCACCTATGTAGTCACATGTATCTGTAGTTCTGTCTCTTTTATTCTGAGTGATATCCCATTGTGTGACTCTAGCACTGTTACTCATTTTCCTATTCTTGACAAACATCTGGATTGTTTCCAGTTCGGGGTTATTACAGATAAGATTGCTATACACATTTTTGCATAAGTTTTTTTGTGAAAAAAAAACTTCTCAAGTTTTTCATTTCTCTCAGGTCAATACCTTCTAGTAGAATTCCTGGGTCACAGGGTTGGCACAGAATTCATTTTTTACAAAATGGACAAACCTTTCCCAAAGTGGTTGTGTCATTTTACGCTCCTATTAACAACGCGTGAGAGTTGTGGCTGCTCCTCATCCTCACCAGCCTTTGGTTTGGTTCAGGAGTTTAAGTTTCAGCATCCCGATGCGTAGTATGTCATTGTGGTTTGAATTTGAATTGCTGTGATTATTCATGATATTAAGACTTTCTTATATATGCCCAGGTTCCACTCATACGTCATCTTTCGGGAAGTGTCTGTTCAGATCTTTTGCCAATTTTGTATTTGGGTTGTCTGTCTTTTTATCATCGAGTTGTAGAACTTAATTTTTTTTTTTTCGGAACAGGATCTCACTCTGTCGCCCCAGGCTGGAGTGCAGTGGCATAATCAGGGCTCACGGCAGCCTTGACCTCCTGGGCTCAAGCAATCCTCCTACCTCAGTCTCCAAGGAGCTGAGACCACACGTGTGCACCACCATATCCAACTATTTTTTTTTTTTTTTAAGTAGAGATGCGGTCTCACTATGTTGCCCAGGCTCGTCTGGAACTCCTGAGCTTAAAACAATCCTCTGGCCTCAGCCTCCCAAAGTGTTGGGATTACAGGTGTGAGCTGCCATGCCCAGTGAGTGGTAGAAATGATGTTTATATCCTGGGGACTATTGATTTTTAGGTGTATGTCTTGCAAATATCTTCTCCCAGTCTGTAGCTTGCCTATTTATTCTCTTAACAGTGTCTTTGATAAGCAACAGTTTTTTCATATTGATAAAGTCTAGTTTATCAGTTTTTCTCATGTATGGCCATTGCTTTCTGTATATACCCTGTCCGAGAAACATTTTTGTACTCTGAAGCCAACAAAGATATTCTCCTCTATTTTCTTTTAAAATCTTCCTTATCTTAGCTTTTATGTTTATTTATTTATTTATTTATTTTTGAGATGACGTCTCCCTCTGTCACCCAGGCTGGAGTGCAGTGGCGTGATTGCAACGTCTGCCTTCTGGGTTCAAGCAATTCTCCTGCCTCAGCCTCTGGAGTAGCTGGGACTACCGGTGTGCGCCACCACACACAGCTAATTTCTGTATTTTTAGTAGAGACAGGGTTTCACCATGTTGGCCAGGCTGGTCTTGAACTCCTGACCTCATGATCCACCTGCCTCGGCCTCCCAAAGTGCTGGGATTACAGGCATGAGCCACTGCATCAGGCGCTTTTATGATTATTTCTATGATCTGTTTATATCTGTGATCTTGAGTTACTCTTTGTGTATGGCATGAAGTAGGAGTTGAGGTTTATTTTTTTTCTATGTGAATATCCAGTTATCCAGTTAGCCTCATTTATTGAAAAGACTTTGTTTTCCCTGTTGGAATGCTTTGGCACCACTGCCAAACATGAAATCAATATACAAGTGTGGATCTGCTTCTCAGCTCTGTATTCTGTTCCGTTGATCTATTTGTTGATCTTTACGATAGTACGACACTATCTCCATTACTGCTGTTTTATAAAACGTCTTGAAGTCAAGTAATGTAAGTCCTCTAACTTCTTTGTCAAGGTTGTTTTGGATATTCTAGATCCTCTGAATTTTCACATGTATTTTAGAACCAGTTTGTACATGTCTTAAAAAAGAAAAACCTTGCGGGCATTATGATTGGGATTGTGTTAAATCTGTATACCAATTTGAGGAAAAGTGATACTATTCAGCCCTCCGACAGATGGACATAACAGAGCGCTCCATTTATTTATTTTTTTAAATTTTTCCTCAGAAATGTTTTGCAGCTTTTGGTGTGTGAGTCTTGCACAACTTTTATTAAATTTATTCTTAAATATTTTCTGGGCTTTTTTGTTATTATAAATGAGACTGCTTTTAAAATATCATTTTTCAATCATTTCCTGCTAAAAAAAAAAAAAATAGGGACTATTAGGCTGGGCGCGGTGGCTCAAGCCTGTAATCCCAGCACTTTGGGAGGCCGAGGCGGGTGGATCACGAGGTCAAGAGATCGAGACCATCCTGGTCAACACGGTGAAACCCTGTCTCTACTAAAAATACAAAACATTGGCTGGGCATGGTGGTGCATGCCTGTAGTCCCAGCTACTCAGGAGGCTGAGGCAGGAGAATTGCCTGAACCCAGGAGGCGGAG
>NW_016107334.1:796051-806782 GCF_001604975.1 Cebus imitator | reverse complement strand
TAACCAGAGCGAAACTCCGTCCCAAAAAAAAAAAAAAAATAGGGACTATTTCATAAATATGCATGTCACCCTTGTAGAAGGACCAGGTTAATCTTCTGTATCACTCTAGTTTTAATATACATACTACCAAAGTGACATTATATGTGTTTTAATTAAAACATAATATGATACACTGGCCGGGCACAGCGGCTGATGCTGGTAATCCCAGCACTTTGGGAGGCCGAGGCAGGTGGGTCACCTGAGGTTAGGAGTTTGAGACTAGCCTGACCAACATGGTGAAACCCTGTCTCTACTAAAAATGCAAAATTAGCATTTTTTTGGTGATGCACACCTGTAATCCCAGCGACTTGGGAGGCCAAGGCATGAGACTCGCTTGAACCCAAGAGGCAGAGGTTACAGTAAGCCGAGATTGTGCCATTGCACTCCAGCCTGAGCAACAGAGTGAGGCTGTCTCAGAAAAAAAGAAAAAAAAAAACACCCTCCAGGTGGTAAGTCCCTTCTCTCCTCGGGCGTTTTGTGCCCCCAGAACACTGCCAAGGACCCCCACAGGGGCTACTATGGAGCCTCTGCCCAGAGAACATGCTCTCTGCCGGGTCATTTCCTGGTGGATGCCACATTCTCCACTGCAAACGCCACACACGCTGGCTGTGATTCTGTAGAATAGTTCATCAATTCTGAAGCAGATGGCCAAAACGCCTCCTCCACCAGGGCCCGGCTTATTGGCTCAGGCCTCACGGTCATCCCCAAGTGTTGCTGAGAAGGAGAGGGATAATCCTGTCTCACGGACCTAGGGACAGCCAGAGAGGGTGAGAAGAGATGGACATCTATCCGGCTCTTCAGAATCCGTTGCTAACCCCACAGGCTGGTTGTCTGGAGCCTTGAGGAAGAGGCAAGACAATGTGTCCCCCAGCAGCTGCTGAGTCACAGCTTTCAGATGCTCCAGGGACATGTAGAAACCTCTCTTCAACTGCCAAGCAGGTGGCTTATGCCTGTAATCCTAGCACTTTGGGAGGCCGAGGTAGGCAGATCACCCGAGGTCAGGAGTTGAAGACCAGCCTGGCCAACATGGTGAAACCCATCTCTACCAAAAATATGAAAATTAGCTGGGGGTGGTGGCAGGCACCTCTAATCTCAGCTACTCAGGAGGCTGAGGCATGAGAATCACTTGAACCCGGGAGGCAGAGGTTGCGGTGAGCTGAGATTGCACCACTGCACTCCAGCTTAGGCAACAAGAGTGAAACGCCATCTCAAAAAAAAAAAAAAAAAAGAAATCTCTCCTCAGCCTCACATGCCACTGGCCTGACATGCTTTTCAAGTTAACCAGTTTCATCTTTTTAAAAATTCTCGTAAAATACATACAACATAAAATTCACCATTTCAACAACTTGTAAGTGTACGGTCCAGTGGCATTAAGAATCCTCGCAATGTGTGATCCTCGCCACCATCCACCCCATATCACAGCTTCAGCTCACAAAACACTTTTCATTTGACCCCACACTGTTGAAGAATGAATTCAAAATGGATCCTCTAGCCCTTTACTCCCAGACCACTGGAATTCACAGTGTGATAGAAATCTTGGCTCGAGCTCCCATTAGCTGGTCCAGGTCTCACTGGTTTAGCCCAGCTCAGGGTTGTAAAACGGCAGGTCCGCAGTGCTGAAGGGGATGGTGTGACTTCCCTGGGGGGTGGGGCCTCAGCTGCAGCCCTCCCCTCTGCTGTGGCCACGTCTCCATTAGGAAGGTTGCCATCCTGTTCACTGCCCAGCACTGACACCGAGGTCTCCATTCCATCTCATTCCTCCTGGGAATGAGCTGGGACTTCACAGCTCCCCTGAGCCTCTACAAGTCCCTCTGAGTATTGTGTTCATGGTGAGGGGAATTGGAGTGCCTTCCTCAAAAGAGAGCCTACCCCCACTGGGTGGAGCCAGAGGCCAATGGCCATCAGGGTGTGGCCTGCTCCCACCCTGGCTGGCACACTCTGGTTCTTCGCAGCATAACTAGGATTCAGAGGTGTCTGATTTTGTAGAGTTTCAGCCCTGAGTCTGTGTTAGCCCCATCTCCTGATGGGCTTCCATGAGGAGACTGGGCGGCCTCCCTGGGACCTGGTCTTTGTTCTTGGGTTCCCAGATCAGGGAATGGACCCAGTGTTCCAGATCCTTCCCACAGGACCTGAGGGGAGGGGTTTCTGGGCTCCGTACAGTCCTGATAAGACAGGCCTGGACCACACCTCACTGGCTGCAGCCACGGCTGAGCTCCCTGGGCTAGAAAAAGGCGGGCCAGTCCCACAGAGGCCTGGGATCACACTGACCCTTAGACACTGTTGGCCAGGCAGTATGGCTGGGGTAGGAGGGGGTGGGGCTTGAGTGGTGCCGAGAGATGACAGGGCACCTCTCTGATCACTTCTGTACCCCATTCCACCCTCCACAGCTCTGGCCCCTACCCCGCAGTCAGTTGCTCTGGCTTTACAAAGGAAGCTAGGCAAGCTGGAAAAGCCTAGAAGCAGAAGGAAAGCCACTCCTGTCTCTTTGTGCCCAGAAATAATACTGCCACAAATGGATGGCTTCCGCCAGAGACCACCAGGTACCACTAGAATCCTGAGACCCTGGGTAGAATGGACACTGTAGAGGAAAACCAATGTTCCCAGGAGACCCACCCCTTAGCTAGACCCACCAAAGATACATATTCTTTGTGTGACTGCCAGCAAAACTTCACAGACCCGAGACCTCAAGACTCCCTGCCCAGCTGCAGCAAGAGTGATCCAGATCCCTCAGCTGCATTTTCAAAGGAGAAGGACATTTTTGTCATCATCACCCTCAAATAGAACTAGAGTCTTAGAATAAGGGAGCCATCGACTCACATGCCCAGACCCCGCTCGAATCCAGTTCAATTAGAATTTCTGGGGATGGGGCCAGCTTTGGGTATTTTTTAAATGTCCCTAGGTACTTCTAATGTGTAACTAGAGTTAAAAGCCACTGGTCTAGTCCAACCTCCTCCTTGTAGGGATAAAAACACACAGGGGGAAAAACAGCCCTAGAAAGGTTAAAAGAAATAAAATATTTAAAGTGACAGAGTCTAGCACAGAGTATGTGCCTAAAAGATGGGCACTGTTAGTTATCATGTCACTATTTCTATTGCTGCTCCAGGCAGGGCTGGCTTCATAGGCATGTGATACATGATACAGGCTTGCACACGTTGCTTCCTGCTCTGATGTTGCCATCTTGAAATTCTTAACTTTTAAACAAGGTGCCCTGCGTTTTCACTTTGCACTGGCCCCAGATCACACAACTCTATACACAGAGTAGATCATCGCCGCGTTAAAGAAAGATGGGGACATGCTCAGGGCTCAGAGGCTGCAGGGCGTGGGGCAGGGAGGGTGCGGGCGCAGCTTCCCCTGCCCAAGTCCACTAGCCTGGCTCTCTACCGCCACGATGCTGGGCCCTCCATTGCCCAGGAAGCCCTCTTCTCCTGTCTAGTCTACCAGGGAGGAGGCTCACCCTGCCTCCTCTGGGGGAAGCAGTGTGGACTAGTGGAAACAGCCTAGGATCAGTCAGGCCCGGGTCAGACCTTCAGCACTCCCTGTTACCGGCTGTGAGCGGTCCTCTAAGCCTCCGTTCCTCATGTGAACGAGGGAGGAAGTAATGCCTGCCTTGCAGAACCACTATGGGGAGAACCCAGCATCGCGACTGTCCCACCAGATGCTGGAAATATGTGAATTCTCTTCCCTTTACAGGGAAGAGGGAGAAGCATCTTTCTCCAAAAGAACTGGGCCCCTCTGTTCCAGGTGCAGCCTGTCAGCCACCCAGGGTCCTTTGTCTCCCTGGGAGGCTAAGCTACCATCAGTTCCCAGGCTTCTGCTTTGCTGATGAAAACTAAGGAGAGGCAGTTCTTGGGACAAGTTTAATTCGACTGGGATGTGGGCTTGAGAGCCCTTTGTAAAGGGTTGTTGCTGCTGCCCTCTAGTGGTAACCTGTCTGTATCCGCACAAATTCCTAACTTCCTTTGGGTAAGAGACTTAGTAACATACTACAATTCAACTAAAAAAAAATTTATTGAGTCCCTACTCTGTTAAGAACTAGGAATACAAAGACAAATAAAACACAGTTCTTCCCTTCTAAGAATTCGCAGTTTAGAAAATGAGGCAAACTCTTAAAGAGATTGTTTGAATATAACTCAATCTTTTTTTGCCCACAGGAGAGAAGTTTTAATAAAAACAATGATTCCCACAACTTCTGGTTCCACACAAAATGGAGTAGACACATTTATTCCTATTCTTCCCACTATGTAAAGCTAAAGACTCTTGAATATCATATATTATAAACGTAAGAAGACTCTGAAAGGCTGAGGGGAAAGGAATCTGGCTGGGGAAAAAACACAGCAGTGAGTTCTCTGAGTTTTCTTTTTTCTTTTCTTTCTCTGCGGTAGGGTCTCATTTGTTGCCCGGGCTGGAGTGCGGTGGCGTAATCATGGCTCACTGCAGCCTCAACTTTCCAGACTCAAGCAATTCTCCTGCCTCAGCCTCCCCAGGAGCTGGGACTACAGGCATGTGCCACCACAACCAGCTAATTTATTTTCTTTTTTTTATTTATTTATGTACTTATTTATTTGAGATAGAGTTTTGCTCTTGTTGCCCAGGCTAGAGTGCAATGGCATGCGATCTCAGCTCATTGCAACCTCCGCCTCCTGGGTTCAAGTGATTCTCCTGACTCTGCCTCCCAAGTAGCTGAGATTGCAGATGACCGTCACCATGCCCAGCTAGTATATATATATATATATATATATATATATATATATATATATATATATATATATATATTTTTTTTTTAAAGTAGATACAGGGTTTAACCATGTTAGCCAAGCTGGTCTTGAACTCCTGACCTCAGGTGATCCACCAGCCTCAGCCTTCCAAAGTGCTGGGATTACAGGCGTGAACCACCGCACCTGGCCTGATTTTTAAATAAAAGTACAAAGCAATTCATGGAAGGAAGGAAGAATAATCTTTTCAACCAATGGTGCTGGACCATAGATATCCATAACCAAAAAAAAAAAAAAAAGAAAAGAGAGAATCTTGGTCTATAATTAAAATTCAAAAGTTAAAAAGAAAAACAATGAACCCATGTTATCAGCCAACCCATACCAATCTCACCCAGTGGGAACAGGGACTGGACATGTGCAATAAACACTCTCTATTATTTGGCAGCAAATCCTAGACATTATATCATTTTGTCTGTAAAATATTTGAGCATCTCTAAAAGATAACTTTAAAAAATGTAAACGACCCCTCTCATTCTTTTTTTCCCAGTTTCATTTTTTTCTCTATTATTTATAATTTCATCTTTTATTTTATATTCACAGGGTATATGTGCAGGTTGGTTACCAGGGTATATTGTGTGATGCTGAGGTTTGGGGTACAATTGACCCCATCACCCAGACAGTAAGCATAGCACCCAATAGTTTTCAGCCCTGGGTCCCCTCATTTCTTCCCCCTTTAGTAGTCCTCATTGTCTGGTGTTGCCATCTTTATGTCCATGAGTATCCAATGTTTATCTCTCCACTTATAAGCGAGAGCCTGCGGTGTTTGGTTTTCTGTTCCTGCATTAATTGGCTCAAGATAATGACCTTTAGCTGCATCCATGTTGCTATCAAGGACATGATTTTATGCTTTTTATGGCTGCATAGTATTCCACTCCCTCATTCTTGAAACCCACTTTTCACTGGATTTACATTTACCAAATTCTCCTGACTTTACTGTGTTGTAACCTAGCAAGTCAGAAGGAACACGCCACTCTCTGAGTTCCAAATTTAGAGTGCTTTATTAGCCAGTGACCAAGAGATGACTAACGCTCAAAATCCTCTGGGCCCTGAGGAAAGGGCTTGATTTCCCTTTATATCTTGATTTAGGTAGGGGAGGGGGAACCTAGCTGAAGCTGAATTTTACAGAAGTAGAACAGGCAAGTTAGATGAGGAAGCTGGTAACCGGGGGCAGGAGGTTCCCAGGATTGTTGGTTGCTAAGGGTATTTCCATACAATCATCAAGGGGGGCAGCAGGGGGGACTATTCACAGTAGGTATTCACAGTAGCAGGTAGACTTGCCGAGCAGGATGCGGTTACAGTGGTTGGAGGTACTGTGAACAGTGGGAACCACTCTTAACCAGCTCACCCATTGTAGTCCCTTATCAAATGCTTCACTTTCCCTTTAAAATTCTTTTTGGGCTGGGCGGTGGCTCACCCCCGTACTTCCAGCACCTTGGGAGGCCAAGGTGGGTGGATCACCTGAGGTCAGGAGTTGAGACCAGCCCAGCCAACATGGGGAAATGCCGTCTGTACCAAAAGTACAAAAAATTAGCCAAGCGTGGTAGTGGGCACCGTAATCCTAGCTACTCGGGAGCCTGAGGCAGGAGAATTGTTTGAACCTGGGAGACGGAGGCTGCAGTGAGCCAAGATCATGCCATTGCACTCCAGCCTGGGCAACAAGAGCAAAATTCCATCTAAAAAAAAAAAAAACTCTTTTCGAAAAGAAAAGTCTTTTAGAAGATTATGGTATTATGTCCATCTGTATTATCTATCTAACGTCTGATCCCCTCCCTATTAGACTGTAAATTCCATCAGGGCGGGAATGGTGCCTGATATGTAGTAAGGATGAGCGAAATGACTGGCAAAAGGATGAAAGGTGTTACGAGCTAAACTGGGTCCTCCCGAAAAGATATGCTGAGGTCCTATCCCCCAGAATCCTGCAGAATGTGATCTGATTTGAACATAGGGTCTTGCAGAAGTAAAGAGGTTAAAATGAAGTCATTAGGGTGGGCCCTAATCCAACATGACTGGTGTCCTTATAAAGGGAAGTTTGGATCAGAGGCAGACATGTGCAGAGGGAAGACGGCAGGAAGAGACACGGGAAGAACACCAAGAATTCCAAGCAAACATTAGAAGCTAGAAGAGTCAAGGAAGTATTCTCCCTTTGAGCCATGGGGGCTGGAGGGAACCAGTGCATGCCAACACTTTGATATTGGACATCCAGGCTTCAGAACTGTGAGGCAATTTTGGGGTTCAATCCTTTGTTATGGCAGGCAGTCCTGGAAAACTCATACAAAAGAGGTAATGGAGCTGGGCACGGTGGCTCACTTCTGTAATCCCAGTACTTTGGGGGGCAGAGGCGGGCAGATCACTAGAGGTCAGGAGTTCGAAACCAGCCTGGCCAACATGGTGAAATCCCGTCTCTACTAAAAATGCAAAACAATTAGCCAGGTATGGTGGTGCGTGCCTGTAATCCCAGCTACTTGGGAGGCTGAGGCAGGAGAACTGCTTGAACCTGGGAGATGGAGGTTGTAGTGAGCTGAGATCGCACCACTGCAGTCCACCTGGGTGACAGAGCAAGACATCGTCTCAAAAAAAAAAAAAAAAAAAAAAAAAAAAAAAAAAAAAAAAAAAAAAAAAAAAAAAAAAAAAAAAAAAAAAAAAAAAAAAAAAAAAAAAAGAGAGAGAAAATGGTCGTGCATGAGGCAGTAATTGTTGAGGACTTTGATTGGTGAAGCCAAGGCATATAAAGGAAGTTGTTCTGTTTCCAGGTGGAAAGCAGAATTCAATGGTGTGGAGGATTGAATCAATCTCCCTAAACACACATTTCAGGTAACCCAACTTCATTCTTGGTCCCCTTCTTCTTTCCAAATACCATATTCCATTGATCCTAGAGGCACATCTCACATCTCTGAAATCAGCCTGATCACTGTTGGCCAGTGAGAGGAAGTGTAAAAAAGTTTCAAAAAAAAATCACAGGGAGAGACAATCACAGACAACTTCTGGTACACAATATTTATTAAGTTTAAAACTATGCATATAAATGCATTTTTATTTATATATAACTTCTATCTCTAATATGTTTATATATAATTCTATGTAATCTATAATTTCTAGCTATAATGCAAATCTACATGTAATTTCTAACTATATATAGATAGAATATGTGGGGAATTCGCTGCAGGTGCTGTTTGTCGTCCACTTTTTAAACTTAACATTACATAATAAAACACTATTTTAAGAAGCTGCACGATGCACCCACACACACGGCGCCCTGATGGAGACGCTGCTGGACTACCAGTGGTACCATACCTTATTTAACCATTCCCAGACCGTTTCCAATTTTTCTCAAGTTAAGTAAACTCTAAGATGTACAGATGTCTTTTATCTAGCTCTCTAATTGTAGTCCCTTATCATATGCTTCACTTTCCCTTTACAATTCTTTTCGGGCCGGGGCGGTGGCTCACCCCTGTAATTCCAGCAACATTGGGATAAATTCCTAGAAGTTACTGGGACAAAAACAGTGAACCTTTTATTTTTAAGAATTTTTTTTTTTTAATTACAGAAAATTAAAGCCGTAGCCGTCGGATTTTACTTCATAGACGGTCCACAGGGACTTCAACCAGCTTGATTAAACCCTACTCAATTCCCTCCCCGCACTGTTTTCCCCAGTCTTGGGAAACGTGGCCCCGCAGTCCCCAATCACTACTGACCGCAAACGCGGGCCTCCTTCCAATCGGGAACCTTCTTGCCACGCCCCCGAGGCGCCACCTCTTTAAAATTTAAAACGAAGGCCCAGGCCAATGAATGTCAAGCTTCGCTCGGAGCGCAGAAACACGCCCACCGTCACTGACTTTACCAATCAGACTCAAGTGTTCGCCACCGCCCCGCCAATCACCACCAAAAATGGAAGTTGGTCGCATAACTTACGTAAGGCAGGCAGCCAATAGGAGCTAACTTTGGAAACTAGTTTCCGCCAATAGCAGCAGCTCCTGGAGAGCGCGGGAGCCATTTGACCAGCGTCCCGAAGGAAAGCAGTGAATGGCGCCGGTTCTCTGAAGCAAGGGACTGAGGAACCGGGGCCCCGGGGCGGCGGCACGGCGGACATGGCGTCCTGTCACAAAGTCATGCTGCTGCTGGACACCGCGGGAGGCGCCGCTTGTCACAGCCGGGTCCGGCGGGCCGCCCTGCGCCTCCTCACCTACCTGAGCTGCAGGTTCGGCCTGGCCAGGGTCCACTGGGCCTTCAAGTTCTTTGACTCGCAGGGCGCGCGGAGCCGGCCGTCCCGCGTGTCCGACTTCCGCGAGCTGGGCGCCCGCTCGTGGGAGGACTTCGAGGAGGAGCTGGAGGCCCGACTCGAGGATCGCGCCCACCTGCCTGGCCCGGCGCCCAGGGCCACCCACACGCACGGCGCCCTGATGGAGACGCTGCTGGACTACCAGTGGGACCGGCCCGAGATCACGTCCCCCGCCAAGCCGATCCTGCGGAGTAGCGGGAGAAGGCTGCTGGACGCGGATAGCGAGGCCAGGGAGGCCGAGGCCACGCTCGGGGGCTTGGCGAACGCCGTCTTCCTCCTGGCTCCCTGTCCGCACTCGCAGAGGGAGCTGCTGCAGTTCGTGTCGGGGTCCGAGGCCCAGGCCCAGAGCCCGCCGCCCGCCCCTAAGCAGGTGATGGAGAAGCTGCTGCCTAGGAGAGTCCAGGAAGTCATGCTTGCCCGAAAAATCACCTTCTACTGGGTGGATACCATCGAGTGCTCTAAGGTAAGGGCATAATCTTCTCAGGCAGCGTGCATGGCGCTTTCCTTGCTAGTCAGAACTCGGCAGCGTCCTCAGAACAGCCACAGACGCAAGATGAGACTAACATGGCCCGGCATCCCTTTGGAAGGGAAGTCCTGTGGTCACAGATAAATAAGGGACGGTTTTCACCACAAAATGGGTAGTTCCTCACTACCTACTGCTTAAGGCTTCTCACAATATGGGCCCCACCTGCCTTCCCAGACCTGATTTTCCTACACAGACATAATACTCTAGCATATTAAAGGCCAATCTATAAAATCAGCAGGTCTGGACTGCTTGTTTTGTGTTATGTGTATGAACATATACACATGACACGCTATATATATATATTGTGTATGAAGGCACTTTGAAAATCTGAACACACAATATCATTATTTAAAATATATATGTATATATATATATTTTAAGACAATCTCCATGTCGCCCAGGCTGGAATGCAGCGGCACGATCTCCGCTCACTGCAACCTCCGCTTCCCGGGTTCAAATGATTCTTGTGCCTCAGCCTCCCAAATAGCTGAGACTACAGGTCCATGCCCCCACACTTGGCAAATTTTTTAGTAGTTTTAGTAGAGACAGGGTTTCATGCTGCCCAGGCTGTCTCGAACTCCTGGCTTCAGGTAATCCGCCCGACTGGACCTCCCCAAGTGCTGGGATTACAGGCGGGAGCCACAGCGCTCAGCCACTTAGATGTGTATTAAACAATTGTAGGTGTTCAGTCAGTATTTGCTGACTAAATGAATAAATTCTTACAAACCTAAATTCTTCAATGGCTGATTTGGGTTTTTGCTGAGGCAGTGAGGCCCCCTGTTCCTGTAGAGTGCTAGGATAAATGTCTATTTTTGCCTTCACCTTTCTCATTGCACTTCATTGCTGCACACATATTCATTGAGAAGCCAGGAACACTGAGTGCTCACCACACTGAGCTGCTGGGGACATGGTAGCCAAAGCAGAGTTTACTTTCTATGGGAAGGTGATATTAAACAGAATTAACAGATTAGACAAATAAGCAAGTGACAATTTCAAATCATGCTCTGGAGAAAATAAAGTGGGGTGAGAGGATGGGAATAGAAGGAGGTGGTTATTGTATATAGGGTGTAGTTAGGGAAGGCTTTTTTTTTTTTTTTTTTTTTTTTTTTTTTTTTTTT
>NW_016107334.1:776429-795974 GCF_001604975.1 Cebus imitator | reverse complement strand
ACCTCCACCTCCAGGTTCAAGCAATTCTCCTGCTGCAGCCTCCCAAGTAGCTTGGATTACAATCAGGTGCCACCACGTCCGGCTAATTTTTTGTATTTTTAGTAGAGACAGTTTCACCATGTTGGCCAGGCTGGTGTCGAACTCCTGAGTTTCGGCAATCCATCGGCCTCAGCCTCCCAAAGTGCTAGGATTACAAGTGTGAGCCATAGCGCCCGCGGGGAAGGCCTTTTTGAGCAGATAATTGAATGGTGAAGGAAGAGGAACTCAAGGTAGGTAAAGAACATTCCAGGTGAAGAGAGGAGCAGATGTAAGCATTTCAACTGGAAATGAACTCTGTTTGTTTCAGAAACAAAAAGGCAAGGAGTGCTGAGACCTAGTCAGCAAGGAGAGGCCCACCTGTAGGTCGAGGTCGTAAGTGTGAATTTTGTTCTAATGAATTAATGGGAAGGCTTTGAAAGGTGGCTTCACCAGGTGAAAAATTCAATTCCACTTAATGGAAATACATGTCACTAACCCAGGAGTGAGTTAAATTGCAAGATTACAGATGGAAAATGAGCAAGTATTTAAATAATGATATGGTGTGTTCAGATTTTCAAAGTGCCTTCACATACAAAGCCCAAAGGCGTGGCAAATGCAAAATAAGACAGCAGTGGTTTGTCAAAGAAGAAAAGGAAAAGACAAAAAGTGTTTAAGGGGATGGTAAACATTTGACAGGGAAAATGGAATCCTAGAAATACTAAAATTTAAGGCAACTAGTCAGGCCTTAAACACTGTATACAGCACACTGCTTATTTGCAAACAATTGATATCAAAGACTTTCATCTGGAATTGTATTATGTCAATACTAGCTGGAAATAAGTTAGCAGATGGAGCTTGATGGTTCTTGGAGATTCTTTGTCTCTTTCTCTTTTTTTTTTTTTTGGATAGCATTGAAATAAGTGGGTTGACTGGATCTTTTTAAGGATCCCTTCAACTGAGGGGATGGCTCTTCTCTGAGGCTTCCCTTCTCACATCTGCTATGTTTCCCCTAAAAAAATGCCCATCAGATACTCAAGGTTTCCTGGATTTTCTTCTGCTGAAGGTCTATCATTTCCTATTCAAAATCCTCTGCCCAGCCATGCTATGGAAGCAAAAGGAAGGTTTAGGTCCTTGGTGAGTGCTCCATACAGGAGTGGGGAGAAAGGAAGAAGAGAAAATCCAGGTCCTGCCTTGGAGGAAGCTCACAGTCGGGCAAGCAGAACTAGGAGAAACAGAACCCGGACTTCCACTAGAAGTGGAGGAATCCAAACACGTAAAACAGGATATCATATTTGCAAAGATAAAGGTTAGGATGGAGGGTGAGAGACCTCTGACACATTTTCAACTGTATGTCTTTGATTTATTCAACACATGTTTGTTTCATACCTGCCAGGTATGCTAAGGAATCAAACAGATGTGGTCCCTCTCTTGGAGCTTATAGGCTAGTGGACATTTATAAATTTCCAAATTTGAAACTACCACTAGGACATGCCTGTCACTTACCCTATAATATGCATATGAATGAAAAATATGACCATACTCTGTAGTATACTGTTTGTATTTTTGTTTATTTTTTTGAGGTGGTGTCTCGCTCTGTCGCACAGGCTACAGTACAGTGGTGTAATCTCACCTCACTGCAACCTCTGCCTCCCAGGTGTAAGCAATTCTCCTGCCTCAGCCTCCCAAGGAGCTGGGATTATAGGCATGCACCACCATGCCTAGCTAATTTTTCTATTTTTAATAGAGATGGGGTTTCACCATGTTGGCCAGGCTGATCTTCAACTCCTGACCTCAGGTGATCTGCCCGCCGTGGCCTCCCAAAGTGCTGGGATTACAGGCTGTATTTTTTAAAATCATATGTATGATATTGTTTATTTGTCCGGTCCAAAACTCATGGAGTGATGGGTGTCATGGGAGTGGGATTGGTGACTATAAAAAGAGGAAGAAAGTGCTGAGCTCACTTGCTCAGCCTCCTCGCCATGCTGTGCCTGAGTTCCCACCATCAAGAAGGACTTCATCAAGTGCAGCCCCCTGACCTTGGACTTCTCAGCCTCCAAAACTGTAAGAATTAAATTCCTTTTCTTTATAAATTACCAGTTTCAGCTGTTCTGTTGTAAGCAACATTAAACAGACTAAGGCATGCACGTATTACTTTCTAATAGAAACTTAATGTCCTTTTCAACACTTATTAAAGTTACATCTTTTTTTCTTTCTTTATTTTTTTTTTTTCAAGACAGAGTTTCGCTCTTGTCACCTAGGCTGGAGTGCAGTGATGCAATCTTGGCTCACTGCAACCTCTGCCTCCAGGTTCAAGTGATTCTGCTGCCTCAGCCTCCCAGGTAGCTGAGATTACAGGCACCCACCACCAGGCCCTGCTAATTTTTGTATTTGCAGTAGAGACAGGGTTTCACCATGTTGGCCAGGCTGGTCTCGAACTTCTGACCTCAGGTAATCCACCCACCTCGGCCCTCAAAGTGCTGGGATTACAGGCATTAGCCACCACGCCGGACCATAAAGTTACATCTTAACTTTTCATTTGATTAGCAGGGTTTTCTTTTGTTTTTCCTGGCTGACCCTCTGGCTGAAACAACTTCAACAAAATTTTTGTGTCCCTTTGGCAGAAAATCCTAATCAGGATCTATGGCCTCTGAACTAGGTTACCATTCTCTCCATAGCAGTGAGCATAGACACAGATGGTAACAGCACATACTAATTAATTGGTTAATCTAATACAGCATTTTCCAGATTGATATGCATAACTGAAACAAAAGTTTAGACAGATTAGAAGATAATGTGCTCCAATACATTGTTTATCTTCATTACATGGGAGCTTTTGTTTTGTTGTTTTGAATGCTGATCATAAACCACTCAATCCATCAAGGAATCTATCAAAGTCCATCAGATGGTCATGATCTGAATTTTAAAAGCAGTCTAGGCCAGGCCCAGTGGCTACTACCTGTAATCCCAGGTTTGGAAGGCTGAGACAGGAGGATCTCTTGCACCCAGGAGTTTGAGACCAACCTGGGCAACATGGTGAGACCCCATCTCTACAAAAAATACGAAAGTTAGCCAGGTATGGTGGCACACGCCTGTACTCCCAGCTACTCAGGAGCCTGGGGCGAGAGGATTGCTTGAGTCCAAAAAGTCAATGCTGCAGTGAGCCATGTTCATGCCACTGCACTCCAGCCTGGGCAACAGAGCAAGACCCTGTCTCAAAAACTAAAAATAAATAAAAGCAGTCTATTCAGTACAGTCCTGGGTTCTTGAACAGCTCTATCATTGCCTTGCTCTGACTGTGGACAATTCCCTGCTTGTCTTTGAACTTGACAATAATAGAAAGTTTGAGAATTGACCCCCAGTTGACTTGCAAGACCCTTCTAGTTCGAATTCCTCATAGTCACATAGCGATTTATAGTTTATAATTGTAAACTGGCTTGATGAACATATTCTAAGGGATATGCTCCTCCTTTGTATTCCCATAGTAGCTGAATATTGTTATATTGTGATGCCGGATTAAATATTTTATATTTTATTCACCCCACTCCTCACTTCAAGATCCTAGATATGGCACATAGAGGTTGGTGAATAAAAGTTTGTTTAAAGAAGGTTGACTGAAGAGCCAGCTGTGTGTGAGGGAGGGAAGCAGGGCTTTTACAAAGAGAGCAGAATTTGAGCCAGATGCAGAAGTGTAATAACCATTCAGTTGGTGAAAAGGGAAGAGGAGGCACAGGAAATACAAATCAGCAAAAACATGGAAGCCTTAAAATGTGGCATGTTCAGGAAATAGCAAAGGGTTTAATATGCCTAGAAGGAGTGGGGACGGATGAGGGTAGAAGACAGTGTGTCCAAAAGGTGGTTTAGCGTTGGTTTGTGAAGGGCTTTGTGATTATGCTCAAGAGTTACTTTATTACTTTCAGAATTTCAGAGAAGTGATTTGGAAGAATACTTAGAGCACCATGGAGGAAAGATTAGAGGCAGAGGACAGACTTTATAGGCTATGGTAAGAGTTCGGGCAAAAGATGCGACGAGGCCGCAGTTTGGTCTCCGCACAGGCCTGTGGGTGGGCAAGTCAGAGCGATGGCCACCATCTGGGGGGAGATGCTCCTGCCTCACTCCCATGACACCTGGCCTTTGTGCTGTGCTATATAGGACAGAATTATTTTTATTAATAGGCCGGGCACAGTGGCTCACGCCTGTAGTCCTAGAACTTTGGGAGAACAAGGCGGGCAGATCACTTGAGGTCAGGAATCTGAGACCAGCCTGGCCAACATGGTGAAACCCCGCCTCTACTAAATATACAAAAATTAGGCCAGCATGGTGGTGCATGCCTGTAATCCCAGCTACTTAGGAGGCTAAGACAGGAGAATTGCTTGAACCCGAGAGGTGGAGGTTGCAGTGAACCGAGATTGCACCACTGCACTCCAGCCTGGGTGACAGGTCAAGACTGACTTTTTAAAAAAGTAATTTTTATTAATGTATAATGGTTCTGTGTTCCAATATTTTATGATTTATATCCAGTGATTTGTGTCACTTCGTTCTGTTCCTTGAGTGAAGACATAAATGAGGTGGTATTTTTACTAAATGAATGCTTTCTCAAAGGCATATTAGGTAGTAATTATGTTCTGGGGCTGCACAGTAACTGGATACTGGCCATTATTTCTATTTAGCTTAGCAAATATACGGGTTATATAATGCGATCCTTTAATTGGTATCAACTGTACTTTCTCCTGGTTTCCTTTATCTTTATTTGTGAATGCCTAATTTACAGTAACCTGAGGTTGTCTGTCATTTTATTTTAGTTGTGGGAATCCCCAGACCACCTTGGGTACTGGACTGTTTGTGAGCTGCTCCACCACGGAGGTGGCACTGTCTTGCCATCCGAATCTTTCAGCTGGGACTTTGCTAAAGCTGGGGAAATGCCGCTCAGGGGTGAACAAAAGCTGCCAAGTGAACCTCGTCTCTCTCCGTGGATTTCAACACTGCCAACTGATGCCACTTTAAACCGTTTGCTCTATAATTCTCCTGAGTATGAGGCCTCCTTTCCACAGATGGAAGGAATGTTATTTCTCCCTATTGAAGGTAAGCAAATAATATTTTAAGGGTTTTTTTGTTTTTGTTTTTTGTAAATCTCAGTGACATTCATTTCTTCAAAGATGCTCTTAACCTCTCTGGCATTTCTCACAGCCCAGGTATTCAGTGATGCTTGTAATGAAACAATGAAAAGGCATCAAGGCAAAATCAGAGCTACCATAGGAAAGATTTGAACTCTAATTCAGTACAACTGCCAGCCTGTGTACAGGTGAATTCACTTGGGTTTACAAGTGAATGATTGATTTTAAAGTTTCCCAGCTATTCCCAAAGTAGGGTGATATTATTCAGGTGCCCAAGTACATAAGATTTCATTGCCTCATAGAGGAGATTGATAAATTGAAGACCATATAGAAACAATGCTCAACTAAAAAGAAATAAATTGATCTACGGAAACCCAAAATCGTGCTTGTTAGCAGGAAAAGCCAACATGTTGGACTCTTCATTAAATTTGTTTCATCATATGATTTGCTATATGGTAAATTTCATTTCTGAATACATTATATATTCACATGAATGCATAGAGATATATACATAAAACTATATTGAACATTATGTGCAGTTTAAGGAATTTTCAAGAGTAGTTTTGTTTAATTTCATTACACAGCTTTAGAATTTAACTTCCTCATAAGATATGATGCACTGTATTTTATGGATTTAAGAATTGGTGTCTTCTTTCTTATAAGCAGTAAACATTGCTTCAATACTTATTTTTTCTGAGACAAGGTCCCTCTCTGTCACCCAGGCTGGAGTGCAGTGGCGCGATCACAGCTCAGATCGCGGCTCACTGGAGCCTCAACCTCCTGGGCTCAAGGGATCTTCCCACCTCAGCCTCCTGGATAGCTGGGACTACAGGCATGAGCCACCAAACCTGGTTTGGTGTTTTTTTGTTTGTTTGTTTTTTGGTTTTCGTAGAGACAGGGTTTTGCCATGTTGCCCAGGCTGGTCTTTAACTCCTGACCTCAAGTGATCTTCCGGCCTTGACCTCCCAAAACACTGGGATTACAGGTGTGACCCACGGCATCTGGCCTTCAATACTTATTCCTAAGTCATAATTTCTGAGAAGTTCTGCCATCACATATTGGCTTTGTAATTCCATTTGTTTATAGCTTTTCCTGTAGTGCTAAATGAACTTGCTACGATGGCTTGGCAGTAGAATAAGGGTTGAAGTGTTCAACTAAGTGGCAGTATCTCAACTGGCAACTTGATTTTTTTATTAAATCTTTTTAGTATCTATTCCTTATATTGGAATTTTAATTTTTTTTAAATTTCAATTTGGCATTTTGGTCTAATTAATCTTTATTTCTAGCAGGCAAAGAGATTCAAGAAACATGGACAGTCACCCTAGGGCCCTTGGCCATGCATCAGAGACATTTTCAGAAACCAGTAAGAATTTTTCTAAAAGGCTCAGTGGCCCAGTGGTCTCTCCCGACAAGTAGCACTTTGGGCACTGACAGCTGGATGCTACAAAGTGCAGAGGAGAGCGTATCAACTCAGAGGCTGTTATTTCAGCAACTGGTAAGCAGGCTGACTGCTGAAGAGCTACACCTGGTAGGTATCCTCCATACGGTAAAGTGAAATAAGTGTGTTTATAAATGCCCTACACGATATACTCTTAGTGAAACTGATGATGCTTTTGCAAATAGTATTGTCGACATTATAGTATCATGACAGCAATGCTCATTAGAGAAGAAATCATTTATAAAATTACATGTACCGAGAATCCAATTAAGATAAATTATACATAGGGAAGAAGAAGTTGGCCAGGGTAGCGATGAGTGATTTCTCATTATTTTTTAAGTGATCTGTTATATATTTACTACTTTTATGTAAGTATTTAAGAAAAAGCTGCTACACAGTGAAATTAGGTATAATAATATAATAGTCATAATATAATTGTCTGTGGAACTTAGTAGTTGGAGAGTAGTTACACAGATTGAGAAATGTCTTCTGAAAAGGCACATATACATACCCAGATTTGATTTAATGGTGATGATTATTTTTAAACTACCAGCAAATTCTTTACCCTATTTGTCTTTTGCCTTCATACTCTCAGGAGGGGTCTGTATTCTGGTTCCCACTATAAAGTAGTCTGGAGAAAAATAGGATAGTCATTGGACAGATGCTATTTTAAGAGTTGTGTGCTCTGAAGAAAAGAGCACTGGGCTGGGGAGTCAGTGACCTGGGTTAGGTCCCAGCTCTGCTGCCTGCTGTATGTTCTGGATAAATCCCTCAAGTGGAATTTCTGCCTCATGCTTAAGTGAATGGTTTTCAAAGTCACATATGCTTGGCTTCTTCTCTTACTAAGCAGGAGGCCTTAAACAGGTTACTTTTGCCTCAGCCTCAATCCCTCCTTTATAAAATGGGGACAATACTTATTTTTACCTCAAGGTGAGTGTGAGGATTCAGTGAGCACATAGTAAATACCTAGCAAATATTCCTGGTAATATCGGGTTTTACTTATTTGTTAATGGAAAGATTAGGTCATTAATAAAGAGTCCTAATCTTTATTAGGACTACTCTAATAATTATCAAGTCTATCTTTTTCATAATTTTCACGTTAGTAATCCTTAGGAAAATGGTTATTCTGTCTTTTACTACACTGCATTCTTTAGGCATATTGACAGTAATATTCTCAACTAATTAGAACTTCTCACATAGGTTGCTGATGTGGACCCTGGTGAAGGCTGGCCCCCTGTCACTGGAGTTATTTCCCCGCTCTCTGCCAATGCTATGGTCCTCACTGTGTTTCGCACTAAGGAGGCTGAATTTCAAAGGCATGTTCTCCAAATGGCCATGGCCAGCAGCCCCCAGGACACAGCTTCCCTCCTTTTCTCAGATGTTGTGGATGGTGTGTTGAATCAGACTCATGATTCACTTGCAGATACCACTTCTGCTGGTAAGCTCCTGAACCAGTAACTAGCATAGTCTAGGGTGGTTTGTAGTCTTTTCCAGCGTCAGGATTTTTTCACCGTGCAGTTAGTAGAACCCCCAATATGTTATAACACAGGTAAAAGAAAGCTATAATACTTTAGGCAGTTTAAATTGTTATTTTTATAGAATTCCTGAAATAATTCTGAGGAAGTTGCAGTTTTCATGAAGCCAATCTGAAATCAAAGTCATGGTTTTTAATATATTTAATAAATGCTGCGTGTAAAACCGTAGTGATTCTATCTACCCTGCATTGCATTGTTACCACTAGCATTATAGTAACTAAATGCATTGTTACTACTAAATCTACCTAGCATAAATAAGGTTTGTATCATATTAGTATTACAAACTTATTTATGCCAGATAGATTTAAATATGTGTATATAATCAACTTGTTATTTCTTTAATTTGTGTATTCAACAAATTTGAGTACCTACTGTATATGTCAGGCACTGTTTGGGATACTGGAACTATATTAGAGAACAAAACAAAGACCTCTTCTCATGGAGGTGACCATCTAGCCAGGGGAGACAAAACAATAAGTCAGGAAAATTACGGTTTATTCTAAAGAGATAGGAGCTATAGTAATAAAGTAGGAACAAAGGAATGATGTCAGGGTAGGGGGTTGCAGTTTTACGTAGGGTGGTCGGAGAAAGCCTTCCTGAAAAATGATACCTGAGCAAAGGCATGAAGGAAGGGAGTTGCTAGTAGAGGCAACAGCGAGTGCCAAGGCTCAGAGGGTATTAGAGGAGTGGTAAGGAAGCCTGGGAAAGGTGAGGTCAGAGAGCCAGCAGCAGACCAAACTGGCCAGGGCTTTACAGGCCATTGAAAAGACTTTGGCTTTTTCTCTGTGTAAGAGAGGAAGCCTTTGGGGGAGTTTCTGCAGTGACACAATCTGACTTAGGTTTTAACAGCCTTACTCTGGCTGCCATATTGAGAATTGACCATAGAGAGGCAGGGATAGAAGCAGGAGGCCAGTCAGAAATATTGCAATAATCCAGGCAAGAGAGGGTGGGAAATGCAGGTGGTTAAAAGTAGTTGGAGTTTTTGGATATATTTTGAAGGTAAAGCCAACAAAACTTGCTGTTAGATTAAATGTGTAGAGTGAGATATAGGGAAATTGAAAATGACTCCGGAGACTTTTGGGCTAAGCTACTCGTAGAAAGCGGTTTCCTTCTGAGATGGGGAAGGCTGTGGGAGAAGCAGGGGCTGGGGTGGTGAGGACTGGAGGATTTGTTTGGGGCATGTTAAGTTTGAGTTGTTAATTAGGCATCCAAATATGGTACTGAGTAGGCATCAACTCTGCATGTTTGAGTTTGAGAGATTTTTCTGGACTGGAGATGACTGGAGTCATCAGTGATGTTTAAAGCCATGAGATGGATTAAGATCACCATGGGGATAGGCGAAGACAAGAAAGAGAAGGGGACTAAAGACTAACCACTGCACCCCAGTCAGTGTTAAGTGGTTCGGGGGATGAGGAGAGAGAAACCAGCAAAGGAAACAAAAGGGGGACAGTCCCTGAGGTAAAGAAAACCCAGAGTGTGCTGCCCTGAAAGCCAAGTGAAGAGAGGAAGTGCTTGGCTGGGTTATTTACTACTGATAGGTCAAGGAAGATGAAGGCTTAAGCTGACGTTCAACTGAGCAACGGTGGATGCCTGTGATACCAGTTTTGGTGGAGTTGTGAGGGGGAAACATGAGTGAGAATAGGCTCAGGAGAGACTGAAAAGAGGAAAACAGTAAGTGCAGACAATTTTCTGAAGTAGTTTTGTTCTAAAAGAGGTTAGAGTAATGACAGTAGCTAGAAAGGGAAGAGGAGTCAAGGTTTTTGTTTTTGATTTTTAGAAATAATAATAGCCTGCTTTGCATGCTGATGCGATAATATGGTAAAAATTAATGCAGGGGCTGGAGAGAATTGCTGGTTAGAGGGCTCTGAGAAAGTGCAAGTGGAGGGGTCGGTGTTGGGAACAAGCACAGTTCATCTGTGACATCTGGGGGAAGGCTGGGATGCCAAGGTGAGTGACATGGTGTGAGTGTGCGGGGTCTCTTCCGATTGCTTCTGGTTTTTTTAGTGAACTTTAGGAATATGTGTCATCTGCTGAAAATGAATACTTAAGGAGATGCCGGAGGCTGAGGAGAGAGGGCAGGAAGAAGTGGCTGTTGGGAGGGTGAAGACAGCAGGAAGGTGGAAGACAGTTGCTGTGATGGTTGGGAAGGTAAAGCGAGACCCCTCCGTGGGCTTGTCTGCCTCCAGACACGTTTACCAGCTGGCACATCTGCAGAGTAGGCACAGAGCTGGATTAACCAGGACTGGGATTTTGCCATATGAGGTGGTGAAGCTGGAGAGGGGTCAGGGATTCAAAAGTGTGAACAGAAAGTGATTACAGGGTTTGTCCATGGAACCAGGCAGCGTAAAGAGGGAAGGGAAGACAATAGAAGGACAGAGGCAATCTGTTCAGTGGGTTGTGGGGGTCTCAGGATTTCTGGAACCAATGTACTCAAAGGAGAGAGCTAGAAAATCAGCAGAGGTGGTCAGAGTGGGATGCCTCAGTTCATAGAGGGTGGTGACCGAGGAGAAAGTGACTGAGGCAGGGCAATGCACGGGGCACCAGAGGCAAGGAATTCGAGGGGACAGAGGCCAGAGTGTGGGTAGCTTTGAATGTGTGTATTGAAATCATCCAGAGTTAAGACTGAGTAGTACTGGAGAGACTGCGGTGGTGAGTCAGGAGCTAACAGTCTTTGAGGAGTGAGTGGGGATGATCCAGGCATGTTAGATGACTATGAGAATATAGGCTTTGATGTGAGACTCAGAGCTGGATTTTTGTCGTTATTTTCAGCAGGTAGAGGGAGAATAATCTGGAAGAGAGAGGGAGGATACCAGCTCACCTCAGGGCCAAATGGAAGAGGAACATGGTCAGGGAGCAGCCACCCCTCTCCAGCAGGGTTAGAAACAGGGAGACCAGTGATAAATATTACAATAATCCCTGGGCTTGTTGTGTTTAGTTCGGTTTACACACACAGCTCAGCTTCGAATTCAGCTGCTACTACTTGGTGGTATAAAATATTAGCACATTAGGAATGAGCACAGATCAAGAGATGGTGGGAAATGCAGTTACCAGCCCACCTCAGGGCCAAGCGGAAGAGGAGCATGGCAGAGGAGCAGTCAACCCCCTCCAGTGCTGCAGGGGAAGCAGTGTATTCAGGGCAGGAGGAGATGGAATTGAGGACATGGGGGATTTTGCTGATGAGTGTCAGTGAGTTGCAGAGGGCAGGGTGGGAGGATTTTACATGTGGAAGAGCTGTGCTGTGGTGACAGGATAGGAGATGAAAGGAGCAGTGAGGGAATTCCAGTGGGCAGATTGGAGTGGCCTGGGGTCTAGCGCTTTGCATGACAGGAAAAAGCAGCTATCGGGGGAGCATGGAATCGATTCCTGGTGGTTTTAAGGCAGCTATGTTGCTGAGCCTATGAGTTTGAGGGGTAAGAAGGGTGGATGTTTGGCCCACCCACACTCCTGCCCATGTAGGCATGGAGACTAGAAGGAGGGCATCTAACGCTGAGGGCCCAGGGCTCCTGCTAAAGCCCTGCCCAGGTAGCCAGTGGAGGTCAGCCTTGTTTTTAGCATGGTGCTCCTGCTTGACATTTGCTGGAAGAGGTGCATGTAACTCTGAGGGGCACTCTCTCTCCATGTAGAGGGAGGCTTGGGACTTGGATGCCTGAGGAATGTATTTCTGGCCTTTCTCCTCCAATCTAGCATACAATGACTTGAGAAAAAACTGTCCTCTCATATTTATTCTCATGGACCTTTACTGCCCTTGTCTGAATTTTGTAATGATTATAGGCATTTATGCTGTCATGTGGTGTGAAATTTCTTTTGTTTAAAGAATTCTACAAAATCTTACACTAAAATTAATATCTTTGGGAAAACTACAGTTGGGGCAGACTTCTCAAAAATCTTTGGTTGTAACAAAAACTAAGGCAATCCTGACTGTGGGGACATGTGCCTGTAATCCCAGCTCCCCCAGAGTCTGAGGCAGGAAGATTGCTTGAGCCCAGGAGTCCAAGACCAGCCTGGGCAACATGGCAAGACCCTGTCTCAATTAAAAACAAAAAAACTCGGCCGGGCGCGGTGGCTCAAGCCTGTAATCCCAGCACTTTGGGAGGCCGAGGCGGGTGGATCACGAGGTCAAGAGATCGAGACCATCCTGGTCTGCATGGTGAAACCCCATCTCTACTAAAAATGCAAAAAATTAGCTGGGCATGGTGGCGCGTGCCTGTAATCCCNGCTACTCAGGAGGCTGAGGCAGGAGAATTGCCTGAACCCAGGAGGCGGAGGTTGCGGTGAGCCGAGATCGCGCCATTGCACTCCAGCCTGGGTAACAAGAGTGAAACTCCGTCCCAAAAAAAACAAAAAAAAAAACTCATGCAATCCTAATGCAAATTCTAGTTCAGTTAAAAGACACATTAAATTCATAATAAGTAAACTCCGTAATAAATATACCTCATCCTTTCAAAGACAGGTGAAGCTGGTATGATGGAAGGGTTGAGGCTGTGGTATTATGGAGACAGGGACCAAAGACAAAGATAGGAAACTGCCTCATAAGCACTTTTAGGAAAGAGCACGAGGCCAGACAGCCAAGGAAGAGTGTGGGTTGAAAGGGCATAGTGTATAGCACTGCACTCCTCAGGCTTGCTGTGTGTAGTTGTGTTTGTGCACTTTGAATTCAGCTGCTGCTTGGTGGTATAAAATATTAGCACATTAGGAATGATCACATGTCAACGAAAGCAATGTAATATTTTGTACTAATGTCACTACCTTACCAATTGTGTGTAGGCTATTCGTACTGCAGAAAAAGGGTATTGTAGAACAGACTGTATCTTAACTATGTATATAGTCTTGGAAGCAGCTCAGAAAACTGTATTTTGGAACTTGGTAAAGGAGGAACTGCAGTATCTTACTGGTACTCTCTGCTCTGGCGTGGCCCACAGTTTCTTCCAGGTTATGAATCAGTGTGCTGGGTTATTGTCCAGTCTCCCCACCATGCTCCATCTGGGTGAAGTCCTTTTTACACATTAGTACCTAGCCCAAATATTGCATTTTCCATGAGACCTTCCTTACCCATCTAGACAGAGTCAGCATGTGCTAAACATTTATGCGTATCTCCGTGACTTCACAAGAACAGATCTATGCTTCCTATACTGGGAGCTCCTTTCAAAGCTGGCAGTGTATTTATCTCTGAATCCTCTTACTGAAAGAAGGCCTAGAACTTGGTTATCTCAAAAAGTTTGAATATATTTTAAGTATTTGGGTTTTTACCCCAAGACTTCATTAATGTCTAACATTTTATTTGTCTGGTGTCTTAGATGGATCTGAGTTCACTGAAGTTTCTGTTACTGTTCCCCCAACTGCCTCCTCCATCTGGCTTATTTTAAGAGTGCCTTCTGCCCTTAGACTCCCCAACACAGAGCCACATCTTCCTATTTCCAATTTACCCACCCAGTGCAACAGAATTGTGATATTCTGCAGTTTTGTTACTATATATTATTCTTGTACAAAGCCATTTTTGAGAACAGGGCCAGGCACAGTGGCTCAAGCCTGTAATCCCAGCACTTTGGGAGGCTGAGGAGGGTGGATCACCTGAGGTCCAGAGTTCAAGACCAGCCTGACCAATATGGAGAACCCCATCTCTACTAAAAATACAAAATTAGCTGGGCGGGGTGTCGCATGCCTGTAATCCCAGCTACTCTGGAGGCTGAGGCAGGAGAATTGCTTGAACCTGGGAGGCGGAGGTTGCAGTAAGCCAAGATCACACCATTGCACTCCAGCCTGGGCAAGAAGAGTGAAACTCCATTTCAAAAGTAAATAAATAAATAAATAAATAAGAACAATATATTTTTTTAACCTGCTTAGAGGAACATTTCAGAAATGAGAGGATTTATAGCCAGTAATAAGAATAAAAGACTTTAAATTGTGTCTGTTCGTTTTTCAGAAGTATTTTTTATTTACCACTTAGGCCTGTAGCAGTTTGTGGTGCCGGAGAACAAATGTTACCCATGCACTTCATGTGTCCTTGGGAGGAATGCAGTCAGCCCACAGGAGGAGCAAGTACTTGGAATTCTCTGCTTTGGTTCTCATGCCTTTTCCTCTCCTGCCTCTGTTCCTTTGCTCCAGTAGCTTCTCCTGTTCCAGAGTGGGTGCAGCAGGAGCTTGACCGTACCACTCCCTGGAGTCCAGCCGTTGTGGAAAAGTGGTTTCCTTTCTGTAACATCAGTGGTGCCAGTTCAGATTTGATGGAGTCATTTGGGTAAAACTTTTTTTTATATCTCTGGTACTTATTATTAAAATCAACTTTCAGTTATCTGTTTCTTTTTTCTTAACAGACCACATTCTCTGAGTATAATTTAATAATATTAAAAACTAGTTATAAAAATAAAACACTCCCATGCTTAGTATGTGAGAGTATGTTAGCTAGATAATGTTAGCAACGTATAAATATATACATGCCAAAAATTCTTAAAAAGTTACCAAAGAAATTTGTCAAGTTAAATATAAGTAAACACTCCCTTGTATTACAGAAGTGAGAAAATATTTAGAACTAAGTATCAATGCAAATAGAAAACAGCAAACTTGAATAATGCAGCTGATTTATACCTACGTATTTGCAGACTATTGTAAAGAAAAAAGTTAACCAATTACTAAGAAGCCAACATGAGAAGTAAACAGCAGAGTAACCTCCACACTACAAAAGAAGGAAAGCAGTAAAGATAAGAACAGAAATTAATTAAATAGAAAACAAATAAACAATAGTGATCAAGAGAAGCAAAAGATGGTTCTTTGAAGAGCCAAATAAAATAATCTATAGCAAGATTGAGCAATTAAAAGACAAACAATGTTAGAAATGTAAATGATATAGCAGAAATTCAAACTATTATTAAGAGTTATGATTGACATTTTTCTCCACACAGATATAAAATTGTTCCAACACCATTTGTTAAAAGACTGTCCTTTCCCACTGATTTACCGTGGCACCTTGGCAAAAATCAGTTGGCTACCATTGTGTAGATTGATTTCTAAACAGAGTAGAGTCCAGAAGCTATGTTAATACCACATTATCTTCAATATTGCATTATAGCCATACCATATACTGTAGCTTTATAATGCTAGGCACTAAATCAGGTAGTGTAAGTCCTCTAAACTTTGGTTTTGTTTTTTTTTTTTACAATTGCTTTGGTTATTTTAGATACTTTGCATTTTTATATAAACTTTAGAATCAGCATGTCAATTTCCATGCACACAAAAATCTGTTGAACTCTGGGAGTGAATCGAACCATAGATAAATGGGAAGAACTGACACCTTAACAATATTGAGTCTTCTGATCCATGAACATGGTGCAGCTATTCCTTTATTTAGGTCTTTCTTTAATCTCCCTCAGTGTTTTGTAGTTTTTAATGTATACATGTGGCCCATGTTATTGTTTAAAATTATCTCTAAGTATTTTTATGAGGTATAAATATTGAAGTGTTTGAAGATAGTATGATTGTCTTTATAGAAAATCCAGGCCTAATGTGATGGCTCACACCTGTAACCCCAGTATTTTTGGAGGCCGACGCCAGTGAATCACTTGGTCAGGGGTTCAAGACCAGCCTGGCCAACATGGTAAAACCTGTCTCTACTAAAAATACAAAAAAAATTAGCCTGGCGTGGTGCCACACATCTGTAATCCCAGCTACTCAGGAGGCCGAGGCACAAGATTCACTGGAACTCAGGAGGTGGAGGTTGCAGCAACCAGAGTTACAGAGCACCAGCGCACTTAGGGAGGATTAATCTGTTTGATATTGGCTATATGGATGAAGCCAATAGACTCAACACATTGCACCCTGTGATACCTATTCAACTAATGTCATCATAACTTTCTTCTGCTTTTTAATAAGATAAATCAGATAATGGAATATACTAAAATACAAATAACACATTTCGAATGTTGTGCCATTTTCATGTTTCCTTAATGATAGATATTTAGCTCTAGGTGGAAAAGCATTTAATTACTAATCACCCCTCCTGCCTGTCCTACTTCTTCCTCTTCTCATCAATTTCAAATTAATTTATTACAACGTGAAGGAATTATTCGAAGTCATTGCAATACTTACTATACTGTATTAACATCATTTTGTACTTTGATATATGGAAACTGAGTAAAAAATAACTGTGGAAACCTGAAGTGAAATAGTTGCCATAATGAGACTTGTACTCTAACTCATGAAGAATCGTACTAATAAAAGTCAATATTGTATGTAATGGCCAATGATTTTGTTAACAAGACAGGTTTGGTTCCTGCATTCATTCAAATAAAAAATGAGAGAAGGGATATTTTCTCTCCTAAGAAAATACATTTTTGAAGGCATCTTGTGGGGACATATTTTGGTTAGCTTTTTAGAGGATAGTGGTATTTCGTTGTTGTGTTGTTTATTTCTAAAGCTTTTTGCAAAGTTAGAATTTTGGTTTCATTTTAGACATCTTGATTTTACAGGTTACTACAGGCTGCCTCAGCTAATAAGGAAGAGTTTTCCAAAACTGAAGGTGAATTAACACATTGCCTTGCCGAGCTCTACCAGAGAAAATTTCGTGAAGAATTCACTGGAGCTCATCAAGAAGACAGCAAAAAGAAACGTATGCACCTAGAAAGGCTGTTTCTTAAGGCATTCTTTTTTGAGACTGTACATTTTGAAAGATGGGATTCCCTGAAATGAGGTTGAAATGGTAACTAAATAAAGAAGGACAAATTTTTATATTTCACATTTTAAAATAATTATTAGTTCAGTAGTGATTTTCAAAAATCACCTGGTTTTGCCTGTCTAATGAATAAACTGTCTTCATTTTTAATTATGATAGAAATTCAAATACAACTTTGTGTTCTGCTTATAAGTGTTTTTTCTTCTGCTACCTTGCCTTTTTAGATATTATTTTACCTCATTGCTTAAGTAAATTTACAAAATTCTTATATTGTTGAACATTAAGATTGTTTTTAGTTTTCATCATTATAAATAATACTGTGGTAAACATTATGCATATAATTTTATTTATTTATTTATTTATTTTTGAGACAGAGTCTCACTGTGTCGCCCAGGCACGGCAACTGCAATCCCTGCCTCCCAGGTTCAAGCGATTCTCATGCCTCAGCCTCCCAAGTAGCTGGGACTGCAGGCAACCCCTGTACCACACCTGGCTAATTTTTATATTTTTAGTAGAGATGGTGTTTCACCATATTAGCCAAGCTGGTCTGGAACTCTTGACCTTGTGATCTGCCTGCCTCGGCCTCCCAAAGTATTGGGATTATAGGCGTTAGCCACCGCACCTGGCCATATATAATTTGTTTTTTTAAGTAATTACCTTAGCAGAAGTTTCTAAGAACAATAACTGTGTCAGGGTATGAAAACTGGCTCTTTATGTAGACTGCTAAATTGTCATTCAGAAAAGTTTCATTATACTCCTGTGGCCACTGGGTAACACCAAAATAAGTCTATTTGGCATTTGCCTTATGGAAAAAAAAACCCCAATCACATTGAGATGTTTAGTTCCTATAACTCAGTTAAAAGAAAGGTTCTCTTTCTATTCTGTGTGTGGGCAGAAAGAGATGCAAGAACTTCCCAAGTCAAATCATTCTGGAGGAATATGCTTTATGCTTCATTTTGATATTCTTTTTTTTTTTTTTTTTAAATTTTTAATTTTGATATTATTTCACAGTAATCTGAATTAAAGTCGTTCTTGATTCCACAAAAGTGGAAGGTAATTTACTTTCCCTCCTCTGATGCTTTGGTAGGAGGTGTCCCTCGTACTCCAGTGAGACAGAAGATGAATACCATGTGCCGTTCCTTAAAGATGCTGAATGTTGCAAGGCTGAACGTGAAGGCCCAGAAGTTACATCCAGATGGCAGTCCGGATGTGGCTGCAGAGAAGGGAACCCAAAAGATAGCCAGTGGGAGAACAGCAGATAAACTGGAAGACAGAGGAAGAACACTAAGAAGTTCTAAACCTAAAGGTATTCCACTTAGTCTATAATTACTTTTATATACTTCTTTTTTAAAGATAAATTTTAGTCATACCCCATAGTTTATTGGCTATCTGCTCATGCCCAAAAAGGTGTTATGGTGAGTACAGTAAATAATAAGATAATGTCCTATTCTTAGATTTATAATCTAGCTACAAAATGAACTAATAAATATACATACACACACACACACACACACACACACACACACAAATATATATATATATAAAACTAATAAGAGAGCCAAAAGTCTAAGAAAATACAAGCCCATTTGGGAAGTAAAGACCAGACTAGGGAAGATGAGGGCTGGATAACTGCAGAGGCTTCTAGGAACCACTGGAGTCCAGGCAAGACTTCCAGGAATGGGCAGAGTTAGAAGGCAGAAAGGTAAAGGAGCATTCCAGATGAAGAATTCACATAAGCAGTCACCAAGCAAAAGGGCCATGGCTTGGGCATAGGACAGATGGTGAAAGAAGTTTTACATTTGTGAATAAAGGGAGAAAACAAAGGGTTCATGAGTCACCTAGGGCTAGGTTAGGTGACATCTTTCAAAAGCGGGAATAATTTAAAACAGCAGCTTCTATTTTCCTATTTTTTTCTTGGCTTTTTTTTTTTTTTTTTTTTTTGAGATGCAGTCTCGCTCTGTCACCAGGCTGGAGTGCAATGGCTCAATCTCGATTTACTATAACCTCCATCTCCCAGGTTCAAGTGATTCTTTGCCTCAGCCTCCCCAGTAGCTGAAATTGCAGGCACACACCGCCATGCCCGGCTAGTTTTTTGTATTTTTTAGTAGAGACAGGGTTTTACCACGTTAGCCAGGATGTTCTAGATTTCCTGACCCCATCATCCACCCGCCTTGGTCTCCCAAAGTGCTGGGATTATAGGCGTGAGCCACCAAGCCTGGCCTTCTGTCCTTTTTTAAAAAAAAAAATAATAATTTGAATTGTGCTATGTTTTGATGTCATCTCTGAGTGCTTTTGAAAATTCTGGAGTGAAAGTTTTTTTTTTTTTTTTCTGTGGAATGTAAGAACCGTAGATGATAATGTGTTTGAATGGGACAGAACACCTTTAATGGGCTAGTAAAGGTGTGTGAAATGTGGATGATAATGCAAGGGAAGGCAGAAACAACAGTACTGAAGACAGTGTGGCAGGATCATCATTTCTGGTCTAGATTCTGTCAGAAATAAACCTGCACAATGGTGGTAAAATAATTTTTTACAAAGGGGCCCCAATAATTCCATGAGAAAGATAATATTTTCAATAAATGATGCTGGAACAACTGGATACCTTTATGGAAACAAAAGTAGACCTCACTTCTAATAGTATTTTGAATTCCTCCTTTTTTTAATGTCTAATATTTATACCTTCTCTCTCTGTCTCTCTCTCTTTAATTGCTCAATCTTGCTGTAGAGTTTTGTTTGATTTGGCTTTTTTTTTTTTTTTTTTTTTTTTTTTTTTTTTTTTTT
>NW_016107334.1:770264-776304 GCF_001604975.1 Cebus imitator | reverse complement strand
ACCACACCCAGCTAATTTTTGTATTTTTAGTAGAGACAGGGTTTCATTATATTGGTCAGGCTGGTCTTGAACTCCTGACCACAGGAGTTCACCCACTTTGGCATCCCAAAGTGCTGGGATTACAGGCGTGAGCCACCATGCCCAGCCTCATTTGGCTTTTCTTTTTTTTCTTCTTCTTTTTTTATTCTTCACATTCTTGGAGTATACTCATTTGGCTTTTCAAAGAACTATCTTTTGTTTCTATTGATCACTGTTGTTGCTTTGTTTTCTATTCGTTTCTGTTCTTTATGTTTACCTTCCTGCCTTTATTTTTGGGGTTTACTCTCTCATATTACTTCATGCGTTGGACCCTTAGCTAGTTACTTGTTTTTAAGTTATCTTCTTTACAAAAATTATCACTTAAGTGTAAAGTCTGTACATATTCTCTTTAAGTATAACTAATATTTGCTGTTTTCTATTTTCATTGATACTTATAAATATTTTCTGACATCCATAATATAAGGGAGTGTTTTATAATTAGCTTTTAATATTTTTAGACTGTGCTAAATGTGGTCTGTAAGATTGATTCCTTAGTATTTGCTGAAACTGACCTAATATGTGGTCAAGTTTTGTTAATATTACCTGTGTACTTGAAAATAATGTGTATTCTCTAATTGTTGAGTATCTGGTTTTATACCTGTCCATACATCAAATTTATTGATGTTTGAATATTGAACATTTTTAGTAACTTTTTTCTGCTTTTAACTAAGATGATTATATTAGTCTTCCACTATTATATTGCCTTTGCTCCTTTATCAAAGATCAATTGAGGCCAGGTGCCATGGCTCACACATGTAATCCCAGCATTTAGGCAGACTGAGATCACCTGAGGGCAGATCACCAGAGATCAGAAGTTTGAGACCAGCCTGGTCAACATGGTGAAACCCCATCTCTATTAAAAATGCAAAAATTAGCTGGGTGTGGTTGCATGTGCCTGTAGTCCCAGCTACTCTGGTTGCTGAGGCATGAGAATTGCTTGAACCTGGGAGGCAGAGGTTGCTGTGAGCCGAGATCACACCCCTGCACTCCAGCTAGGTGACAGAGCAAAAGTCTGTGTCAAAAATAAAAAAAAAAATCAGTTGACTATAGACCTACATTTATGTAGGTCTATTATTTCTGGGCTGTCCTGTTAAATTGATCTGTCTCTTGTTTCACGAATACCACACAAACTGTCTTGATTACTATAGCTTTGTACCAAGTTCTGAAGTTTGGTACTATCAGTCCTCCAACTTTGTTCTCCTTCAGTATTGAATTAGTTATTCTGGGTCTTTTGCCTTTCCTTATAAACTTTAGAATCAGTTTGTCAATATGCAGAAAATAACTAATTTCATAGGGATTCAATGGAATCTATAGATCAAATTGGGAATCTGAAACCTTGACAGTATTGAGTCTTTCTTGCTGTGAACATGGACTATCTCTCCATTTACTTAGTTATTTGATTTTGTTAATAGAATTTTGTAGTTTTCCTCATTTAGATCTTATACAAATTTTTTATTTAATACCTAGGCATTTCATATTTATGGGGGTGCTAATTTAAATGGTAATGTGTTTTTAAATTCTGCTTGTACATTGCTGGTATATGGGAAAGCAATGGACTTTCATTTATTAACCTTGTATCCTGCACATTTGCTATAATCACCTGTTAGTTCCAGGAGTTTTATTGTTGGTTCTTTCAGATTTTCTAATTAAGTCATATGACCAAAGACAGTTTTATTTCTTCCTACCTTTAAATTTTTAACACTTACACTTGGTTTGCAGAGCCTTAAAATTAATCACTTGGCTGGGCATGGTGGCTTATGCCTGTAATCCCAGCACTTTGGGAGGCCAAGGCAGGCAGATGGCTTGAGTCCAGGAGTTCAAGACTAGCCTGGGCAACATGGTGAAACCCTGTCTCTACCAAAAATACAGAAAATTAGCCAGCCATGATGGCACATGCTTGTGTTCCCAGCTACTCCAGAGGCTGAAGTGGGACGATCATTTGAGCCTGCGAGGTGGAGGTTGTGGTCAGCCTAGATTGTGCCACTGCACTCCAGCCTGGGTGACAGAGTGAGACCCTGTCTCAAATAAAATAAAATTAAATTAAGTTAATCACTTATCTCTGTACTTTCTCAGCCTCTGGACTATTGACACTTTAGATCAGATAATTCTTTGTTGTGGGGCTGTCCTATGCATTGTAGGATGTTTAACAGCATCCCTGGCTTCTACGTACTGGATGCCAGCAGCTAACTCCCCCATCCCCCCACCCCACACACACACCCCACCACCATCAGTCATGACAATCTATACATAGCCAAGCGATCCCTGCAAGGAAATATTTCCCCCAGTTGACAACTACTGGCCTAAATAATAAAGGACTTGAGCAAGATGTGATTAATCCATTTTATTTTGTTTTTTACAGATTTTAAAACTGAAGAAGAGCTACTATCGTATATATGTGAAAATTACCAAAAGACTGTGGCCACAGGAGAAATCACGTTGTATTCATGTGCTCGAAACATGATCTCAACTATTAAAATGTTCCTAAAATCAAAAGGCACCAAAGAATTAGAAGTAAGAGAGTCTGGATATTGTTGTTTGTCATGGATATAGTGGTTGGTTGGTTGTTGGTGATTTGGTTCATGTCTTGGAAAAAATCTGTTATGCCACATGTGATTCAAAATGGTAAGATGAGCAAGGGAGTAAGTACAGTTCCAGAACTCAGAAGGTGGATATGGTGAACTGATAAGGCATAAATCAAAGAGATGGGTTGAGTGGAGATAATTACATGTAATTCCCTCCTGATGAAAAGGCTTTTCTCATGTGAGCTGTATGTTAGCTGCATGATTAAGCCCGTGGTTTTTAACCCTGGCTGTACTTAAGAATCACCTACAATATTTAAAAAAAAAAATACTGATATTGATGCCTTGCTCTCTCCAAAAAAGCTGAAACAGATCTCTGGGATTGGTACTTTGAAAAAGCCCCCTGGATAATTCTTATGCACTGAGGGTGTTGGACATCACTGTTTTAGACCGTGCCGTTATTATTTTATTCGTGTTCAGTGGCCATCACAGAGCTCCTTCTCTGAAGCAAACAGGAGGATTTGTTTATGATACTTAGGCTTCTTAATCACTGCTTTATGGAACATTTCTTTTAAGACACTTTGTAGCTGCAGCCTTGTTTAATCCATGCCCACTTGCTCTCAAAATGACTTTTTACCATGTTCTTTTTAAAGATATAAAAGAATATTCATGTCACTATTTTCCATTCAAATGAAAGAATAGATTTGTAAGGGAATGTATTTCCCTTCTTAGGGCTTTAGTCAACTGTGAAAGAAATTAGAAAGAATGGCAAGTAACATTATTCTCCTATGTAATAATTTTGTGTTTTTAGGTGAACTGCTTAAATCAAGTAAAAAGTAATCTCTTAAAAACTAGCAAAAGTCTTCGACAGAATCTAGGGAAAAAACTGGTTAAGGAAGACAAAGTTAGAGAGTAAGTAACTACCATTTTTTAAAAATCATTACTCCAAAATAAAGCTATGAGATGAGCTTGTATCAGTTTAAAATAGATTGTTTATGACACGGTGGCTCACACCTGTAATCCCAGCACCTTGAGAAGCCAAAGCAGAAGGACTGCTTGAAGCCAGGAGTTTGAGGCCAGCCTGGGTAACATAGTGAGACCCTGTCTCTACCAATTTTTTTTTATTAGGTGGGCATGGTGGTGTACACCTATAGTCCTAGCTACTTGGGAGGCTGAGGCAGGAGGATCACTTGAGCCCAGGAGTTCAAGATTACTGTGAGCTATGATCCTAGCACTGCACTGCATTCTAGCCTGGGCAACACAGCAAGACCCTGTCTTTAAAAAAAAAAAAAAAAGAAAGAAAAAAAGAAGTGCCAATTGCATGAAGATGCTTTTGTAGCCAATTTTTTTTTTTGATGTAATATGCAGCTTGAATCACCTATTTATTTGATAACTATATCAGAGTTCTTTGTTGTTATTTTGTTTTTGAGACAGAATTTTGCTCTTGTTGCCCAGGGTGGAATGCAATGGCGGGATCTCGGCTTACTGCAACCTCTGCCTCCTGGGTTCAAGCAGTTCTCCTGCCTCAGCCTCCTTAGTAGCTGGGATTACAGGCATGTGTCACCACTCCCAGCTTATTTTGTATTTTTAGTAGAGACAGGGTTTCTCCATGTTGGTCAGGCTGGTCTCGAACTCCCGACCTCAGATGATCCGCTCACATCGGCCTCCCAAACTACTGGGATTACAGGCAGGAGCCACCGCGCCCAGCCTGTATCCGTTTTTAGAGAAGGTACTGGCTCTTCTCCATTTTGGTTGTTCTTATATAAATAGATCTATGCTTAAGGAAGGAGCTTTTTGTTAAGTTACGTCCAAAGTAGACCAAGTATTTTTTTCTCTCAAGGTGCCAGCTTCAGGTATTTCTTCGTTTGGAAATGTGTCTGCAATGCCCTTCAATAAATGAAAGTCCCGATGATATGGAACAAGTAGTGGAGGAGGCAAGTATCTAGCTTAGTGCCATGGGAATAAGCCCTAGATGCTTTCAGAAGGCATCTGTCTAGTAATGTTCTAAAATCTTCAGGTGACAGATTTGCTGCGCATGGTGTGTTTAACGGAGGATTCAGCATACCTAGCACAGTTTCTGGAGGAAATTTTGAGACTGTAAGTTTGATGGTTACTAACTTAACTTTAAAATTGTTTTATCAAGACCTATATATGGTATTGTCTCAATTTTGGACTTGTAGGGACTGACTACTACTTAGGCTGGGTGAGGAAGGGAATAAAGATGGTAAGATGGTAATTCTCTGTTTCATATTCAATCAATCTATTCCACAGGTATATCGACTCTATCCCAAAGACACTTGGAAATCTTTACAACAGCCTAGGGTTTGTGATTCCTCAGAAGCTGGCTGGTGTCCTTCCTACAGATTTTTTCAGTGATGACTCCATGACACAAGAGAACAAATCACCACTTCTTTCTGTGCCTTTTTTGTCAAGTGCTCGTAGATCAGTGTCTGGCAGCACTGAATCTGATGAACTAGAGGACCTTCGTACCAGATCAGCCAAGAAGAGAAGGTAAGAGCTCGAAGAATCAAAGGAGTTGCTTGTACTGTTCTAGTTCCGATGAAAGATATGTTTCAACCACAGTCCAGTCATCTTTGTCCATATAATTTGTTAAACTAATAGCTGCCCTTATGTCTGAATTAGAGAAGCCAACTATTGGAGTTCCCAAATAGGAGCATCTGACAATCCTTATATTATCTAGGAAATATGTAGTCATGTTTTCTTAACAACAGGGCTACATCCTGAGAAATGCATTGTTAGGCAATTTTTATTGTACTAACATCGGAGTGTGCCTACCAAAACCTAGATAGTATGTATTTTTTCATTTGGAAAAGCTAATGTCCCAGCATTTTTACTGGATATCTGTCATTTCCCCTACTTGATCTGTAAAGCCAATATATCAAGTGTCATGTATAAGGTTTCTATTTCTTTATTATAACCTATGGGGCCATTGTCATGTGTGCAGTTTGTCATTGAATGAAACGTTGTGTGACTGTATAGTGTTGATTTTCTATTTCACAAAGCCCTTCTGTACTGTCCACATGAGGGCTCCAAGAACTAGGCCTTTCATGAAACAAGCTTAGAGTTTCAGCTTTTTAAATTTCCCCTGATGCTTTTCATTGTTCATAACTAGTTGAATTTATTACTTTTGAAAATTCTGGGGTGTCTTGTTATAAATCCAGACCAACCTAAGATACCTGGCCTTTATCTAAATCGTATTTTATTTTACTTAGATTCTAGTTCCATTTGAATTTAACTGTGTATAACTTCTATCTAGTATGTATTGACTATCTCTTTCTATTTTTAAAAGGAAAAATGCATTAATAAGACATAAAAGCATTGCTGAGGTTTCACAGAATCTTCGACAAATTGAAATTCCCAAAGTGTCAAAGAGAGCTATGAAAAAAGTAAGTAATCCATTCAGCTTGAGATGACACAGTAAA
>NW_016107334.1:762531-770043 GCF_001604975.1 Cebus imitator | reverse complement strand
TTTAGTAGAGACGGGGTTTCACCATGTTGACCAGGATGGTCTCGATCTCTTGACCTCATGATCCACCCGCCTCGGCCTCCCAAAGTGCTGGGATTACAGGCGTGAGCCACCGTGCCCGGCCCTCTACTTTTAAGAAAATGAACTTCGGAGGATACAGAAATAATATTAAATTTTTCAATGAATGTATATAAAACTGTAATCCAAGGAATAAAGAAATATAAACTTGTTAAGAGATTAACAGTTTTACTCAAGAGTGTGATAGTAAGAGGTAATATGAAAAAAACGGCAAGTAAAAGTTAGGAATGAATGAATTCAGAATTTTTAACGTAGATAAGAAAACTCATAAAACAGTAACTAAAATAAGCAAAGAGGTCACTGGAAGAGAATACACAATTGTAATAGGACTTTGGTTGCATATCAGAAGGTACTTTTCAGTATGTTATATTTTACTTCAATAACAAGTTTAGGCCAGGCACAGGGACTTACACCTAATAATCCCAGCACTTTGGAAGTCAGAGGAGGGAGGATAGTTTGACACCAAGAGTTTGAGACCAGCCTGGACAACATAGTGAGACCCTGTCTCTACAAAAATAAAATTTAAAGAATTAGCCAGGCGTGGTGGCATATGCCTGTAGGCCCAGCTATTCGGGAATCTAAGGCCGGGGCAGGGGTCACTCGAGCCCAGGAGGTCAAGGCTGCAGTGAGCTGTGATTACGCCACTGCACTCCAGCCTGGGTGACAGGGCAAGACCTCCTCTCTTAAACGAATGAATGAATAACAAATTTTTCAAAATAGAAGACGATGACCATCATGAAGCCAGGAGGTAGGGTAGTCCTCCCTTATCTGTAGAAGATATGTTCCAAGACCTCCAGTGGATGCCTGAAACCACAAATAGTACTGAACCCTGTATATAGTACTGTTTTTTTCCTATGCATACATACCTGTGATAAAGTTCAGTTTATAAATTAGGCACAATAAGAGATTAGCAACAACAATAATAAAATAGAACAACTGTAGCGATATAATATAAGTTATGTGAATGTGGCCTCCCTCTCAAAATATCTTACTGTATTGTATTCACCCATTCTGGGGCTGTGGTTGATTATGGCTGAAACCATGGGAAGTGAAATCACAGATAAAGGGGACTATTGTTGTTGTTTCTGCAGTAGTTGGTAAAAGGACTCGAGGTCTCTACTGGTTGAAAAAGAAATCTAGGTGAAATATATTTACTAAGTAGAAGTAAAGTCTTGCTAAGGAAAAAGGAGACTAAAAAGACAGTAAAACTTTTCAACTGCACGAACTATCGGAGAAGAGTTAAAATTCTATGAGAACTAGCTTTAGAAGCATTAGTCATTATAATGGTGGTTTGTTCTGTTTCTAGATATTTGTAGCTTTCCTTTGGAATTGGAGGTAGGATTTCTTTTAAAGGGTTAGTGGTGTTCATTTTCTTATACTTTACCTGTGAATAAAACGCAAATCTTACGTATCTCACAATCCTGACCGAAGACTGGAAAATCCAAAAGTGAATGGCCAAAAGTTGCCAGGCCTTTATTCTCACTAGATTTTACAATGATTTGCAGATTTTCTAGCACACTTTGAAACTTGTTTTCAATTCAACAAGACAGTTTTCTTCTCTAAGATCAGAATTACAGCTGGGCACAGTGGCTCACACCTGTCATCCCAGCACTTTGGGAGGCCAAGGCAGGAGGAATCACTTGAGCCCCAGGAGTTGGAGACCAGCCTAGGCAACATAGTGAGACTTTGTCTCTCCAAAAAAATTTAAAAATTATCTGGGTATGGTGGCACACTCCTGTAGTCCCAGCTACTCAGGAGGCTGAGGTAGGAGGATCACTTGAGCCTGGGAGTTTGAGGCTGCAGTGAACTATGATCAAGCCACTGCATCCAGCCTGGGCTTCAGAGAGAGAGACTCTTGTCTCAAAAAAAAAATTTGCTGAGGTCAGGATTTTATTGTTGTTAGTAATGTTTTTTCATGTCAAAGTTGGTACCATAGATAAGTGACAATTGTTTAACTGAAAGGACCAGATGTTAAGTTTTTAAAAGAATAAATCTCAGTTCTCTGAAGGATGAATATAGTTAACTTGGGAAGCAGTGAACTTATAGCTGAAGTATAGACATATAGTATTAATTACATTAATGTATATTAATTTTTTTTGTGTATCTTAACTCCAGAAGAGCCCAATGATTAAAAAAAAGAAAAATAAAAAGGTTTGATCCTGCCCTAGTACCCCCAGGACATACTTTCCTAGTTTTTCGTTAAATTACATAGATTAACAAGGGTTGATGAACTTTTTCTGTAAAGGGCCAGATAGTAGATGTTTTAGCCTTTGCAGGACATACAGTCTCTGCAACATCTATTCAGTTCTTCTGCTGTAGTGGGAAAGCAGCCACAGGCATTATGGAAAGAAAGGAGCATGACTGTGTTTTAGTAAAACTTCCATTTTCAAGAACAAGAGGTGGTCCAGATTTGGTCTGTACACTGTAGTTTGCTGACCCCTGGATAGGAAATTGGATGTATGACATATTTTTACAATTATAGTTAGGGTGTCCCTTCTCTATCCATTCCTCAGAAGTAATCACTGAGGATGGTTTGTTGTGTATATTTCAAGGCCCTTTTCTATATTTACCAATAACACCAAAGATTTTTGCAGATCTGTTATATACATACATATAAATGATATGACTTAGAATGCTTAAGATTTTCCATTTTCCTCCCATCACAGATCTCTATGTTAGTACAGGTTGAGTATCTCTTACCCAAAATTCTTAGGAGCAGAAGTGTTTCGAATTTTAGATATTTTTGGATTTTGGAACATTTGCATTACATGTACTTATAGCATCCCACATCCAGAAATCCAAAGTGCTCCAATGAGTGTTTCCTTTGAGTGTTGTGTTGGCACTCATAAAGTTTCAGATTTTGGAGCATTCTGTATTTTCAGATTAGGGATGCTCAACCATATACAGAGAGGAAAATGGAAAATATACAGAGAATAGGAGGTCATCCTTCGTTATTCTTGGAATGTCTGTATTGGATGGGGATGTAATTTATTTAACTGTTTCACCCTTTATGGGCATTTATAGTGTTTTTTATTTTGTATTACTGTAGTGCAGCAGTGAATGTCTTTGGAACATTTCTGTTGTGCATTTTATTATTTTTATTATGGATTCCTATAAATGAACTGCAAGAGTCAAAGGGTTCATGTGAAATTTTTATTTCAATGAATGCCTACTTACATTTTCTTTTTGGGTTTTCTTATCTTTCAGGAGAACTCTCACCCTGCTCCTCAACAGCCTTCCCAGCCAGTGAAAGATACAGTACAAGGTATACTGTTTTCTGAGTGTATATATTTATTCACTAGAATGACAAATTTATTTTTATTGTATGTATTTAAGCAGCTGCTTACAGTTACAAATTACGGCTTCGTATGACCCTTGGCTAATAAAATATGTCCAAATACCATGGACACATTCCCCTAGGAATAGTCTCAAAATACTGCATTTTACAAAATGACTGGTCTGAAATCTTTAAAAAAAAAAAAAAAACCACTATCATGAAAGCCAGAAGAAAGGAAAAAGAAAAGAGGCAGTGGAACTGTTTTAGATGAATGGAGTTTAAGCATGACAGCTAAATGCGTTCCATGTTCCCTGCTTGGATCTTAAATTTAGGGGAAAAAAATACTAGAAAGGATATTATTGAGATGATTAGAGAAATCTGAAGAAGCGGTGTATGCTAGATCATATTGTATGAATGTTAAAAATATTTTGAGTGTAATAATGGCATGGGGGTTATGGAGGAGAATGTCCTTGTTCATAGGAGATACTTGCTGACCTTTAGGAAGTGAACAGCTGCAGTGTTTGCAATTTACTCTCCAGTGTTGAGGCGGAATATTGTACATAGAGAAGGAAGGAAAAAACAAATATTGACAGTCGGTGAACTTTAGTAATGGGCATATGTTTGATTTTATTATTTGAAACTTTCCATAGACATTAAACTTTTCAAAACATTGGGAAAAACAGAAAATAACAAACCAAGTTTGGCTTTCAGGTCATAAATGAGTTTCACCAACAGCCTAAGTTAGGTAATAGAAACTCCTATAATGGAGATAGGGAAACAATTTTTAAAACTTTGGTATGTGTTATTGATGTCCTTGATATTAATGTTTATGTCATTGATGGGTAAACACAACGGTTGCTCCCAGTTTGTGGATCCTAGATTATTTGGTTTGGCTTTAAATGATTAATCTTTGAAGAATTCACCCTTAGTGAATTTTTGAATCACTTCCACCAGGCTATCCTGCTTAAGATTAAGGTAGTCTTGCTAGCTTTGCCAAGTATTTCTTGACTTTTCAGCTATTTTTTCTAATTTTGAGCCTAGATGATCAGAACTTTCATGCTTTGGAGTGAAGAAGAAAATTTAAAATGGCCCAGCAGCTTAGTAAAGTAGTCAGAAGAAAAATGAAATCTGTAGAATTGAAAAGAACAGTTTCTCCATTCAATGCTGAGCTGAATACACAGCAGGAAAAAGATCCAAAATGAGAAAAATAATCATAACATGGGATATATTAAAAGGACCATGACCTATGTTAGCCATCCTCTTATTTATGAATTATGTTCATTTTACAATGAATCAAGCTTCTAACTTAATAAGTAGTGTGGGCCTTCCTCATGTTCCTGAAAAGTTAGATTTAAATTGAATTTGTAATAGAATGCTACAAACAATGGTATACCAACAAATTAGATAACCTAGATGGAATGGACAAACTCGTAGAAAGATACAAACTACTAAAAACAGACTCGAGAAGAAATAGAAAATCAGAATAGATCTATAACAAGTAAAAAGTTTCAATTAGTTATCAAAAACTACTCACAAAGAAATGCCCAGGACTAGAAGGTTTCACTGCTGGATTCTATCTAGCCTTTAAAAAAGAAATTAGCACTAGCATTTATTATGGTCAACTGATACTCAGGGTACCAAGACAATTTGATAGAGAATGAAAAGTCTTTTGCACAAATGATGCTGAGAAAACTGGTTATCCACATGCAAAAGAATGACATTGGACTCCTCCTACCTCATGCAAAATAATATATTAAAAATTTTTTAAATTCATAAAAATAAGTATTTTTTTAATGCATTGCGGGAGTATACTGTTTAAGGAAACCTTATTAGCAAATGTGACTATAGCAATAGTTTCCTTAAGCAGCTTATCTTTTATCAGATACGGTGTTTATTGATGATAATCTTTGGCTTTTTCTTTTTTATTTTTTGATGCTTTCAGAAGTGACCAAAGTTCGAAGAAATCTTTTCAACCAGGAAATGCTTTCCCCTTCAAAGAGATCACTGAAGCGGGGGTTTCCTAGAAGCCATTCTGTGTCAGCTGTGGAAGGTCTAGAGGATAAACTTGATAACTTCAAGAAGACCAAAGGTACTACATTTTAGAATAGCTAGGAAAAAGGAAAGGGAGATTCTGTAAGATTCGTAGTGATATACCATCTTTCTTTCCTGATTTAGTAGTAATGTGAGTCTTTTGTCTTTCAGTCTAGCTAAAGGTTTGTCAGTTTTGTTAATCTCTCTTTTTTTGAGACAAGGTCTCGCTCTATCACCCAGGCTGGAGTGCAGTGGCACAATCTTGGCTCACTGCAGCCTCCACCTCCCAGGCTCAAGTGATTCTCCCACCTCAGCCTCCTAAGTAGCTGAGATACAGGAGTACACCACCACACCCAGCTAATTTTTTGTATCTTTTTTCGTAGAGATGGGTTCTCATCATGTTGACCAGGCTGGTCTCAAACTCCTGAAGCGATCTGCTCTCCCCGACCTCCCAAAATTGCAGGAATTATAGGCATGAGCAAGCACACCCAGTCAATTTTGTTAATCTTTTCAAAGAATTTGCTTTGGTTTATTGATTTTTCTTTATTGGTTTTCTTCTTCTCTCTTTTTTTTTTTTTTTTTTTGAGACAGAGTCTCACCCTGTGTCCTGGGCCAGAGTGCAGTGATGCGATCTTGGCTCACAGCAACCTCTGCCTCTTAGGTTTAAGCGCATCTCCTGCCTCAGCCTCTTCAGTAGCTGGAATTACAGTTGTGTGCCACCTTGCCTGGCTAATTTTTGTATTTTTGGTAAAGACAGGGTTTTACCATGGTGGCCTAGATAGTGTCCAGCTCCTGACCTCAAGTGATACCCGCCTTAGCCTCCCAAAGTGCTGAGATTACAGGGGTGAGCCACTGCATTTCGCCTCTATTGGTTTTCTAATCTCAGTTTCATTTTTTTTCTTCCCTCTATTTGCTTTGATTTTTGTTTGCTCTTTTTTTACTTTTTTAAGGTAAAGTTTAAGCTATTTATTTCAGATCTTTTTTAATAAAGCACTGCTTTAGGCATATCCTATAAATTTTGATATTTTTGCTTTCATTATCTCAAAATACTTTAATTTCCCTTGTAATTTCTGCTTTGATCCATTGATTATTTAGGAGCACATAAATTTCCACATATGTGTACTTCCCAAATTCTCTTCTCTGTTGTTTCTAGTTTCATTCTATTGTTGTAAAATATACGTCGTATGATTTGTCTTTTTAAACTTGATACTTACTTTATGCCTTAACATTTGGTCTACCCTAGAGAACGTTCAATGTGTGCTTGAGAAGACTATGAAGGGTTCTATAGATGTGTGTTAGGTCTAGTTGATTTGCGGTATTATTCAAGTCTTCTGTTTCCTTGTTGAGCTTCTGTTTGTTTATTCATTATTTAAAGTGGCATATTAAAGTCTCCAGCTATTGTTGAATTACTTATTTCTCACTTCAGTTCTGTCAGTTTCTGCTTCACGTATTTTGAGACTCTGTTTTTAGGTATATATTTTAATAATTATTATATCTTCTTGATCAGTTGAACTTCGTATCAATAGGTAATGTACTTTGTCTTTTGTAACCTTTCTTGGCTTACAATCTGTTTTGTCTGACAATAATATACCTCTCCACCCACCAGCTCTTTGCATTGGATATCTTTCACTGTCCCTTTACTTTCAACCTTAGTGTCTTTGTATCTAAATTAAATCTCCTATAGACCTCATATAGTTGGGTCATGTTTTTTTAATCTATTCTGCCTATCTCTGCTTTCAATTGCAGTGCTTACTCCACTTCTATCAATGTAATTACTAATAAGGAACAACTGTCATTTTCTGTATTTTATACCTTTTTGTTTCTCAATTCCTGTTTTTTGTATTTAGCTAATTTTTTGTACTGTACCAGTTTAATTCCCTTCTTTTTGTGTGTGTATTTTTAAGTTATTTTCTCAGTGGTTACCTTGGAGATCACAATTAGCATCTTAAACTTAAAACAACCTGGCTTTATGAATAAAGCCAACCTCATTTCAATAATATACACTCTGTTACTATATATTTCTGTCTCTTCTTCATATTGTTGTAGACTGCAGCTTTATACATTGTGTATCTGTTAATACAGACTTAAATTATATAGGATAAAAAGAACCAAAATTACCATAATGCTGG
>NW_016107334.1:737345-761776 GCF_001604975.1 Cebus imitator | reverse complement strand
TTTTTTGAGACAGAGTCTCGCTCTATCACCAGGCTAGAGTGCAGTGGCACGATCCTGGCTCACTGCAACTTCCATTTTCTGGTTTCAAGCAATTCTCCTGCCTCAGCCTCCCACGTAGCGGGACAACAGGCACGCACCACCACACCCAGCTAATTTTTTGTACTTTTAGTAGAGATGGGGATTTCACCATGTTGGCCAGGATGGTCTCGATCTCTTGACTTCGTGATCCGCCTGCCTCGACCTCCCAAAGTGCTGGGATTACAGGCTTGAGCCATTGCACCCAGCCTGGATTCTTTATAATTTCTATTGTTATACTGATATTCTCATTTTGTTCATACATTATTTTCCTCATTTCCATTCATTTCTTATATATGGTTTAAGTTAGCTCATTGTGCATAGAGAAGTTGATTGAACATCTTTGACGAGTAATTCCAATGTCTTGGCTTCCCCAGGGATGGTTTCTGCCAAATTATCTTTTCTGGTAAATAGGCCATATGTTTCCTTGTATATTTTGTAATCTTTTGTTGAGGACTAGTTACTAGGGATATCATAATGTGGTAACTGCATGGAGGTCAGATTCTCTAACCCCTCAAGGATTCCTGTTCTTTGCTTATTGAGGGCTTCAGCTATTCATTTGTGCCTTTTCCAAACTATTTGTGTAAAGTATGTATTCCTTGTTGTGTGTAGTCACTGAAGTTTCTGTCTATTATCTCTGTGGTCAGACAATGACCTGAGAAGGATTTCCTTAAATGTCTGATTCAAAAAAGGAGGTGGGGGAGGTGTGTCTGTCCCTTAATCTTCTGGTATTTGAGAGAAAGCTGCTGTAGCCTAAGAGAGCTGAAACCAAGGCAGTGTCTGCACTGGTCCTACAGGAATCTGCCTGACTGACCAAAGCATGTAACCCCCAATTTTTGGAGGTAATGTACTTTGTCTTTTGTAACCTTTCTTGGCTTACAACCTTGTCCTCACTGTCTGCCCTAGCACCAGCCAGCTGCTCCGGGAATGTGGGCTGCTATCCCAATAGCTACAGCAGGGCTGAGAAAAGGAAAATGGTAGCTAGTTCATGCACATCATTCCCTTCCTAAAGATCTGCAGCCTCTTCCATCATCAAGCACTTCCCAGTGCTCAGTCAAGTTCCCAGGTTCCAAAATAGTGGATTTTGATCTTTTTTTCTAGTTTACTGGTTATTTTGGTAGAGGGACTGACCCCCCAGAGCTTTCTTCTCCATCATGTTGCATAACATCACTCCCCTTGGAGATTACAATTAAGGTATTAACTTATAACAGTCTAGTTCTCATTGATACCAATTTAACTTTGCTAATTTACGAAAACTTGGCTATTGTATAGTTCTAACTATCCTTAGTTCTAGATTGTCATACAAATTACATTTATAGACATTGTATGCCCGTCAACAGTGATTTATAATCATTGCTTTATCTTTTAAATCACAGGGGGGAATGTTTACAACTAAAAAAACTTTTATACTGTCATGTAGTTTACCAGTGCTGTTTAACTTTTTATGTGGATTTGAGTTACCCTAGTGCCCTTTCCCATCAGCCCACAGGACTCCTTTTAGTATCAATTACAGAGTACATCTGCTAATGACGAATTCTGTTTTATTTTGTTTCAATCTGGGAATATGCTGATTTTGCCTTCATTTTTGAACAATCGTTTTATTGCATATAGAATTCCTGGTTGACAGTCTTTTTTCCCTCAGCACTTTGAATATGTCATCACTGCCTTTTGTCCTTTGTTCCTGATGAGAAACCAGCTACTGATCTCATCAAGGATCTATACACAATAAGAAGCTGCTCTCTGCCTTCTTTTGAGATCCTCTCTTTTTCACTTTTGGTTGATTATGATTTGTCTGAGTTTGGATCTCTTTTACTTTATTCTACTTGTATTGAGTTTCTTAGATGTGTAGTGTCTTTCATCAAATTTGGGTCATTTTTAGCCAATATTTATTCAAATATTCTTTTTGCCTCTTCCTCTTTATCCTTTCCTTCTGGGACTCCTAGTATGTGTATGTTGTGCTTGATGGTGTCACAAGTATCTGAAGCTCTGTTCATTTTTCTTCATTCTTTTGTCTTTATCTTCCTTAGACTGAATCATCTCAATTAACTTGTCTTCAAATTGCTTGACTCTCTTCTGCCACCTCAAATCTACTGTTTCAGCCCTGTGATGAACTTTTCATTTTAGCTACAATTCTTAACTCTAGAATTTCTATTTGCTTTTTTTTTTTTTTTTAAATGATTTCCATCTGTTGATAATCTCTGGCAAGTCATTGGAGTCATGTTTTAGATCTTTAGATATGGTTTTCTTTTTTTTTTTCCCATTCAAACCTACTGAAAATCAATTTTTTTAGTTCTAGAACATATTTAAAACAGCTGATTTAAAGTCTTGTTCTAGTAAGTCCAATATCTGGACTTTCTCGGGGACAGATTCTGTTGGCTGATTTTTTTTCCCCTGGGTATGGCCATACTTTTTTGTTTCTTTACATGACTCATAATTTTGTTGACAACTGGATTTTATGGGGGACAGGGGGTAGATGGAGTCTTGCTCTGTCACCCAGGCTAGAGTGCAGTGGTACAGTCTTGGCTTACTGCAGCCTCAACCTCCCAGGCTTAAGCAATCCTCCCACCCACCTTGGCCTCCCAAGTAGTTAGCTGGACTACAGGCACACCCCACCAGTCCTGGCTGATTTTTGTATTTTCTTTGTAAAAATGGGGTTTCACCACTTTAGCCAGGGTGGTCTTGAACTCCTGGATTCAGGCAATCCGCCTGCCTCAGCCTCTCAAAGTGTCGGGATTACAGGCATGAGCCACTGCATCCAGCATAGACAGTTTAAACAACATAATGAGGCAGCTGTAACAATCAGACCCACCCCACCCCTGCCAGGATTTGTTATTTTTTTTTGTTTAGTGATTTTTCTGAACTAATTCTTGAAATTTTGTATTCTTTGTCACATGTGGCCACTGAAGACTCTGCTCAGTTGTCTTAGTGATCAGCTAATGACTGGACAGAGATTTCCTTAAATGCCTGGAACCCATAAGTTTCACTGCCCCTGCTGAGGGGCTCTGTGTGTGTTGGGTCATGCCTTCAGCACTCAGCCAGGCAGTTTAGAATTCCACTTCACTTTCCGTTTTGCCAGAGCCTCAAGGTTAGCCGTAGGTGACAGCTTACAGGATTCTCAAGTCTATACTTGGCACATGCACAGTACTACACACGTGTGGACTTTTGGATGCCTAAGAATGTGTTAGAGGTTTGCAAAGTTCCCTATGATGTCTCATTCCCCAGTTTTCCCAGTTAAACTTTTGGTCAGCTTGTTATTGCACCAAATGTTACCACTGCCTCAGGCAGCTGGGACATTTAACAACTGCTGAAGGTTTTCAGTAAATGCTGTCAGGGAAAAAAAGTGTTTTACACTGGATGAGTTCTCAGACAAGCCTTGATTTGACCAGGATTCTCCAGGGAGCTGCCAGACAGGTTAATGGATAACAGTGATCTGAGAATGGAGCTTTCGAGGAGTTCCATCCCCATTCTGCCCTGCCCAGAGGCTGCTGGCTCTTGGTTTTCACTGTGATTAAGGGCTGTTGATTTTTAAAGTTACCTTAGGGCTGGGGGAAGGGGTAGGGGCCAAGGCAAGTTAAAGCTTCCTGAGATTCAGCCATTTTTCTTGAACAAATACTCCTTAGACTATTCCAAAACTTTAATGTCCAGAGTTCTGGAAAAGTTTATTTTTGACCATTTTTTCCCGTGATCTCTGTTCCTTTATGGAGGAGAGTGTTCAGAGGTCCTTACCTCACCACTCTGCTGGCATCACTCCTCTTTTCCAGTAATTTTAAGCTCACTTTCAATCAGTCCTCCCATAAGTAGCCTGGCTATCTACTCTACTGAGGAATTTTGTGCCACCTAGGTTTACCTTAATAATTAACATTTATGTGGCATATCAGCATTTTTATGTATTTCATTTAATCATAAATACTAGAACCACCAACTAGGTATTAGCCTTAACAGGTGAGCAGTTTTCACTTTTTCAGGAGTGCTTATTAAATTGTATATTTAAATTGCCTTTTTTTGGTTGTTTTTTGAGATGGAGTCTTCCTCTGTCGCCCAGACTGGAGTGCAGTGGCATGATCTTGGCTCACTGCAACCTCTGCCTCCTGTGTTCAAGCAATTTTCCTGCCTCAGCCTCCCAAGTAGCTGGACTTACAGGCATGAGCCACCGTGCCTGGCTAATTTTTGTACATTTAGTAGAGATAGGGTTTCACCATGTTGACCAGGCTGGTCTTGAACTCCTGACCTCAAGTGATCCACCCTCCTCAGCCTCCCAAATTCTGGGATTACAGGCGTGAGCTACCATGCCCAGCCTATATTTACATTGTCTTACGTCATTTTTTAATCTCTAATAGTGCTGAGAGACTGTTCCGTCATGTTGAATGGAGTCTGGTAAGCACAGAACTTAGCCCAAAGACTATTAAGATCCTCTCTAGCTAGGTAATAAGCCATACAGAAGTTCAAACTGCTCCCTTACCCTTATTGCTGCTTCTTGATGAGGTTAAATGACATTTATTATTCAAGCTGATTTTACATTTTAGGTTATCACAAACTGCTGACGAAGAGCGTGGCCGAGACTCCAGTGCATAAGCAGATCTCCAAAAGGCTGCTGCATAGACAAATCAAGGGCAGGTGAGTGACATCCCCATCCAGGCTTGTTCACACCCACACCTCCTCAAAGCGACCTGTGGGCCACTACTTGCCTTCTCTTGATCTTCGTGACTTAAATCTTAACTCTATTGCTTGAAACCAAGAGCATTCTATAAACTCTCCATGGGAACAGGAGAATCATATAAAATGTACACTCGTCTGGCCTCAATTATTTTGAGATTAATCCATGTTGTTGCATGCAGTAATTCATTCTTTTTTTTTTTTTTTTTTTTTTTTTTTTTTTTTTTTTTTTTTTTTTTTTTTTTTTTTTTTTTTTTTGCCAAGAAGTATTCCATGGAATGGATAAATCCATTCATCTGTTAACATGTGGAAGGTGGAAGTCTGCGATCCTAACTTGGCCTTTGCTAACAGAGCTGTGGGTGGGACTGCAGTTTTCTTCTGCAGCGATTGGTTGGAATAGGGCAGTTATTGTCTGAACGTTTTCTGTCTTGCTTTGCTTCCCTTTCCTAGTTCTTTGGCTTGAGAGCTCTCCTTCCTTAAGGCATTTCTGCTCCTGTTATATCTGAGTTGCCAGCTTCTCCGGCATGCAACCTGGGAGTGTAGGCAGCAGTCAGAAAACAGGGAGCTCACTGCCCTCCTCAGGTCTCAAGGTCCCCAGCCAGGCTGCCTCTGCCTCTCAGACTTATCTTCTGCTCATTTTATAGATAATGTCACAGGATTTTAGCTCAATGTCAAGGGTAATAGAAGCACACCTACTTCTTGTCAAGAATCTATCCTGACATTATTTATATATGGATTTTACATACTTGTGAAGTTTATAAGTTAAATTGCAAAAAGTGAAATTGGTGAGTCAGAGGCATATATATTTTCAATTTTTCTACAAAGTCTTTGACACATTGGCTGAAATGAAGGCTCCTCAACAGAAACTTGAATGTTGCTACTCATTACTGTGATAGTCTGATATTTTGGTATAATTTTTTTTTAATACATGAATGGAATTTGTACTTCTGATGTTGTAAATTGCTTTCCAAGAAAAAAAAAACCACATTCTAAGCATCTCACTTTTTTTTGAGTCAGAGTCTCACTCTGTTGCCCAGGCTGGAGTCCAGTAACACAATCTCAGCCCACTGCAAACTCTGCCTCCTGAGTAGTTGGGACTACAGGTGTATGCCACTGCACCCAGCTAATTTTTTTTTTCTTTTTTGAGATGGAGTCTCACTCTGTCGCCAGGCTGGAGTGCAGTGGTGTGATCTCTGCTCACTGCAACCTCCGCCTCCTGGTTTCAAGCAATTCTCCTGCCTCAGCCTCCTGAGTAGCTGGGACTACAGGCATGCACCATCACACCAGCTAATTTTTGTGTTTTTAGTAGAAACAGGGTTGCACCATGTTGGCCAGCCTGGTTTTGAACTCCTGACTTCAAGTGATCCGCCTGCCTCAGCCTCCCAAAGTGCTGGGATTACAGGCGGGAGCCACCGTGGCTGGCCTCTCTCTTGAACAATAATCATGTATGAGAGTGCTTACCAGCACTGGTGTTATCAGACCCTGTGATCTTGTGAAATAAGAAGCTGCTTTTCTCTTTAATGAGTGTGAGTTACAGGTGACATGGAATAATCCTTGTGCATGTGTTCCTCAAGGTCCTCTGATCCTGGTCCTGATATTGGTGTTGTTGAAGAGTCCCCTGAAAAAGGAAATGGTGAGTGTTACCTCTTTTTGTTTTTAATGCAATCTACCCAGCTTCTATGGAAATCTTTCTGCATGTATTGTTACTTGGCATATCCTAAGATATTTTACAGAAATTGTGCTGGCTCTGAGTCCACAATGTAGCTCGGTATTTTTGTTTTTAGTAGGGACAGGGTTTCACTATTGGCCAGGCTGGTTTCGAACTCCTGACCTTGTGATCCACCCGCCTCAGCCTACCAAATTGCTGGGATTACAAGTGTGAGCCACTGTGCCCAGCCACACCATTCTTAGATGGTGGCAGTAAATGAGACTTCTGAAGGTGATAGTCTAGTGGGTCAGTGTTTTTTTAATACCTTGTTAGGACCATGTATCAAACCCCTCTTAGTTTTTTAAGAGACACTTCAGAAGTCTCTTAAAGCCAATAGCTTGTTGAATTTACATCTTATATATTATATAAATTTTTCCCATTTTTGACAACATGGGAAAATGTCAAGCTTGTAGTTCTCTTTGGTTACTTACTGTGGTTCTGATTTTACAGAAATAAGCTTGAGACGAAGTCCTCGAATCAAGCAGTTGTCATTTAACAGGACACACTCTGCCTCCTTCTATTCTTTGTCTCAACCGAAGTCTCGAAGTGTGCAAAGAGTCCACTCGTTCCAGGAAGTTAAGTCAGGTAACATACAGGCCCCTGTGCCTTCACAAGTCCATGCTGATTTGGTGGGAAGTCTTTTTTGGGAAAAGAAGCATGAAATTTGACATCTTCTTTCTTGACATTGGAGAATTAGGATAGGGATGTATGGTTGAGGTTCAGGACTAGATGAACAGTCCATGGCCTTTATACTCAGTCATCCCTCAGACTCCTACAGCTGGTCATCCATGCTGTTGTTATAGGGAGCTCATTCATTCAAGAGGAAGCTACCCATAATTTCCCATATGAACATATCCTACACATCAGTATCTTAGGTGGAAGGTGATATCTGTGTTTATATTCTTCATTCTTCTGTCCATGGTTAGCTTGCTAATAGATGTGTGTTTATTATTTTATCTTTTTTTGAGACAAGGTCTCACTCCGTCACCCAAGCTGGAGTTCAGTGACGCAAACACAGCTCACTGTAGCCTCAACCTCCCAGACTCAGGTGATCCTCCCACCTTAGCCTCCCTGCTAGCTGGGACTGCAGGCGTGTACCACCACACCCATGTAATTTATTGTGTTTTTTTGGTGTGTTTTTTTTTTTTTGAGGTGGAGTCTTGCTCTGTCGTGCAGTGGCACGATCTCGGCTCACTGCAACCTCCACCTCCCAGGTTCAAGTGATTTTCCTGCCTGAGCCTCCCCAGTAGCTGAGATTACAGGTGTGTGCCACCACACCCGGCTAATTTTTGTATTTTTTTTTTTTTTTTAAGTAGAGACGGATTTTACTACATCGGCCATGCTGGTTTTGAACGCCTGACCTTGTGATCCACCTGCCTCAGCCTCCCAGAGTGCTGGGATTACAGGCATGAGCCACCATGCTCAGCCATTTTTTGTGTTTTTAGTAGAGATGGGTTTCACTGTGTTGCCTAGGCTGGTCTCAATGTGCCGGGCTCAAGTGATCCACCTGCCTCAGCCTCCCAAAGTGCTGGGATTGCATGCCAGATATGTGTTTTTATATTTAAATTTACAAATTAAATTATTTCAGTTCCTACATTTTCTAACATAGGAGCTGGAGTGAATACAAAGTCTTATTAAAATTTAAAAAGGCAGCAGTTATTGCAGTTGCTGCCATAATTACGTGGGATTTTTCCCCGAGTTGCTCTAAAAAATTATTGCCTTTTTATTAGAACTGGCTGTTTTAATAGTACTGGATGAACAGGAGTTGAGAAAGAATTAAATGTTGTTGCTGTTTTTGACTTGCAGACCAAAGAGAAAATTCTCCAGTCCAAAGTATTCAATCTCCTAAGAGTCTTCTTTTCGGGGCAGTGTCTGAGATGATCAGACCCTCAGAAAAGGGTTCAGCTCGAATGAAAAGGCGTTCAAGAAGCACACTGGGTTCAGAGATACCTGCAGCTTACCAGGTATACAGTTTCTGTGACGTTTGAAATAGAACAATCTCCTGGAACAAAGAGACATGGCCAAGGAACTCAAGAGTCCATTAGGGAAAAGAAAGCGGGTGATCTCTAGATTTGAGGTGATTGGGTGGAGCCATATGAATGATTATTAGCCATGTGGGAACTTGAAGCAGCAGGTTTGACTGAACCCACAGTAGGGGAGGAGACAGAGATGATCTCATCTGTTCTCTTGGTTTCATCTACTGTTTATATTGTATACTACACCGATGCTTTTCTGGAGACTGACACTCATCTTTTCCATTTGATTGCTTACTCGATCCAGTCACCACCATTAGAAACCTGGGAGTCCTCCTTCGCCCCCTCCCCAGACATAGCCATTCAGTTGAGTCTTGCCCATTTTATTTACAAACAGACTTTTTTTTTTTTTTTTTTTTTTTTTTAAGACAGTATCACTCTTTTGCACAGGCTGGAGTGCACTGGCGCAATCTAGGCTCACTGCAACCTCCATCTCCCAGTTCAAGCAATTCCCCTGCTTTAGCCTCTCAAGTAGCTGGGATTACAGGCATCCACCACAATGCCCAGCTAATTTTTGTACTTTTAGTAGAGACGGGGTTTCGCCATGTTGGCCAGGCTGGTCTCAAACTCCTGACCTCAAGTCATCTGCCCGGCCTACAAACTGACTCTTGTACCCACCCTCCCTTCTCCCTCCCTGCAATTCCTACCCTAGTTTAGGTCTACCTAGAATACTTCAACAGGCTTTTCCCTCTCAAAGGGAAATCCTCCACGCAGAGGTCGGAGTGATCTTTCTGAAATACTTCTCTCAGTTTGCTTAAAATGTTCACTTTGCTTAAAGCTCTATAGACTCCCTGTCTGCTAAGGCAAGTTTTTTTTTAATCTTTTCCTAAATGGAACTCTGCCTTCAAAAATAATCACCTTTGTTTGGAAACCCAATAAATTGCTTGGAGGTTGGGAAGGACATGCAGCTCTGGACAAAGTTTTGAAAACCATAGATCTACATGACCAAGATCAGTCTCCTCCCCCTGGCAGGCAGGGTCCTCCGTGGTCTGGTCCCTCTGGCCTCAGCCCTTACTCCTCCCCACTCCACCGTCCCAGCATCATCAGGCTGGGTGCTGTCCTGCACAGCTACTGCATTTCACTTCCGTGCCTTTGCTGGTATTGTTCCTATGCCTAAAGCCCGCCTCACCACCCCCCCCACCCCGTTTCCCACATTTGCCTTCCCCTGCTGATACCCATGCTTGAAGACCTGACCCGGCTGGGTTAGGCAGCCCTCCTTTACACTCTGTGATGTCCCTTGCACGTCCCTGTCACTGCACCGGCCACACTGTATTTTCTTTCACCTGTGTATGCCCTGCTGAACAGGAAATGCCAGCTAGACTGGGAGTCCCCTGATAGGATCAAGGAAGGTTGTAGGAAAGATAAGCATTCATCTCCTTACCTGTTGGAGTTTTTCACTACATTTTTTTGCAGGAAGGCAGGGAAATTTTTTGTTGGGGAGTATCTTTTCTGAGACATTATCTTTGCTGCTGCACCTTGTATATCCGCATATTCCATGTCCCCAACACACAGTGCCTGGCGCATTGCAGGTGTTCAGTAAGCACATGTTGAATGAGGGTGAGCAGCAGATGAGGTGGCTCCTGGAGGCTGCCTTAGGCAAAGATCTGAAATAGCTGCCTCATTTGAAGAGAAGGAAGAGCTCGAGAATAGCTGCAGTGGTAGAATGATTCCATTAGAGGCAAAAAAAATGGTTTAGCAATATGTAGATGATTCACACTATTTGTTTTTAGGACAAATGAAACTTGGATAGTGTTTGGTCCTAGAAAAAAGTGGACAAGTAAAATCTGAGTCATGTATTGGAGAGGGAAATAGGTCACTATTTGAGATTTCCATCTTTAGATCATGCTTTTGGCTGACTATAAATCTCCCATTTGGTCTTAGAGATTACTAAAACACTTCAGAGATCATGAGTTATAATAATCAAGCATTGAAATAAGCATTTCTCTTTTCAGACTCCCAAGAAGAGTCACCAGAAATCTCTGAGCTTTGCTCAAACTTCACCAAGAAGTTCCTCTCATACACCACAAACTCCGTCGTATATTCCAGAAAGGCCGCAGAAGTCCCCTGCAAAAAAGACCCCTACAAAGCAGGCAACTTTAAAGGAGTCCTTAAAAGATTCCTCCTCACACTTCTGTGAGTCACCATTGGATTCAAAAATCACTCCTCAAAAACGATGCACCCAGGCAGGAGAAAGCACTTTTCTTGAAACAAAGATACCAAGAACTCCTAAGAGGCAAGGTACTCAGCTGCCTCGGTTTTCACCAAATTGTACTTGGCCACATTCGGTGGATTCCAGTCCAGAAAGCCCCTCTTGTGCAGCAGCCCCAACTTCATCCATTGCCCAGCCCAGGAGAGAGTGTCTCAGTCCCTTCAGAGACCCTCTCAGAACACCCCCGAGAGCAGCAGCCTTCATTGGCACGCCTCAGAATCAAACACACCAACAGCTCCATGTCCCCAGAGCTGCTTGGGCAGAGGAACCACCCCAGAAACTGAAGAATAAAGCTATCAAAACCCCAGAAAGACCAGGGAATTCAACTATGACTTCTTCCCCACCTGTTACACCAAAGAAACTATTTACCGCTCCTTTATGTGATATTTCCAAGAAGAGTCCATTTGGGAAATCTAAAACAGAGTCTCCTTCCCCAGGAGAACTGGATGGGAAAGAGCCCCCAATGTCACCCAGCGTAGCTGCATCTCTCTCCTGCCCTGTTCCCTCAACACCCCCCAGACTCTCACAGAGCACTACATTGGACACCATCCCTCCTCCGCCCCCTTGTAAAGCTGGGAAATGGTGTAGAAAGACCTCTGGTCCCAGAAGGAGCATCCTGGAGTGTCAGCCCAGTGCCTCTGCTACTCCTGGGGTTGGCACAGCTGACAGCCCAGCTGCCACCACAGACTCTAGAGATGACCAGAAGCAACTGAACCTCTCTCCTCACTCTCCTGAAAGACGGAGCTACCCAGGCCCTGGTCTCAGGAATGACTGGCATGCATCGTCTCCTTTGCTCATTACAAGCGACACAGAGTACCTCACTCTCCTCAGTGAAGCCGAACGTCACGACAGGGGTAACTTGAAAAGTAACGTCTCATCGGTGGAAGAGGGTGAGGGGCTAAGGACAGCAGATGCTGAGGAGAAGCCTTCTCTGTCTCACCCTGGGATTCCCCCATCTCCTCCTTCCTGTGGGCCCGGCTCTCCTCTGATGCCTTCCTGCGACCTGCGCTGTACCACGGACAGGAGGCAGTGCCAGGCTTTGGCACAGCTAGACAACCTGCCGATGTCAGATTGGCATTCCACAGCCTCTGCCAGCCCACAGACCTACGAGGTTGAGCTGCAGATGCAAGCTTCTGGCCTTCCCAAACTTCGCATTAAAAAGATAGGTCCCAGCTCTGTGTTAGAGGCTGAGCCCCTCAGTAAGGAGGAGAGCTCTTTGGGAGAGGAGAGTATCCTCTCTGTTCTCAGCGTGCCCAGGGTCAGCAGGTCCTCAGGCAAACCTGAACCCACCTATGTGTCACCCCCCTGCCTCCGCCTCTCCCACAGCACACCTGGCAAGAGCGGGGGGCAAACCTACATCTGCCAGGCCTGCACCCCCACCCACGGCCCTTCTAGTACCCCGTCTCCATTTCAAACAGATGGGGTTCCCTGGACACCATCCCCCAAGCACAGTGGGAAGACAACTCCAGACATAATTAAAGACTGGCCCAGGAGGAAGAGAGCGGGGGGCTGTAGCACTGGGTCCTCTTCTGGGAGGGGTGAGGTTGGAGCAGACTTTCCTGGGAGCCTGTCACTGCTGGAGCCAGAGAGCAAGGAGCACAGCCTTGAACTCAGCATGCACCAGATGCCCATTTTGGAGGATTTCGAGCTTGAAGGAGTGTGCCAGCTGCCAGACCAGTCACCTCCCAAGAATAGCGTGCCTAAGGCCGAGGAAGCCGCCTCCTGGGGACAGTTTGGGTTGAGTTCCAGGAAGAGAGTCCTGTTGGCCAAGGAAGATGATGACCATGGAGCCAAAAGGATCTGTGACCTGAGAGAAGATTCAGAAGTCAGGATGAGTAAAGAGAGGTCTCCAAGTCAGAGTGCACGGCAGCTACCCTCCACGGGAGATGACGAGGTGTTTGTTTCGGGTGAGTTTGTTTTTGAAACCCACTTGCCACAGGGTTTCTTTGGGCAGAGTATTTGGCAGGGAGGCCCTTGGGGTTGCTTCTTGGGAGGCCTGGGCTTCCTGGTTGGGGGGCTGGGGGTGCTGCTCTGACTACGTGGGATCTCTTTAGGCTCCACCCCACCTCCCAGCTGTACCCTGAAGAGCTGCCTCTCTGCCAGTGCCCTCCAGACTCTGACCCAGTCTCCGCTGCTGTTCCAGGGGAAAACACCTTCCTCTCAGAGCCAAGACCCCAGAGGTAATGTTTGTTGATGGTCTAGGATCCTTTCCTGTGAGAGAGACTCCCTGAATTCATCAGGTTTGTCAGGCAGCTAGATTCTGGAGGAGCCCCGGGGAAATGCTGAGTGTGGGATAGGCGACTTTGTGCCTAGTATCGTGTGCCCTTCCCAGAGAAACTCCACATAAGAACTTCTGTGCATGTGAACAGAAGCCCCTCAAAATCCTACTATAATGCTTTGGTCCTTCTGAAGATGCCGACAGTCGTAAGCTTGCTGCAACATACTGCTCATCTGCGGTGTAAGAATCTGAATAGGAAAGTGTTCCCAGTAGCATGAGTGATAGGCTTATTTATACCCTGTTCTCCACAGTGGGTTTATTCCCATGTTTTGTACATGTGGTGGGACACAGTACTGATTCTAGCCGTAATCAGCCTTCCCTTTCCAAATCCTATTCCCAAAAGAACAGGATTTGGCCTATTAGCTGTTCCTGGTTAGCAATGTTGCTTTCTGCTGCTAGAATTGAAGGGGGAATGCAGAAGGTGGGGTCTTTCAGTGGTTCAGTTCCCTCAAGACTGTGACATAAATCATGCAAAATAGCATAACCCGCGATCTGAGACCTGGAAAAATGTACAGGTTAACCTGAGGGAATTCAAACACAGACATTGCATTTTCACAGCCGCTGCTTACTGCCAGCACAGTGCAAGCTGTTAAGGGCAGGGGCCTTCTAAAAAGTGTAGGTGCCATTTCTGCAGGATGAGCGAACCTCCAAGGAGTGATGATTTTCTTGAAGTCTGTTTTTGTGTGTACCCTCTGCGATTTAAGCCCATTTTTTTTTTTTTTGGTTCGGTCATCAGTGATTCCTGCATGCTAAGCCTTTCTGCCTTCTTCTAGATGAGGATGTAGATGTATTTCCCTCCACTGCCGAAGACTCTCCCTTCAGTCGTGCGTTCTCCAGAAGGCGCCCCATCAGCAGAACGTACACACGGAAGAAGCTCCTGGGACCCTGGCTGGAGGACTTATAGCCATAAACACTACTGAGCCCAAAAGGTAAAGGAGTCAGCTAGGACCCTATGGGCATAAAGAAGCTGGGGGCCTGGTCCCAAGCCTCTCTTGCCATGGTGAGCGTTCAGACTGCTATTAGAATAGGTTTTCTAATTCTCCTCATGGATCCAGTCCATCTCCTGGCCCTAACCCTTGGTGGGGAGGTTGCAGGAGGAGGTGGATGGCAATGTAGCTGGTGCTAGAACTCAGGCAGCCTGGGAGCAGCCAGACAAGGGATCCCATTGTATGGAGCCCCACCCCAACTATGACCTTGGCAAGTCAGGAGGCCACTCTGCCTCACACCATGGAGAAAGGAGCCCTGCCTGGGGTAAGGCCGGGCTGCAGTGGCACAGGCAGCACTTTGTAAACTGTGAAGCCACGTATGTGAAACTCGAGTGCATTGGGCAGTCGAAGCCATTTTTGCCTTCACTGTGTAACCATAAAATCACCTCTAGCGACTGAGCACTCAGTATATTTTTGTTGAATGTTGAGCCTGAGGTGACCTGTGACCATGGTCCAGCTCAAGCGGCTTCTACAGCAGCCACATTTCCAAGAGTCAGCCAGTTCATGGCACAGGCCTTGCCCGTTCCTGGGGAGAAGACCATCCCCTGGCTCACTGTTTCCACTGGGAGTGCCACTCAGACCGGTTGGACCAGCCTGCTACCAGGTCCTGGCTAGCGCTGAGGGCTAACTCCGAATTGTGTCCCCAGAAAGCCTTCAAGCCTGTTGTGCTCCCAAATCTGATTCCTCTTACTGTCTCCTATTTCTCCCTTAAGAGATTTTATTAAATGGTTTTTTAAGATCCTAAAAACATGCTAAGTCTCCCAATTTCCCCTATACACATAAAACCATTTAAACCACAACCTGGTGGCCACCGACCCTTTGTAACAATTCTTTGCTGTACCCCAGGCACATCTGTTTATACCTGAAACCAGGATCATCCTGAGACTTGAGCAAGTCACAAGACAGCAATTGGGTGCCACAGTTTCAAGGAAATACATGGCAGAGATGTGCATCTTTCTGAAATGTGAGTCCAGTTCTTTCAGGCTATGGCCCAAACTTGTTAATCCTAACGAGTGTAGAGATGAGGGCCTGGATTTAGAATGTGCGGTAATGACTGTCCTTCACGGAAGCAAATCAGACAGCTGCCCCTTTCAGCAGGATCGGGGTCTGCTACAAGGGGTTTTTCCGGACGTCAATAATTCCCGGGCTGGCTCGTCGCAGTTCCCGCCGGAGCTTGGACGAAGGCCCAAAGTTCCAGGGCAGGCCTGCTTCACCCATGGGCATCACCCGCCCCAGCAGGGGCTCAGCCGCCTCCCGTTGCCTCAGCTCCTCGGAGGACCCCTGCTCCTCGCCAGCCAGGCTCGAGCGTTTCCAGGTCAAGGGTAATGGAGCATGGATCAAGTCCCGCATCTCTTCCCGGGTACGGGGGGCCCCCTCAGTGAGGGGGGACAGCCGGAGAAGCTCGGGCGCTGGGTGCAGCTCCTCCTCATTTCCGGGAGCCTGTCTGCCCTCCGAGCCCAGGCTCCTCTTCTCCCCACCTGCATGGAGTGGAGAATAGCATGTTCTCATTGCAAGGTTCTTTGAACTGACTGCACCAGGACTACAGCATGGTGACCCCTGCGACCCACACATACACCTCCAGATGGCCTCCTGGAGCCAGAGAGTCTGAAAACAACCACAAAAGGAGAATAGCGAGCTCCTACAGTGCCTGATTAACCAACTTTGCGATATTTGACCATTGCTCCTGCCTCAACTGATAAGCCAAACTTGTGACACCACCCCCACCCCACAAAGCTTGAAAAAACTGCCCTGAACTGTAACTTTCCACTGCCTACCCCAAACCTATAAAACCAACTCCTATTCCGCTGCCCTCTGCTGACTCTTTTCGGACTCAGCCCGCAGGCACTTGGCTGAATAAACAGCCTTGTTGCTCACACAAAGCCTGTTTAGGTGGTCTTTTCATTCAGAGCACACTTAACATTTGGTGCCGAAATCTGGGACGGGGTACTCCTTTGGGAGACCAACCCTCTGTCCCCACTCTGCCTCTATGAAGAGACCCACCTGTGACCTCAGTGCATCAGACTAGCCTGACACCCCTCTCGCCACCTTCAGATCAGGTAAGCATCTCTCCCTCTTTCCCTTTAAATCCTCCTAAATAGAGAAAAAGAAGATAACTCTCTCCCTTTCTGTTTCTTCCTTTAAATCCTTCTAACCAGAGACAAAGGAGACCCTCCTTATCTGTGCGCTCAAAAACTCCAACATTGGTCATGGACTCATGAAGACAGTCTTCCCTTGGTGTCTGGTAAATTGTGGGGACGCCTGCCTTGATCACCCATGTTACAGCCCAGGACTCATGGACGCCTCACTGAAAATCCTGGTAGCTGCTCTCATTCTCCTCCTCTCTACTTCTCTCCTTAAAACTTCCTTCACTGTGGGCAATATTCTGCCCTTTATTCCTCAAAGAAACCTAAAACTTTGACTGTCGCCTGGCCTGAATACAAATTAGACAATGGTTCCAAATGGCCAGAAAATGGCACTTTCAATTTCTCTATTCTGCCAGACCTAGACAATTTTTGTCAACGAATGGGCAAATGGTCTGAGGTGCCGGATGTCCAGGCATTTTTTACACTCCAATCCCTCCCTAATCTCTGCTCTCAATGCAATGCGTCCCAAGTTTTCCTTCTCTCCCTTCCATTCACCCTTATGTCCCCCTACCTTAACCCTAGGATGTGGGACACCACCTCTCATCCCTCTTCATCCCCTTAAAACCTAACCACCCTTATCCCACCTGGCGCCATTACCCCATCCCAGCACAAGCCTTAAAAGGGCTACAGCCTGTGCTACTCACTTACTACAACATGGCCTTTTAGTTCTCACCAACTCTCCCTACAACACCCCCATCCTACCTATCCAAAAACTGGACAAGTCCTACAGGTTAGTCCAGGACCTTAGCCTTATTAATCAGAGTGCTCCCCATCCATCCCATAGTGCCAAACCCCTATACTCTCGTCCTCCATATTCCCTACCACCACCCATTATTCCATCCTGGACCTCAAAGATGCCTTCTTTACTATCCGTTTGCACTCCTCTTCCCAACCCCTTTTTGCCTTTACTTGGACTGACCCTGCCACCCACCAGTCCCAGCAGTTGACCGGGACCTTTCTTCCCCAAGGTTTCCAAGACAGCCCTCATTACTATAGCCAAGCCCTAACCTGCAGCTGACTCTCCTTTCACCCTTTCACTTCCTACCTCATACATCAACAATCTCCTTTGCAGCCCCTCTTATAAACCTTCTCAACAGGCCACCCTCCTACTCCTTCAACTTCTAGATTCTAAAGAATCCCAAGTATCTCCTTATAAAGCTCCAATTTCCACCCTTCCGTGACCTATCTATCTCAGCATAATCCTCCATTAACACACGCGCTCTTCCTGCCCATAGTGTCCGGTTAATCTCCCAAACCCCAATCCCCTCCACTCAACAGCTTCGTCCTTCCTAGGCATTGTAGGATGCTTTCACCTCTGGATACCAGGTTTTACCCCACAACCAAACCACTTTATAAACTGACAAAAGGAAACTTAGCTAACCCCATAAACCCCAAATCCTCCCCCCATTCTTCCTTTTATTCTCTAAAGAAGACCTTAGAAACGGCCCCTATACCAGCACTCCCCAAGTCCGCCCAACCCCTCTCCCTTCACATAGCAGAAATGAAAGGCTGTGCAGTCAGAGTTCTTACCCAAGAGCCCGGCCCATGACCTTCTTGTCAAAACAACTCAACCCCACGGTCCTAGGCTGGCCATCACGCTTACGCGCCGCAGCGGCTGCGGCTGTAATACTCCTAGAATCCCTTAAAACTACGGGCTTTGCCCCACTTAGCCTCTACAGTTCTCACAACCTCCAAGGTTTAGCTTCCTCTTCACACCTCACACCCTTTCAGCGCCCCACCTTCTCCAGCTTTAGGCACTGTTTATTGAAACCCCCACAGTAACCATTGCTCTTGGACCGGACTTCAACCCAGCCTCTCACTTAACACCCGACACAAACCCTAATCTGCACAATTGCATCTCACTAATCCACACAGCATCCTCCCCCTTTCCCCCTATTTCCTTCTTCCCAATCCCAAACCTGGACCACACATGGTTTACTGATGGCAGTTCGCCAAAGCTGGCAATGCTGTTGAATCCCACTCATCTATCATTGAGGCTGCCACACTCCCTCCCTCCACCACCTCTCGGCAAGCTGAACTAATTGCTTTAACCTGTGTTCTTACTCTTGCCAAAGGACTACATGTTAATATCTGTACTGACCCTAAATATGCCTTCCACAATCTACACCACCATGCTACCATATGGGCAGAAAGAGGTTTTCTCATCACACAGGGGTCTTATCAATGCCCTCTTAATAAAGGCCATCCTTAAGGCTGCTCTCCTCCCAGCCAAGGCCGGGGTTATCCACTGCAGAGGACACCAAAACCATTCAGATCTTATTGCCCAAGGAAATGCAGAGCCTTAGCTGACAAGACAGCCAAAGCAGCAGCGGACACCCCAGTATCTCCCCCACAAGGCCAATGTTTTTCCTTCTCATCCATCTCATTCTTCCTCTGGAAACTCACTTTACCAGTGGCTTCCTACACAAGGCAAATGGTTCTCACACCACAGGAAGTTCCTCCTCCCTGCCTCACAAGCTCACTCTATCCTCAAATCCTTTCATGACCACTTCCACATGAAATACAAGCCCTTAGCTGTCTTTTAGGACCCCTCGTTTCTTCTCCATCATGCAAATCCGTCCTGAAAACAATCACATCCTAATATTCTATGTGCCACTATACTACTCTCCAAGGCTTCCTTAAACCCCCTCCTCCTCCTACACATCAAGCCAGGGATTTACCCCCACACAAGGCTAGCAAATAGATTTTACTCATATGCCCCGTATCCACAAATACGTTCTAGTCTGGATTGACACCTTTACCGGATGGGTTGAAGCCTTTCTTACAGGGTCCGAAAAAGTTACCGCAGTTATCTCTTCTCTCCTAACTGATATAATCCCCCGATTTGGTCTTCCTACTTCTATACAATATGAGAATGGACCAGCCTTCAATAGCCAAACTACCCAAGACCTTAATTTTCCATACTCCCAAAATCGTTTGCCAACGGAAAGAAACCCTTCCCTGTCCCCCCCTGTAACGCCTACACGACAAAAAAAAAGTAATTCCATTAATCCCCTTGTAGGATTAGGAGTCTCCACTGCTGCAACTGGGATAGTTATAGCAGGCCCTACTACTTCCATCACCACATCCCGCAGTCTAATGATTTTTCCGACAGCATTTCAGACATAACTAAAACTATCTGTTCTCCAAGCCCAAGTTAATTCCCTGGCTGCAGTTGTCCACAATTGCCGGGGCCTCTATTGCCTGCTGAGAAAGGAGGACTCTGCCTATTCCCAAATAAAAAATGCTGCTTTTATCTAAACTAATTTGGCCTTGTATATGACACCAACAAAAGACTTAAAAGACAGGGCCCAAAAGCTTGCTAATCAGGCAAATAATCTGGACCTAGCTGGCCACTCTCTAACTGGGTATCATAGCTCCTTCCATTAGCAGGCCCCCTTAGACCCATTTGTCTCCTATTGGGACCTTGCCTTTTCTGACTAATCTCTCAATGCCTACAAAATCATATCCAAGATATAACCAATCATTCAATACGACAAATGCTCCTTTTAACAACCCCACAACATCCACCTTTGCCCCAAAATCTCTCGACAGTATAAATCCTTTCCCATTTTTAGGTTTCCACACCGCCCCCAATCTTGCTTGAAGAAGCCCTGAGAAACATCACCCATCACCCCTCTGTATCACCCCCAAAATTTCACTGCCCTCCCAATTTTTCTAGTTTTTACTTTTCTCCTTTATATTATTAATATAAAAAAGCAGGAATGCAAGGTTCTTTGAACTGGCTGCAACATGGTCACACCATGGTGACCCATGACTCACACTTACACCTTCAGACAGCCTCCTGGAGCCAGAAAGTCTCAGATAACAAGAAAGCACAAAAGAAGAGCCAACTCCTGCAGTGCCTGATTAACCAACCTTATTACATTCCACCACTGCTCCTGTTTCAACTGATAAGCCAACCTTATGACACTGGACCTTGTGACACCGCCCCCCTCCCCCGTCTCCTGCCGCAACACCACCCAGCTTGCAAAAACCACCCTGAACTGTAACTTCTGTAGCTTTCCACTGCCTACCCCAAACCTATAAAACCAACTCCTATCCCACTGCCTTCTGCTGACTCTTTTCAGACTCAGCCCACTCGCACCCGGGTGAATAAACAGCCTTGTTGCTCACACAAAGCCTGTTTAAGTTCATTCAGAGCGTGCTTAACACTCAGAAACAGGTGGCAACGCCTTCCCAAAGCCCTAGCTCCCCAATGCCCCAGCACAATAAGCAACCTGTGAATTAAGCCAATAAGGGCTGGAGGAAGAGTGGTCTCTAAGCTTTCCCCAAAGCAAAGAACGGGCCTGACTTCAGAGCACGGCAGGGCAGGAAGAGTTACCTCTGCTGTGGCCTGCAGTGTTCACACCACCGAGCTTCTGTTTCAGTTCCTGGTTTATCCACATGTAGCGGCCTAGTTCCTTCTCCAGAGCTTGAATCCGGGCCTCATACTGCCTCTTGCTGTCTGCTAACCCTTCACCAAGGTGGTCTAGAGTGGAAGGGCCAAGGAAAGGGTGGTAAGGGCCTGTGGGTGGGGCGGGGTCTGTGAGGGGGCGGAGCTGTGAGCACAGGTGGGAAGGGGGCGGGGGCTGCTTGCCTCGACTCTGCTGCAGGAGCAGCTGCAAGTTCTGCTCGTGCTCCTTCTGCTGCAGCGTCAGCTGGCGGTCCATCTCCAGGTGTTGCCGCTCCAGGGCCACCTCCAGCCAGTACACCAGCCTCTGCTGCTCCTCCAGCTGCATCTCCAGCTCAGAGAAGGCAATCTGCTGCTGGTGCTGCTCCTCTCGGAGCGTCACCACCTGTCCCAAGACCCAGCCAGGCTCAGCCCCCACCAGGAGCCCTCTTCACCCAGCTAATCCTCAACCACAGACACAGCGTTGGCACATCTGCCACCACAGCACTAAGAAATGCCCAGAGTCTCCCCTGCTGAGCCAAGACTCAGCCTCAGATACCTTTCCACAGTGTTCTAGTGATCTTCCAACAATCACAGCTGGCTCTCATGATGAAACTCTTCTCTCTGCCACAAGCCCTTTCCTAGCCACACACCACAGAGCCGGGGAGAGCCTCAAGCTGTGGGACTTCATCTAGGCCAACCTCAGCACTATGGACATCTGGGACCAGAGAATTCTTGGTTGTGGGGGCCTGTCCTGTGTGTTATAGGATGTTCAGTGGCATCCCTGGCCTTCACCCCCACCACTGTGACAACCAAAAGTATCTCCGGCCATGGCCAATTGTCACCCAAGGGCAAAAACATCCCCTATTGATAGCCACTGTTGTGGCCATAACCACCCTGAGGCTAGCCAATCAGAAGCAGAGGGCAGGAAACTAGGTCTTAGCTTCACACAAATAAAACAGGCTTTAAAGTCAGGTGGCTCTGGAGACAAGGTAGTCTTGATCCTGTCCCTTAGTCTGGGAGGAAATGGGGAATCCGCTGGAGCAGCTGCCATGAGACACCTCCCCTCACCAGCCGCAAGAGGCGGGGGGCAGGGGGACCATGGGGCCTCAGGAGGAGGAGGTGGGGGGCCATGGGACCTCAGGAGGAGGAGGAGGAGGCCATGGGGCCTCAGAAGGAGGAGGCGGGGACCCTGGGGCCGCAGGAGGAGGAAGTGGGGGCCATGGGGCCTCAGGAGGAGGACGTGGGGGCCATGGTTTGATGGCCCACCTTGTCAAAATACTTGCAGAGGAGGGCTCTGGTCTCAGAGGACGAGAGGTAGCTGAGCTTGGCCATGAGGTTCATCTCGCACTGGGACAGCAAAGAGGCTGAGGCCCGAAGCACTCGCTGGCGGCATGTGATGGCCTCATTCTTGTACTCAATGGCAGCATCCAGGGCCTCAATGGCCTCATCCAACTGGAACAGCGTCCGCTCCTCCTGCAGGGACAAGGACACATGTGGAGCAACATCACCCACTGCCTGAATGCTGAAGTCCTGGGCATACACCAACAGCCAACACATAGCCACAGCTGGGCCTTAAGTCTCCTCGTCCTAAGGGCAGAGCCAGCACATGGAGAGAGAAGCCCTGCTCACTGTCACAGCCCCGACCCCAGGGTGGGCTGGGGCTACTGCTCAGAGGCGGCCTGCTCAACTGCCAGCCCCAGCAAATAATCTACACTCAGGAAGCTCAGAGCACCAAACAGAAGGCATGGCTGGGACGCCATGGAGGCACCATGGTGTCTGCTGGGTAAGCTTTTACAGATGGAGATGTGTTCTGAGAAATGCATCATTAGGCGACTTTGACGACGTGCAAACATCAGAATGTATTCAAACCTAGATCGTATAGCCGACCACAGACCTAGGCCACAAGCCTGGACAGCACGGGACTGTCCCGAATACTTTGGGCAGTTGTAGCCATGGTATTTGTGTATCTAAACATAGAAAATGCACAGTAAAAATGCACTATGATCATCTTCTGGGAGCACTATTGTATGAGCTGTCTGTTATTCACTGAAATGTCACACAGCACATGACGCGTCACACAGGACTTCTCTGCTCAGGGAACACAGATGTGTGGGCGTGAGGTGCGCTGAGCGTACTCCTGACGCTCTGTCCACACTCGGAGCTGAGGCATGTGGACAGGTGCTCAAATGCAGCACAGAACAGGAGTGCAGGCTGAGGGGTCAACATGCCCCACCCCTGCATCCCAGCCAGTGAGGCCAAAGCAGGGCAGAAGGGCCAGGCCAGCCCTCCCCAGCCCCTACCTCCACCTAACTGTGACCTTGGGTCTACAGACAGCAAGGCCCAGCACCCCCAGAGGGCTGGAGCAGGGGCTGAGGAGAGCAGACAGACAGGCGGACGATGGCACTGGGGGCCCCAGGGTACCTCGGGGGACAGCAGGCTCCCCTGCCGCAGCTTGCTGTCGATCTCCAGGCGCTGCTTGAGCAGCGAGTCCTTCTCCTGGCGCAGGCTGTCAATCTCCCCTCGGATCTGCTGCTGGCTCTGGGCGCTGCCCTGCCGCAGCTGCCCACTCTTCTCTGACAGCTCCTTCTCCAGGTGCTCCAGCCGGCTGGACACACGCACGATGTCCTCGTTGAGGGCCTGGGGGTAGCACCACCAGGGATTAGGGAAGGAACAGCTACTGTCCTCACAGGGGTGTCAGACAGCCGGCTGGACACGTGCATGATGTCCTTGTTGAGGGCCTGGGGGCAGCACCATTGGGGATTAGGGAAGGAATAGGCACTGTCCTCACAAGGGTGACAGAAAGGGCCGGCCCAGTCACTGGATGTTAAGAAGGACTCTGGCCCTTCCCTCAAGAAAACGACACTCCAGATGTTCTGCTCAGCAGAGACCAGACTCATTTCACAGAAGCTCCAGGAGGCGGGGCCAAAGGGACCAGAGCATTTGCAGAGGGGCACTCAGAGATGGCGGGAGGAGGATAAGGACAACCAGAGGGACGACACCCTCCTGGCAAAAAGGGACAAGGGGTAGGGGTGGGAGGAATGACCTGTCACTGAGATGACCGGACTGACAGTGATGGGAAATGGCCAAGCCCCAGAGGCCTTTCTGGGAGCCAGATGCGGGAGGAAGTGAGGGCTCTCCCAGCCAGAAGCTAGAGATAATCCAGTAGCATCCTGGACCCTCCTGCACACCAAAGTGATGCCTGCCAGCAGGAGCAGGGCTGGGACACTGAGTGCCTTGCCCAAACCCCAGTACTGGAACAGGCCCCGCATCTGTGACTGCCATCCTCCGCCAGCCCCCATGGCAACGTATGACCCCATCTGACAGAAGAGGACGCTATGGCTCAGAAGCTGACCTTCCTATTCAAGTGACAGTAATGATGTCAGGTGGAGATGTCTCTATTTGACCCTACCACCTTCCTATACCTGCTCCTCCTCAGTCTTCCTGCACAGGCCCTGAGTAGGTGGTTGGAGTGAAACGAACTGGAGGATGGACACTTAAGTTCTTCTATGCATGCATCTGTACCTGTGTCACAAATATCCTGACGCCCTGTGGCTCATGGGAATGCACAGGCTGGACCCCAGTAGGACAGAGTTTCCTCTGTCTGGAACTTATCTGGCAGAGACACCACCTAGAAGAACCTCTCCTGTCTAGACCTCACCTAGAGGGACATCACCTGGCAGGACTTCACCTGGAAGCTTTATCACTTGGAGGGACCTCACTTTGCTAGACCTCATCTGGCAGAAACTTACTTGGCAGGAACTCACCTGGCAAGCTCTGTCCTAGTGGACCTCACTTCACTGGACCTTACCTGGCAGGGTGTCACCTGGTTGGACCTTACCTAGCAGGGTGTCACCTGGCTGGACCTCGCCTGGCAGGGTGTCACCTGGCCGGACCTCTCCTGGCTGGACCTCACCTGTGGACCTCTCCTGTCTGGACCTCACCTGGCTGG
>NW_016107334.1:721237-736725 GCF_001604975.1 Cebus imitator | reverse complement strand
ACCTCTCCTGGCTGGGCCTCACCTGGCTGGGCCTCACCTGGCTGGACCTCTCCTGTCTGGGCCTCACCTGGCTGGACCTCTCCTGGCTGGACCTCACCTGGCTGGACCTCACCTGTGGACCTCTCCTGGCTGGACCTCTCCTGGCTGGACCTTACCTGTGGACCTCTCCTGGCTGGGCCTCACCAGGCTGGACCTCTCCTGGCTGGACCTCTCCTGTGGACCTCTCCTGGCTGGACCTCTCCTGGCTGGGCCTCACCTGGCTGGACCTCTCCTGTCTGGGCCTCACCTGGCTGGACCTCTCCTGGCTGGACCTCACCTGTGGACCTCTCCTGGCTGGGCCTCTCTTGGCTGAGCCTCACCTGGCTGGACCGCAGGCGCTTGCTCTCCAGCCCTGTCTTCTCTTGCATTAGGGCCTCCTTCTTGGCCAGGATGGCTTCCCGCTTGCGGAGCTCCTCCCCTAGCTCCTCCAGCGCCCGCCGCTGCTGCAGCACCTTCTCCATCTCCTGGTCCAGCCACTTCTTCTGCTCCTCGATCTTCTAAGGAAAAGCAGGGAAGGAGGGAGGAAGGGAGCTCAGGGCCCACCTCTGGCTGTATCAGCCACCACTCGAGGTTCACTGGGGAGAAAGGTACACCCACGAGCCAGCCCCCAGGGGAACCCAGGTACGGATGCAGCCCGACCCCACCTGCTGCTGCTCCAGGCTGACCACAGAGCCGTTGCTGCCACTGCGCCTCTTCCTCTGGAAGGCTGCAATCTCCTCCGTCTTAATCTTCAGGATCTTCTGCTGCTGCTCATGCTTCAGCTCCAGCTCCTGGGTGAAGAGCTCAGTGGGCAGGGCTGTTTATGGTCCCAGCATCTTACCAAAGCCTGCCACTGATCCCAAAGCCCACAGGAGTGCCTGCCCTCTCCCGAGAAGGCCCTGGACGCGTCCCCCAGACCCATCCCACACAACTCTCCCTGGGGACCCTCAAACAGATGCAAACACTTAGAAATAAGCCCCGCAAGATGACAGTCACCTCGTATACTTCACTCAGGTCTCACCCTGGCGTTGATTTTCCTGTAACACTCCATATTTTCAGATGATACAACAAATTGAGGCCAAGTGACCTGCTTTCTAACGTCACATGGCTGTGAGTGGCAAACCCTGCCTGGGCTCCCATGGCTGGGCTCCCGGCCTGAACAGAGGGTGCCTGTCCTGCCGTGAGCCTGACCTTGACGCGGTGCTGCCGCTTGCTCATCTCCGCCTCCAGGCGCCGCTTCTGCTCTGTCTCCTCACGAAGCCGCCTCTGCAGCTGCCCCTGCTGCTGCCGCATGAGCTGCACATTCCGCTCCAGCTCTTGCAGTCGCTTCTCACTCTGGGCCGACAGTGACACCAGCCGCTCCGTGGCCTGCTTCTTTTCCTTCAGCACCTGGAACCCACACAGTCTTCACTGGGCCAGGCATGGGGCTACCACGAGCCTGGCATAGTGCCAGGCACTCCACAGGGCAGACAGGACCAAAGGACTCACAAACGACTAGAGCGACAGATAGAGGGCAAACAGGCAGGTGGGTGAGAAACCAATAATAATAGTAATAAAGGCCGGCACGCTGGCTCACGCCTGTCATCCCAGCACTTTGGGAGGCTGAGGCAGGCAGATCATTTGAGGTTAGGAGTTTGAGACCAACATGGCCAACACAGTGAAACCCTGTCTCTACTAAAAATATAAAAATTAGCTGGAGTGGTGGTGGGCACCTGTAATCCCAGCTACTCAGCAGGCTGAGGCAGGAGAATCACTTGAACCCAGAAGGGTTTCGGTGAGCCAAGATCGTGCCACTACACTCCAGCCTGGGCAACAAAGTGAGACTCTGTCTCAAATAATAACAGAATACTAATAACGGTAAATACGATGACATGTACCACACACCAGGTAGCATACTAAGGGCTCTGTATGTGTTAAATAATCCTAACGAGCCCACAAAAAGTGTAATTATCATTATCCCTATTGTACAGCTTACAAAACTGAGGCAGAGAGGTTAGGAAACCTGACCAAGGACACACAGCTAGTAAGTGGTAGAACTAGGAGTCAAACCTGAGCAGTCAGGCTCCAGAGCCCATGCTCTCACCCACTCCATGATATTGTCTCTTGGACATCTGAACTGAGAAAATAAGCAATGAGTGAAGGGTAGACAGATGGAAGGGTGGGAGGACAGACGGCTCGGTGGGCAAGATCATATGAAGGTGAAAAATAGGATAGGCCAGGTGTGGTGGCTCACACCTGTAATTCCAGCACTTTGGGAGGCTGAGGTGGGTGGATCACCAGAGGTCAGGAGTTCAAGAACAGCCTGGCCAACATGGTGAAACCCCATCGCTACTAAAATACAAAAATTAGCCGGGCGTGGTGGGGCATGCCTGTAATCCCAACTATTTGGGAGGCTGACACAGGAGAATCACTTGAACCCTGGCAGTGGAGGTTGCAGTGAGCCAAGACGGTGCCACTGCACTCCAGCCTGGGTGACACAGCGAGACTCTGTCTCAAAAAGAAAAAAAAATGCCAAACCGATGCATGGGTTTGATGGACACATGGACACCAGGCAGAGAAGGGAGGATGAGATAGAGGGTAAGCAAATGGAGGGCTGGAAGGCGGTGGGAGAAAGAGGACTGCACGCTGACGGGTAGGTTTCTTTCCACACCCACTCCTCCCCGTCTCACTGGTCTCCCAGGTGGTCTTCAGGCAGGACCTGCCTCCCTGGGGCCTCTGCTGTGTGCAAAGCCAGGCAGACCTCTGCCTCTATACAATACGTACCAGCCTCACCCTGTTGCTAGGGCTGGAGCATAAGATTCCACAGTGAACTTGAGCCTCAGAGGCCACAGGTCCTGGTCCCAAGGACAGCAGCCTAGGAGCCAGAGTCACCCCAGCACCCTACCAGAGGCCCTGACACTGACCTGCACCTGGCTCTGGGCCGCAGCGACCCTCCTGCGGAACTCCTGGAGCCGAGACCGCTCGCCGGCATCCTGGGGCTCCTTGCCCTCCAGCTCCCGCAGCTGCCTCTGGCCTTCACTCAGCTCAGCCCGCACCTGCTCTGCCTCCTGCTCCAGCTCCCGGATACGCTGGCTGTGCTGGCGGTTCAGGGCCTGAGCTGCCTTTCCTGGAAGAAAGTGGGGCCATCAGCACGGGCAGCCCTACTCCACCAGGAGAGCCAGCTGTTGGTCCCCCAGGAAGGTTTCCCAGCCCCTGGACACCTGCGTGGGTTTCACCAAGTACCCACCTCTGTACCACCAGTACCACAGCTTATTATTTTTCTTCAACTCACTGTTTATTTTGAGATGGAGTTTTGCTTTTTGCTCAGGCTTGAGTGCAACAGCGCAATCTCAGCCCACTGCAACATCCACCTCCCAGGTTCAAGTGATTCTCAAGCCTCAGCCTCCCAAGTAGCTGTAATTACAGGCACGTGCCACCACACCCGGCTAATTTTGTATTTTTAGTAGAGACTGGGTTTCACCATGTTGGCTGGACTGGTCTCAAACTCCTGACCTCAGGTGATCCACCCGCCTTGGCCTCCCAAAGTGCTGGGATTACAGGCTTGAGCCACCACCCCCGTCCTCAACTCACTTTTTAAATGACCCTCATCCACTGCAGTGGCCCAAGGAAAGTACAAATTAATTATTTTTATTTTTACCCAATGCATTCTATAATCTGAAATCTGTATATAATTAAGCCTCTAGAACTAACTTTCATTTGCAGGAAATCTGGAGGACAAAAGAATGAGTTAAATGACACTACAAAAAAGCAGACAAACCCTAAACATGTGTGGTTTGGGATCTTCCACAGGATGAATGAGAGAAGGGAGGCGTGAGACCTCAGAAACAAACACCGTCGGCCCTCTGTATCCGTGGGTTCCACATCCAGGGGTTCAACCAACCACGGCAGAAATCATACTTTTCTAAATGAATGGCTGCATCTCTATTGAACAGGTACAGATTTTTCTTCTCATCATTCCCTAAACAGTATCGTATAACAACTATTTACACAGCTTTTACACTGTAGTAAATATTGTTAAGAAATCTAGAGCTGATTTAAAGTGATTGAAAGGAAGATGTGGGTCTATTTACTACGCCTTTTTCGAGCATCCACAGATTGGGGCATTCACAGGGTCCTGGAACCAATCCCACACGGATACCAAGTGACGACGGTATGATGTGTGTGTGGATTCAAGCAATCCAGCTACAGACAGACACTGCTGATAATGGAGACAATGTGCTTCTGCTCTGGGCATAAGAGAACGTTAGTTCCCTTAGGTGTGTTGACAGTATTATGGTTAGGTAAAAAAAAATGTCCACATGTTTAGAGCAGCACATTGGGAGGTATAGGCAAGAAAAGACAGGAAGTCTGGGGTGTCCTTCCAAATATTCAGCAAAGAAAAGAGGGAGAGGGAAACAAATGTGGAAAGATCTTGGTAACTACTAAGTCTGGAGGATGGGACCCATGGTACTTGCCTCTCTTATGTCTCGTTGAAAATGCTTATGATGAATTTTGTAACAAATTCATCCACTATTAAAATAAAAATGCTCAACTGGCCACCACCTAAAATTACCCCTGCCCCCTCCTTCACTCATACTATCAGTCATAGACACAACACAATTTGGGGACTCTGAGCCCTCCTTGACACTCACTGTCTCTCCCAGGACTGACAGATACTCTGCCCAGCACAATGGCTGAAACACAGCAGGCACTTGATAAAGAAGTGCAGCTTATCAAGAGCTATTCTAAGCTATTCAGATGCATCAGAGGAGGAAGAGGAGGAGCCACCCAGGCAGACCTCACACCTGTGCAGGTTGAGTGGGACTCACTGCCTTCACCTGACATGGGGCTGCTGACGAGGGCCTGAATTACCTGACCTTTGTAACACCCCTATTCAGTTAAGTACAACGACTATCCCCATTTTTGAGATGAGAAAACTGAGCCACGGAGGGGTGAAGCTACTTGCTCAGGGTCACACAGCTGGAAGAGGCTGAGCTGAGTATCAAACCCAGGCCATCCGGCCCCACTCCTAACCACCTCACTGTTGAACTCTGTCTACAACAGTGCATAAGTAACGATGCCCACCCCTCACCTGTGCAGACCAGCTCGCCAATGAGCTCCTCCTTCATGCGGATGTTGATAGCCAGCTCCCGGATCTTCTGCTGGGCCTGGGCCAGCCGCCACTCCGAGGCCATGGCAGAGGGGACCTGGCAGGCCTGAACCCGGGCCTTGCTCCCAACTGCTGCAACAGGCAGCCTGTGAAGGTCGCTGCCCCAACTGACAGTGGGGGAGACAGAGGAGTGGAGGGCAGGGGCTGCCAGGGATGGTGGGCAGACTGTCCCGGGGTGGCCAGCCCAGGACCGTGGTGGGGGAAGGAGAGGAGGCCCTCTCTGAACCCCACCCAGCTTACCTCTGGACCCTGGGATGGCTGCCTCCAACTCTTCAAGGCAGAGCTCTGGGGCCCTCCTGTCTGATGGACTCCCTGGCTGGGCCCCCGCCCTCTGGATGCAGTTACTGATCCCATTTCTGCAGGATGGAAGCAGGAGGCCATGCTCCTCCCCAGCCCCTGCCCTAGCCCAGCCACCCACAGGCCTGGAGGGAGGAAGAGAAGCCACTGGGTCTCCATCTCCCAGGGTTGACAATCCGAGGCTGTGAGTCTGGCCGAATCAGGAGATCAAGGGCAGAGTTTTTGGAGGTGCAGGGCAGCTGGAGGCACAGAGGGCCACCCTGGAGACAGGTCAGGAGGCCTGGGCCCACCCTGTATCACACTCACTCCAGTAAGACCTTCTGGCTCAGAGCGCACAGCTCTACCCCAAGGGCTGGCTAGAGCAACATGAGGGCACTCTGGGACCCAGAGATTTCCCCACTGCTGTCAGGAGAGGAGACGGTGGGATCCCCAGCCTGCCCAACCCTGGCCCTGAGCAGGCCCTTGTCAGGTGAAGGTAGTGGGTCCCACTCACCTGCGCAGGTGTAAGGTCCGCCTGGGCGAATCCTCCTTCTCCTCCTCTGATGCAGCTGAAGAGCCACTTCCCAGCCTGTTCACATCAGCCAGCAGCTCAGCTCCAGCCTCCCTGCCATCTGTCACCTGCTAGGGGAGTGAGCCATTTTCCATCCCAAGTCTTCCCTGCGGCACACCCCGCCCTGCCTGCCCTCCTCATGTCTCTGCCTCCTCAAGTCCTGCCTTACCTTCATGATCCAGCTCAAATACACCTCTAGAAGGCTTTTCAATCTCCAGCTGTGGTGAGAGCTTCCTTCCCTCCTCTCCCCTCCCGCCTGCTTTGGCTCCCATGATACCTAGTACTGCTCAGGTGACAATCTGCCCTTTCTACCTTGTGTACAGGTCATCTGCACCCAAGTCCTATCTCACCAACAATTCCCCGCCAGAGTGATAGGTGAACATGAGACTTCTGCCAACCCCCAGCTTTGAGAGCCGAGATGACCCAGGCCTAAAAGTCCAGAGGACCCAGAACTTCCAGGCAGAGGAGGAGTAACCTTTGTCCAAACAAGGTTCCCCACGGGGAAAAGTGAACTTGCAAAGAGAGCCATCCAAAGACAGAGGGTGGTCTGAGAGGTGATGAGCTCTCAGTCTGCAGAAGTGTGCAAGGTTTCCACCTGGCGCCAGAAGCTGGAACGCCCTCTATAATCTCCCCATTCCAAGCAATCTCCAGTTATCCCGGGAAGGCCCCATGGCACTGGACCCTTCTGAGAGGCCCCACAGAGTCATTCAAATCTTGGCTCTTCCTCTAAGGACACCTGAAGGCAGACTCCCGCATCTCACAGCCAGTCCCATGAAAGCATGAGTGGGGGACGCACACCCCAGCACCCCTTTGCCCCTCCCGGAGCCTGCCCAATCCAGCAGGCCGTCAGACACCCAGCCTCGCCCTCTCCTCACCTCTCTCCTGTGCTCAGAGCCAACTTCATCTCCACAGAGGCAGTCAGGGGGCACCATGCCCAGCACATGGCTGTGGGCGCCCCCCAGGGGAGCTGTATGAGGCCGAGGCAGAAAGGACCCGGAAGGCAGGCCCGGCAGCAGCCCAGGGGCCCCCCAGCCAGGCCGCACCAGCTCTAACCGCAGCCGCAGCTCCACCATCTCCTCCTGCTGCTCACGCAGCCGGTCGCTCTGCAAGACATGGTCCAGGTGCAGAGGAGGCAGGAATGCCCTGACACGCAGGAGTATAGGAAACTGAGGAACAAGTCTGAGGCCACCCCACCGTCTCTGGGCTAAAACTGAGGAGGATCAAATACTCCTGACCACCTCTCATTCCTCTCCTCTTCCCGCCACCCCAACAACTCTGTAAGATACCAGACTCAAATTCACCCCATCACACGCCTGCCCCGCCAGCCCACCACCTCCAATTGCCGCCACCTGAGGGCGCCAAGAGCAATGCTGAGCTGGTTCCCCGGGCCCCAAGGTCCCATGTGCTGCCCTCCAGTCCCCTCCCGTCCAAGCTCACACCCAGCAAAGCTGCCCTGCTGGCGGTCCTGAACCCCCGCCCCCCCGTACTGTTCTGAAGATCACCTCCACACTTCCGCTCATGTGCGCCTTCTGTCTCTACACCCCTCCCACCCTGAGAAACTCAGCTCTGGCTTCCCTCCACCCTCCTCCGGGAAGCCTTCCCTGCACTGCGAATTGGGAGCCGCACCTGCAGCTTGTACTGCTCCATGGCGTCCTCCAGTGCAGCCAGAAAGTCTCGGTTCTCCTCTTCCAGCCGCGCCACCTGGTTCTGCAGGGTCAGCAGCTGCGGCACCCCCTCATCCTCCTACAGGGCGGGGAGAGAGGATTCAGGGGCGGGGTTGACAGGGGGAGCTGGACACCTGGCCTCTTCTCCTCTAGCCCTGCTTGTTACCTGCTCTTCCAGGCCCTGCCTGCAATGGGAGCTCCAGACCTACTGGAGGGGAGCATACCCCAGACCCCAGCGGGCCTGGGTGCCCTCTGCAAGCCATTTGGGTCATCTCTTGTAATTATCTATCGTGTTTGAATTAATAATATCGCCCCTATTACTAGGAACAATTCACTGCGTCTTCACCAGCATGCTAGGTGCATGTTTTCCCTCAACCCTACAACCTCCCCACCAAGAGATGGGTGAGACCTCCGGTCATCCCTATTTTACAGCTGGAGACCTGGGGCTGGTGAGGTTCAGGTGGTGACCACGGTCATCAGCAGAAGTGACTGAATCCTGAACTGACCTGCTGACGCGCGGGAGGCAGGGGCACGGCGGCCATGTTTAGACCTTCTTCCCTCCTCCCCACTCCTCCCCATGGCCCACAACCATAACCCGTCCCTTGCTCACCTTTCGCCCGCCGGCCCTCTGCGCCGCCTGGTCCTCGACGGAGGCGCTGTCGATGCCGCTGTCGGGCCCGGAGGCGGAGCTCACGTTGCTGCGCTCGCCCTCCACCGCGCACAGCCAGTCGCGCACCTTGCGGGCCGCAGCACCTGGCAGCCCGGGCTGGGCGTGCAGCTCGCGCAGGAGGCTGTAGGCGGCGTCGGTGCAGGCCCGGTAGCGCGCGCACTCGGCGCCCAGGCGCAGGGCGGCCGCGGCGGAGGAGGAGGAGGCGGAGGCGGAGGCGGAGGCGGCGGGGCCCGGGGCGCGCCGGCCGCGGTGGATGATGCGGGTCTCGGAGCGATGCCGCGGCGGCCCCCGCGCACCACTCGCCGCGTCCTCGGACGGCCGCTCGGCCTCGGGCCGCCAGTTGACGGTGGCGCGGTTGCGGATGTTCTGCGCGCGGCTGGCGTAGTTGAGGGTGTTGAGGGTCTCGTCGAAGTCGGAGGAGGAAGGGCTGACGCAGGCGATCATCACCGTCTTGGCGTTCCCGCCCAGGGAGTCCTTGAGGATCCTGAGGGCGAGCGGAGGCGCTCAGGGGCCGGCGCAACACATCCCGGAGGGGCTCACTGGGGCGCCTGGGCCACCACCCCCACGGGCGCATGGCACCCCCGCGTCCCGGACCACAGGGCACACAGGAGACAGGGGAGGCTCACCGGGTGATCTTGGAGTCGCGGTAGGGGATGTGGCTACCCCGGCGCTGGGGGTCCCCCAGGGCGCTGATGACATTGCCCAGCGCCAGGAGGCTGCTGTTGATCTGGATGCTCTCCTTGAGGCGCTCGCCGGTGCTGCCAGTCTTGAGCACCCTCTCCGAGCCCGCCAGGTCCACAAAATGGAACTTGGAGACAAGCAGCTGGCCGGCGGCGGGGTGGGGCAGGCGACTGGGGGTGCGCCCTCGCTGCTCCAGAGTGACGGTGAAGACAGTGTGCGAGCGGCTGGACAGCCGGTTGAGGTGTGTCGCCCCCGTATGCCGCGCCGCGTTGCCCATCTCCAGGAGGCTCAGCACCTCGTCCAGGCCCTCCACGTCAACCTCCTTCACCCCACACAGCACTGCGGGCACAGAAGGCTGTGAGCCCCAGGGCAGGGGCCGCCCGACTGACCGGCCAGGGGGGCAGGCAGTGCAGAACCGCCTCCCGACCTGCGCTTCCTGGCCTATAGCCCCCTCCCCAGACCCAGGGGATCCTGCCCGTCCTAGTTCCCTAGTTCGGGCTTCAGGGGTTCCGGCTTCCCAGTGGCCCACCTCAGTGCCTCTTGCTCTGGGTATAGGAGCATTTACTGAACTCAGTGGAGACAGGAAGCTAAAGCGAAACCTCCCAGGGCTTGGGTTTTCCATGAGGAGGCGCCATTCCCAGACAGGTAAGCGTCCCACTCCAAGCATGTGATGTCTCCCTAAGCCCCTCTCTGCTGTGGAGGCCCCGGAGTTCCTCACCAACATTCCCACGCTCATCTTCCCGGAGCTGGATGTCACGGCTGGCGGTGCCCACCTCAAGCAGGTCTCGGAACTCCTCCTTGTACACTTCCAGGTAGGACACATGCACTAGACAGTCAAGCAGGTCGTTCTCATCGATGAGCTTGAAGGCCTCGGCCATGGCCCTCGGGACAATGCCCTGCTCATCCTCGAGCAGGGAGGCTGGGGAGACACCGTGGGGCTTCCTGCCACTTCAGCTGGACATGGCCCAAGGCCCCCAGGTCCACAAGCTCATAGGCCCCTGCCAGAGCTAGAGGATGAGGCTCTAGGCAGTGGCAGAGGCCAGGATGGGACAGGCAGCCTGAGCCAGGCCATGCTCCAGGTGGTCAGGCAGAATTATAAAATTTAAGAGTTGGAAGCAACCTCTCCTGGTTCAATCAACCCCTTTCATGATGTAAGCATCCCCTTCACTGCATCCTCAACAGATTATCAGATAACCTTGCCTTGATTGCTCCCTGGGACAGGGAGTTCATTACCCTAATCCATGCTCAGTTATCTAAAGGCCTCCTAAATTTATCCCAAGGAAATAATCAGAGGAAGTTCAGAGCAGCACTCTTCCTCATAACTTCAAAAAATGCAAACATCTTAAGGCTCCATCTGAAGATCCAACAGGAGATCTGGCTAAATCAACTATTTCCCATTCACTATGGAACGCCAGGCAGCCATTAAAAAGTTGTGTTTTTGTTTTTAGAGACAGGGTCTTGCTGTGTTACCCAGGCTGGTTCCCCAACTCCTGTGCCCAAGTGATCCTCCCACCTCGGCCTCCCAAACTGCTAGGATTACAAGTGTGAGCCTCTGTGCCTAGCCTAAAAAGTTAGATAGAAGAATATTTAATGATACAGAGAAATGTTCATGATACGTTTTTTATTGTTGTTGTGTTTTTGAGATGAGTCTCACTCTGTCGCCCAGGCTGGAGTGCAGTGGCACAATCTTGGCTCACGCCAACCTCTGCCTCCAGGGTTCAAGCAATTCTCCTGGCTCAGCCTCCTGAGTAGCTGGCATTACACACCCCCACCACCATGCCTGGCCAGTTTTTGTATTTTTAGTAGAGACAGGGTTTTGCCAAGCTGGCTAGGCTGGTCTCAAACCCATGACCTCAGGCGATCTACCTGCCTCCACCTCCCAAAGTGCTGGGATTACAGGCATTAGCCACTGTGCCCAGCCAATGATACATTGTTAAGAAAATCAAGACACAAAAGAATGTGTATAATATAATCCCATTTTTGAAAAGTAAAATAATTTTCCCAGTGAAAGAAACTAGAACGCTAACAGGGCAGGGGACTTCTGAAGGGCAATTATCAAGTACATTTTATTTCGGGCATATGTTTTGCTGTATTTTCCTAATTTTTTACAACAAAGTATGTTTCTGTAACTGCTATGTGAATGTTTACGCTCCCCAAAATTCACATGTTGAAATCCTCACCCCCAATATGATGGAAGTGTGGGTGGAGCCCTCATGAATGGGATTAGTTCCCTTACAAAAGAGACCTGAGAGAGACCCCCTCTGTGTTCTACCATGTAAGTTCAGAAAAGGAGGCTGTCTACGAGGAAGAAGGCCCTTTGATCTGCTGGTGCCTGCATTTTAAACTTCCCAACCTCCAGAACTGTAAGGAATCCATTTCTGGGAACAAGCCACCCAGTCTATGGTATTCTGTTCTAGTGCACGGAGCACAAGGCAGTAACCTGAGAGAAAGCAGCTTGTGTTACTTAAAAGGAGACCCTTCAGTTAGCCCAAAGGATCTTTCTCGAAACTGCTCCAGAGCCTGGCTGGCAGCCTCGCAGCAGCCAAGCACAGCTCTTCCAGGACACACGGGCCCATTCCCAATGGCTCCAACTAGAACACAGATTCCTGACCTTCCCTAGCCATCCTAGCCACCTCCACAGACACGCCACCTTCCCATGCCCTTCCTCTGCTAAGGTCCCCAGAGCCAGGCAGCATGCCCCATCTCTATGGAGATGAGAAGGCCACTCGCATCCAACAACCCTCCCTTCCTACCCTGCCCTGCCCAGCCCACAGATGTGACTGGTCCCAGCCTGGGTGGCAGATCTGTGTCTCGGGACTCTACTGTCCCTCTTCCAACATCCCCTCCTTCCACAGGGTCAGGCAGCAAGAGGACAGGGAAAGAAATCCAGGAAGGAATGAAGGCTCCTGAAAGTGCGCACGGGGCCACGAGCCGGGTCACTTACCCACACTGGCTTCCCCCATGGTGTATGTCTTCCCAGAGCCCGTCTGACCATAGGCAAAGACGGTGGCATTGAAGCCCTCAAAGAAGGCCTCAAGGAGGGGCTGGACACAGGCTTGGTACACGGCCTCCTGCCCGGCATCCTCGGCCAGCACCACGTGGAAGCCGAAGTGTCGGTCCCGGCCCAGGGTGACACGGCCGAGCCTCGGCTCCACCTGCAGGCAGCTCTGATGCCCGTACAGCAGCTCCTTGGGAAGCAGGGGTCGAACTCGCAGGGCAACCCGCACCGGGGCCTCTTCAGTCGCTGGCAGCCTCTGGGCTTCCAGCCCCATGTTGAGGGAGGACGGCTCTGGGCCCTGTGGAGAGAGAGAAGCTGTGGCCATCAGCATGTGTGTTCCAGGAGCTGGACTCACCCTGCAGGGCACTTGAGTCAGACCCTGAAGGGATGGGGGAAGGGTGGTCAAAGTTCAGAACATTCCCATGCCCATCCTGGTGCTCAAAAGCTGCCAGGGCCATGACACATACGGTACCCCAAATAACATGTCATGGCTCCCAGCACTGGGATGATGAGGCCCTAACTCCTGCGCTTGGTACCCAGGGGCTTCAGTGTTCCAGCTACACTCTTCCCTGTGACCCTGACTCCTAGAACACACACGCACAGTGCCACACCACACCAGGGAACCCTTGTCCCTTACACCTGCTGGGTTCACCACAGTCTCTATCTTTGTCATGTCACCCATATCCCCTGCCCCACCTTCAAAAAAGCCAACAGAAGGCTGGGCGCGGTGGCTCAAGCCTGTAATCCCAGCACTTTGGGAGGCCGAGGCGGGTGGATCACGAGGTCAAGAGATCGAGGCCATCCCGGTCAACATGGTGAAACCCCGTCTCTACTAAAACTACAAAACATTAGCTGGGCATGGTGGTGCGTGCCTGTAATCCCAGCTACTCAGGAGGTTGAGGCAGGAGAATTGCCTGAACCCAGGAGGCGGAGGCTGCGGTGAGCCGAGATCGCGCCATTACACTCCAGCCTGGGTAACAAGAGCGAAATTCCGTCTCAAAAAAAAAAAAAAAAGCCAACAGATCCTTCAAGACCAAGCTGTCACCACCAAATCCTGCCAGTTCCATCCTAAATATCTCTCACGTTCACCTGCTGCTTCCCATTCTGTAGCCAAACTCCTGGTCCTGGCCGTGGACACCGTGCCAGGATGACTGACCAGCCTTCCCCCTCGTCTCAGTCTCCCTGTCCCCTCCCACAGGGCAGCCAGGGGCATCCTTTTCTTCTTGAAACAGGGTCTCTCTGTTACCCAGGCTGCAGTGCAGTGGCGTGATCACTGCTCATTGCAGCCTCAACCTCCCAGGTTCAAGTGATCCTCCCACCTCAGCCTTCAGAGTAGCTGGGACCACAGACACGTACCTGGCTAATTTATTATTATTTTGTAGAGACAGTCTAGCTAGGTTGCCCAGGCTGGTCTTGAAGTCCTGGGCTCAAGGGATCCTCCCAAAGTTTGGTGATTACAGGCATCGGCCACTGCACTCCAGGGGCATCTCTCAAAATGCAAACGCAAAAATCAGGCCCTGCCGCCCGGGACTACTCACCTCCCGGCACCTCCCACACCCCAGGTCTTTCCCCCGCCACCCTAACCCTAACCCTAACCCTCTCTCTGCCTGCAAAGGCTGGGTGTTTTCCAGGCCTCATCCGTCGCGGCTCAGGCTGCAGCCACCCTCTTCAGGGAACCAGGGAAGCCCTCCTGCTCTGTGACCCCACCACCACAGGCACACAACCCCCAGTGCTGCCCCACCGGCCGGAGAACACTCTAGTGCAACTGCAGTCACTACGCGCCTCTCCCCCACCTCCCAGACCAGGAGCTGGAAGGCAGAGACCCTCTGGGTTCACTTTGCACTTTGTCACCAGCGCCCAGCACAAGGTCCCACGCTGCCCAATAAATAGTGATGGATAGCCTGGCACGGTGGCTCACGCCTGAAATCCCAGCACTTTGGGAGGCCGAGGCAAGCAGATCACGAGGTCAGGAGTTCAAGACCAACCTGGCCAACATGGTGAAACCCCCTCTCTATTAAAAATACAAAAATTAGCCGGGCGTGATGGCACACGCCTGTAGTCCCAGCTACTCAGGAGGCTGACCTAGGAGAATCGCTTGAACCCGGGAGGCGGAGGTTGCAGTGAGCCAAGATCGCGCCACAGAAAACCAAAAGAAAAAAAAAAAGGAGTCTCCGTCTAAAAAAAAAAAAAAAAAAAAAAAAAAAGTGATGGATAATCTTCCTCTAAGGCACTTTCCCCGTCCTCCCTCCTCCCACCGCCACCGGCACTTCACTCTTTACCTGGTAGTCTCTCTCAACACAGGAACCTTTCGTTTAATTCAGTCACCAGCCCCTTCTGGGCGCCCGACGCTGAGCGCATCGCAGTAAACGGCCTGGCGCCCCGGCGGGGGCCTCTGTGCGCCCCGGCCTCGCCCGAGCGTCCCGAGCTCTGTGCGGTCCTGACTTCCGCGCCCCAGCCCTCCACCCGGCTCCCGCCCGGAAGACCCCGGACAACCCCGCAGGCGCGATCCCGGGCCCGGGCAGGGCCGGGGCTGGAGGCGGCGGGCGCGGGACGGAGCTCCCGGAAAGTTGGAAGAAGTGACTACAACCTCGCAGCCCCGGCGCTCGTCCCTCCTCGCAGGCCGGGAATGCCGGCCTCGGCCCCCCTGCCGGGAAGAGGGCGCCGGCCCGTCAGAGGAAGCGCCGGGGGAGGCTGGGAGCAAGGCTGCGGGCTCCTCGGGCCGGGCCAGGGCGCCCGGGTCCAGGCCTCCGCGGGGAGGGAGCGCGCGCCCGCACACACCCGGATCCTCGCTCGCCACCCGCCCCCGGGCCCACACCCACCTGCCTAACCGCGAGCGAGTTGCTCCCGGGCCGCGCAGGCCGTCTCCAGCCCCAGCGCCGCGCGCTCCGATGCCGTCATGGGACCCCCGCCCCCAGAACCCGCCTCACCCGCAACTCCGCCCGCCCGGGCGCTGGGGGGCGCTGGGGGGCGCAGGCGCCAGCCGGGCGGCGCGGCGGAGTCGGTCCGCAGACAGCGCGGCGGGGCCCTGTGAAGGGACCGGGCCTGCAGAGCGCGCGGCGTCCTCACGACGGCATCGCCTTATTTTCTCGAATTTGCCTCCAAACCGGACTCAGACCACCCTGTCCTCGGCCCGAGTCACCTTCCTCACCGTCTCCGTTTTCCCTTCCCAGCCCCAAAACACGCCCCCTGCACGCCACACACGAAGCTGGCAGAAACGTTCCTCTGCCCGCTTTCAGAAAGTTTTCTCAGCTCTGACTCTCACTTTCTCACACTGTAGCATGTCTAAAATTGAGCTCCATCTTACACACTTTGTCAAGGGAAACTCGGGGCAGTGGGGCAGGAGAGGTGACCTGGGGTGCCCATGCCAGCCTCAAGGAGATGGTTGGTGTCCTCACCTCTGAGGCTTGATGCATTGTTTGCAGTAGAAGTGCCGCGAATGAATGAATTTTTTTTTTTTTTTT
>NW_016107334.1:717804-721102 GCF_001604975.1 Cebus imitator | reverse complement strand
AGTAGCTGGGATTACAGGCATGCGCCACCACGCCTGGCTAATTTTGTAGTTTTAGTAGAGACGGGGTTTCTCCATGTTGGTCGGGCTGGTCTCTAACTCCTGAACTTAGGTGATCCGCTGGCCTGGGCCTCCCAAAATGCTGGGATTACAGGTGTGAGCCACCGCACTCAACGAATAGGTGAATTTTAATCAAAATCTGAAAACATATTTGTCCCTTAAAATGCCATTAGAAAAAGTAAACTTTAGTGTGGTTTCCAGTGAAATTTTATTATGTATATTGAAGATTACTTGTCATCGTCAAGCCACATAATTAAAAACTATAGAAATTGCCAGGCTCTTCAGATAGCTCTATATTGGGAAACCCTGAGCCTCCAGTAACAGAAACCACAACTTGAAGTGGCTTGAACGATAAGGTCATTTGTTATATCCGGGAAGAGTGAAACCCAGAGGGATGAGGGCTACCGGGCAGGTTGAATCAGTGGCAAAATTACTAAGGAGCAGGTCTTTTTAACTTTTTTTTTTTTTTTTTTGCCATCACCTTCAGACATAAAACGTCCTGAGGAAGAAGACAGCAGTATGTGGTGTGTCTTGGTCAAGAGCCCTGCAAGCTGATTTTCTTCCCGTTCCATGTACCACACAGCTTAGGCCTGTGTCTCCCTGAACTAATCACTGTCAAGTGGAATGGAGCTAACCTGATTGGTTTGCAATACCCATGTGGGACAGCGTAGATACAGGAAAGTCCCCCACAATCTCCACAACCACACCCTCAAGCCTTCGTAGAGGAGAGGCTGGCCAACTGATTGTGTATCACAAAGGACCATCATTAAGGTACCAAGCGTCTGTCTGTCCGATGCCAGGAGCTGTGCCATTTCCTCTGATAGATAATTCAATTAAGGAGAAACTAAAAGCTCAAGCAGTTGGAAAGAGCAGATGACACCATGTTCTGTGACATGCTGTGGAATGTCACCATTGGTCCCAAATATTCTAAATCAGTCGCCGTCCTGAGCAAGAACAACACAGAGCAGCCTGCTGCAGCAATCACCAGAAAGAATCATATTAGACCCTGAAAATGTGAACAAGCGGAAAACTGAACTTGAGTCTTCATGTGTGTAAAATGTAGCAAAAGGTGATGTTGATTGATGAAACATCGTGTTTAAGAGGTAAAATTCTGGGCTGTGCACGGTGGCTCACGCCTGTAATCCCAGCACTTTGGGAGGCCAAAGAGGGTGGATCACAAGGTCAGGAGATCGAGACCAGCCTGGCCAACATGGTGAAAGCCCCCCCTACTAAAAATACAAAAATTAGCTGGGTGTGGTGATGCATACCTGTAGCCCCAGCTACTCAGGAGGCTGAGGCAGGAGAATCGCTTGAACCCAGGAGGTGGAGGTTGTGTGAGCCAAGATCACACCACTGTACTCCAGCCTGGCAACAGGGTGAGACGCCATCTCAAACAAACAAACAAAAAAAAAAAAAGACGTACAATTCTGGGCCAGGCAAGGTGGTTCAGGTCTGTAAACCTAGCATTCTGGGAGGCCAGGGCAGGCAGATCCCTTCAGCCCAGGAGGTTGAGACCAGCCTGGGCAACAGGGCAAAGCCATTTCTACAAAAAATACGAAAATTGGGCAGGCATGGTGGCGTGGGCCTATAGTCCCAGCTACATGGGAAGTTGAGGTAGGAAGATACTCTGGCTTGAGCCTAGGAGGTGGAGGCTGCAGTGAGCTTAGATGGTGCCACTGCACTCCAACCTATGTATACAATTCATTTAGAGAGAAACTCAAGGCTGAGCATGGTGGCTTACACCTGGAATCTCAGCACTTTGGGAGGCTGAAGCGGGAGGATAGCTTGAGATCAGGAGTTCAAGACCAGCCTGGGCAACATAGTGAGATACAAGGTCAGGAGATTGAGACCATTCTGGCCAACACGGTGAAACCCCATCTCTACTTAAAAAACAAACAAAAAAACTAGCTGGGCATGGTGGCACGTGGCTGTAATCCCAGCTACTCAGAAGGATGAGGCAAGAGAATCACTTGAACCAGGAAACTGGAGGTTGCAGTGAACCGAGATCGTGCCACTGCACTCCAGCCTGGCGACAGAGTGAGACTCCATCTCAAAAAAAAAAAAAAGAAGTGGGTTTTGTAAGGTGGAATGGAAGGCATTGGGTATTTCTCTGAAGGACCCTGGGCAACTCAATGTGAAGTGAAGGTCTTTGGTAGGTCCTGAGCTACTGAAGATACTGAGTGTTGGGGGGCTTTGCCAAAGTGATGCCTCCCAGAACAGAGGAAAGTCCCCCATTGAGTCTAGAGCCAAGAAAGCGAATGTCTGCCATTTAGAGGACCCACTTTGCCCTTGCTACCGGCCCAAACGTTTCCAAAATACAGAGAAGCAGCTTCAGTGTACCTTGCTGCCTATTCAAGAAGTTTCTAAGAGTAAAAAGAAACTTACAACTTACACTGTTTGCTTCCTGGGCTGTCCTATTCCATATGCGGCCTGAAGCCTCGCGCCCAGGTCCAGGGCTGAGTGAGGGAGCTGGGCTGGCCAGCAGGCCTGTTGGCGGCCACAGCCCTCATGCAGCTGAGGAGGCAGCTTTCCTGCCTTCTGGAACACAGCCTAGCAGGAGGAGCCATGGAGCTGGTGAGGAGCAGATAACTAGGAGTGTGGTTTCCGGAGCCCCAGGAAGAATGCAAGCGGGTGGGTGAGGCCTGGGACAGGCACGCGTTTCTTTCTGCCCATCCAGGCCCGAGGTCACTTCTCCAGCATCTGTCCATGGGAGCCCTGCCAGGGCTGTGCTGGGCTCTGTCTTCTCAGCCTGTTAAATCAGCTTCTCAGAATGCCTCTTGCCAACTCCACCTTCCACACCCCCAGGGACCTGCTGGGTGTAGTTTATATCATGGAAGTAGGATGGGGAGGGCCCATGGCTGGCTCAGGGGTCTGGCCGTGTCTTCATGTGCGTGTCTACCAGCCTCCCTCCCGTCCCCATTCTTGCCATCCTCAGACTCCAAAACTGCAGATCAAAGCCCATGTCTCATTACACCAAAGATCTGCCAGGGCCCCAGAGTCAGTTCCAGGAGCGGGGCTTCCAGGGTGCAGCAGACTGAGAGCCAGCAGAGTGGGTGCTTATGCGTCTGAGTGAGGCCTGTAGAAGACGAATATAAATATACGGACCTCAGGCCGGCTGCGGTGGCTCATGCCTGTAATCCCAGCACTTCGGGAGGCCAAGGTGGGTGGATCATGAGATCAGGAGTTCAAGACTAGCCTGGCCAACATGCTGAAACCCCACCTCTACTAAAAACACAAAAAT
>NW_016107334.1:713699-717544 GCF_001604975.1 Cebus imitator | reverse complement strand
AGAGTCACAATTTTCTGTGCATATTTCTGAAGCTGCAGGTTAAAATAACTAGAAAAATAGGGTTTGGTTTGGAAGGCCACTTGGCATTATTTAGCAATACGTGAAGTGCACATATTCTTTCACTAGCATGTCATGGTTACAAGTTACACATTTATCATATATATACATATCCACACATGTACACTAGACATTTTGGTAAGGACATTTATTATAGCACTGTTTGCAGTAGCAATTAAAAAAAAAAAAAGGAAACTACTTAAAAGTCCATCGTTAGGGAACTAGTTAAATCAAATAAGGCATATCCATACTACGCAGTAGTTATGCGGCCATCGAAAAGAGCAAGTGGGATTTATGATGTGATACAGAAATCCCTCCAAGCTGAGTTATTAAGTGAAAAAAGCAGGTTAATGTGAAGGCAAGCAGGAAGTGCAGACACGTGCCTGCAGGGGCATAACCCATAACCACAGGCACACATGAGAGCGGCACCATGGTGGTTTTTATGGAGGGGACACGGGGGCTCAGGGAGAGAGAGACGCACCCTTTTGCAATGTATGAATTTTATACTTGTATGAATGTATTGTCTAGGTTTATCAAATATTAACATTCCCGTTCTGTGGCTATAAAGTCTATACATGATCACCATTTTCCTTCCCCAGCATCTGGGGGGCATCAAGAGAGTGACTATGCAGGTGAAGGCAGTGATGATGCCAATGGAACTGTGGCTGCCAGCAAGCAGCGGGCTCTGCAGAGCACAGGCCTGGGACCCAGCCCGTGAAGGGGCGGGGACTCAGAAAGTGACACTAGAATTTTGAATAATCCCCCAAGAGCTTTTGCATCTGATTGTTCCCTTCAGAGTAGTCTTCTGGGAGCCTAGATCGTCAGAGGATCTCTGAGTTCAGTGCTAAGAATGTGTCAAAACCTCTGTTTGGACCTTTAAGGTGGTGACCAGAGCTACTCATTCGTGGCAAATATTGATCCCAGAGGCAGAATCTGAATTTTGAAAATGGTCAAATGTCTTTTGGCCACACGTTTGGTTAAAGAGATGAAAAATCAATGGAGGCCATTTCTCTTTTAGTTCAGAGCAGCTTGTGGCTCTGGTGTCCCTTAAAAACTGGCTCTGAGGGTGAAGCCCCAGAAAGATGCTAAGAAAGTGTGTGCCTCGGCAGCCGGGGGATGCAGCGGGGTCCCAGGGGGCTGCTTTGGACGAGGCAGCTGGCCGGGGCGGCGCGGGTTGTGTGTGCGGAGGGTCGAGGTCTGGGCCCGCGGCTCAGCTCTTCTTGCGCAGCTGGCTGTACTGCGCGCGGCCCAGGATGGGCTCCAGGACGCTGGGGCGAAAGAGGCTGTCGCTGACCCTGCGCTTCGGCTTCTCCCGGGGCACTGTCGGGAACGCGCGGGGCGCAGCGGGAGGGTCAGCCTCGTCCTCCGGGCCGGGGCTCCGTGCGCGGCGAAGGTTCCCGTGGGGCTGGGCAGGGCGCGGAGCGGGCTCAGGGCCGGGGGACTGCGCTCCCGACGCCCTGCGCTCCGCCTCGGGGGGCGGGTGCTCGATGTCCCGGAACTCACTCTCGGGCTCCATCAGCGACAGCCTGGGGAGCTGGAACCCGGCAGTCTACTTAGAGCACCAGCCCGGCCCCATCCCTGCGCCCCGGACCCACCGACCCTTCCCTGGGCCCCGCAGCCGCCTTAGAGCCCCGGCCCGGTCCCGGCCCCACCACCCCTGCTGGGCCCGGCAGCCGCCTTAGAGCCCCGGCCTGGCCCTGGTCCCTGAGCGTCCGACCCACTACCCCTGCCCGGCCCCTCGATTATTCCCCCGGCAGCGGCCATCGGGAGAACACAGGCTGAGGGGCGGGACGGTAGTTTGTCGGCACCGGAGAAAGCCCCGAGGTCCTGCCCACCCTGAGCCTCTCCATGGACCAGGCCGCTCAGGCAAGCCAGGCCTCCCAGAGTTTCAGGATCCCTGGGCCTCCCTCCGGGGAATGCTCAGTGGGACGTCATCAGCTTTCCTAACCCTTGCAGCCCGCACAGTGACCTGGGCAGGGACGGGCTCGCCTTCCTGGGGCTGGCCCGGGCACAGGACAAACAGGCCGGCTGCTAAGATCCCTGGCATGCTGCTTGGTGGAGAGAGTGACTGATAAACCCACCCCCTACCAGCTCTATGGGTGCCTTCTGCCCTGACCAGCCCTGCTCAGGCCTGCCAGGCTGTAACTTGCTCTGGAAAGGGGCTCCCGAAGGGATGGCACTGGTATCCCCGGGGGGTTTTCCTACTGGTGACAGGTGGTAGAATTGGGTGGGGCCTGCTGCTGTCTCCTGAACTCATGGCCCACCCCTAGGGTGCCCTGAAAGCTTCTCCAACCCTTCCCAGGCCTCAGCATTCAAACCTGCCCCAAACCTGCCAGGCCTTTCAGTTGGGAGTAGAGGGGTGAGGGTGAGCCACTGGGATCCCGGGCTGAGGCAGGAGACTCCTACCAGCAAGTGGGAGGGGCTGAGAGCAGAGGCCTCAGGCCAGGGCGGTGGGCCTCTATCCTCCTGGGGCTGGGAGAGGCGCAGTATGTCATGTTGACATGTTGGCAGGGCACTGAGGCCTGGAGGAGGGTCTCCAGAGGGAAAGGACGGGTCTGCAGCCCCTTCAGTCAGATCTACTTTATCTGCCCGGTCCAGCCCCCCTTGGGACACTAACAGCTTGCCAGGGGTGGGACTCACCGGCACGTAGTGCACCACTGTGTCCACCACGTTGTCAGTAACGCCCTTCAGGGCATCTGATAGCGACATGGCCCTCCCCTTGGTGGAGGTGACGGCCTGGGCTGGGGTGAGGTGCAGCACCCTCCCTGCCATGCCCAGCACAGCTGCAGGTGCCCACGTCACAGCCGAGATGGTGGTCTGGAGGGCCTTCTGCAGGGTGTGTGCCACATTGCCCAGGAGGCCCTGAGGGCCTGGCAGGGCTGCTACCTGGGGGCCAGAGCAGGGTCAGTGCCTCCCGCGGTGACTCCCCTGACCCTTCTCGCCCCACCAGCCCCAGAGCTAGAGGGAAACGCATGGGAATACCAAATGTACACAACTTGAGGCCTATTCTGCCACTAGAGTGTGGCTTTGGGCAGGTCACATCCCCTCTCTGAACCTCTGTTTCTTCTCCTGCAAAACAGGACAGTCATCTCTGCCCTGCCGTTTACAGAGTGTTGGAAGGGTCAGTTGAGAGAATGGCATGGAAGTCCCTCATCGGCTGGGCATTTGAGGGTGGGGTGAAGGGCGCTGCACCTGCCTGCCATGCCCCTGCATCTGGGGTACCACCCTACGCCTCTGCTTCTCACCACTTCTGTGGGCTGGGGGACCTTGAGGCTCCCACTCTCCCCTCACCTCACTGAACTTCTTCTCTTCAGTCTCTGATTCTTCCTCCTCCTCCGTCTCCTCTCCTTCCGTTTCTGTCTGGTCCTCACCATCCTCCTCCTGGGTAGTGAGGCTGTGCAGCCAGGGCACCCGAACCTCGCTCTTCCGCCGGGACACCACCTCCATGGCCACTGAAGCGCCCCACTGGGCCAGGCTGCTCTGAGGGAGGGTGGCAGCACACCGCTGGCTCCACTGCCCCTGCTGAAAGGCAGGAGCCCCAGCAGCCGAAGCCCTTCACCCCAAGGGTCAGGACCGGGGTGGTGTGCAGGGCTCAGCCCCAGCAGACTTTTCTTGAAACTTTTTGTTAAGTGGTAATCTACATACGCTAAAGTGCACACATCTCATTGTAAGCTCTGTGAGCTTTTATAAGAACACACCTAGGCCGGGCACAGTGGCTCACACCTGTAATCCCAGCACTTTGGGAGGCCGAGGCGGGTGGATCACGAGGTCAAGAGATCGAGACCATC